>NC_143442.1:36536412-36840026 GCF_987193195.1 Phasianus colchicus
TTCTACTCAAAAGTCCATGAAAATCCATGAAATGAATCTCTCTTGGCTACAGATAGCGTCAAAACACAGAAAGGGGAGCGGCCAAAAAATCATGTGAACGCACTTGTGACTTGGAGACCAAAGTTAACTGGATTCAGATCGAAGTAACTCTCAGTTACTGATTAGAAGAGACGGAGACAATAAATGCAAATGATAAATGCAGTAACCCAAGAAAAAAATGCATGAGATACAATATAGAAAATTAAAAGCAAGGCATCAGAGAGAAAGTAGTCTCTAAGGAAGAACCTTACACTGCAGATTCAAACACTATGGATAAGCCCTAACCTAAGCAGCAAGCTGGGTTAGACACAGATTGCTGTATCTCATTTCATCTCTTGGAAATTACTCAATAAAAATGGACACTTAAAATAAGTTTATTAAATTCTACTGGAACAGCAATAAAATAAAGAGAGCACACTAACCCAGCTACAACTTAACACAGAATCCCTAAGCCGTTACTTCCTTCCTGCATATTCCCCTGCAATAAAACCTTAGAAACCTTGTTTCAAATACTCTCACAATTTCCTGTGGAGGTAACACAACAATCATAGCTCAAACACCTACCACATATCCCTGCTTCCAGTTAAGAAAGAATTCATAGAATCATTAAGGCTAGAAAAGACCTCTAAGATCAGTCAGTCCAACCATCAACCATCAGTACCATGCTCTAACCATGTCCCTCACAGGTACACATGGGATATGATAGATGAGCACAAGGGAAGTGTTCAAAGTACCACAGAGCAGTGAATGCATTTCCAAATTGCACTTCTAAGTCTTTCAGTAAACAGATTGTGTGCCAAAGATCATGATCATCTATTTTCCCTGGTACTTCACAAGAGCTCAGGTGGGAAATAATACACAGATTGAAGAGCAAACTTTAAGAACACCCTGACACACTGCTACCTTTAGACATGTTAAAGAAAGTATTACACTAACATAATAAAAGGCCCCAAACAACATGTAAATACTGCCTTTAGTTTCATCAATGAAAGACAAGCAGCTTAAACAGGATGCATATTTCTATTTGACTTGATACAGTACCATAACCTTGCACTTACAATACCGCAGCCTGCTTGGGTATTTAAGACAGACTTAGTATAAAGTCTCCAGCATATGAAAACTGTGAGCAGTTATTCAATACACAAAGTATAGAATAATTTGATAAAGCATAATATTAGAAATATGTAAGAAAGATGGGTTATGTATTGCAGAAGTCAGTACATTCACTGAGGAATTAATAAAACTCATTTCACGCTCTGGCACACACAAAAGGCCTCCTCTGTGGAAGTATTCCAGTATTTATTGACAAAAGAAGCTGCAATGTAAAAACAGAGTAAGCAGGGAGCTGTGTCAGGGAAGGGACAGATGGGGGTGAGGAGAAGGCTGTGCCCCAGAGGGCGCTGAGCACGGAGCAGCTCCCAGGGCTCTCGGAGCTCAGGGAGCATTGGGACACCAACCTCAGCCATAGGGGTTGGGTTTGGGAGGTGCTGCGTGGGGCTGGGGGTCGGACTGGGTGACCCTGGTGGGTCCCTTCCAGCTACGACTCCACGAGCTTTTCACAATCCCTGATCCTCCTTCCTGATAGAAACTATAATTATATATTTATTTCTCTTTACTGAAATTTCAAACCATTCCACTGTACACTGTTAAACACCTAGCTACTTAGGTGCGGGCCTTTGAACTGTTATGTAGGCCTTGATACTGCATACAATTTTCACGATTAAATACTCTGGATGGATAGATCTTAAGAAGCTGGTTGTGAAATTTGATATCTCTCTTTATATCTCTTGAGATATTCGCTGTAACAGGTTGCTGTGTTACATTTTACACATACTATTCTTATCTTGCAAGTTTTTACAGTTATGATGGAATTTCATCAACAATCTTACGTAAACTTCAAAGGTTAGTCATAATTGTATTTGTGAATTTTAAGGAGATAAACGTGATCCTTATGAATCCATACTGTAAATTCCAGACCGTCCTCAAAGCAAGGCATAGAAATACTCCATTCTACTTATACTCACTAAGCACAATAAATAAATGCAAATTTCCTTCTTAAATCGAATTTTGAGGGCAGCAGACATCAGTGGCTCATTCTTATTGGTCCAGTGTCTCCTGTACACTGAATACTTCCCAGTGATCCAGCAGCAACATTCGAAGTCCATAAGAATAGTATAAAGAAAAGTTTGGAAAAAGGAAGATGAAAATGTAGATTTCTTTAAAGGCAATGAAAAGGTCATATTTCATACAAACAGGAAAGTTCTTGCTAGTAGTAAAACCACAAAACAGAAGAGCCTATGTTTATGGATGAAATACTGATGAGGTACAGAAAAAAGAATAAAGCTAAATGCTGCCCGTAGCTTTGTATGACACTTTGCATGACATTTCATTGTTTCTCCTACCTGACTTAGCCTGTTCTCTATAAAGAATTAGAGAAGATTGTCTGTACAGTCTGTGCAGGCATACAGCACCAGGTAAGCAAAAAGCTGAGTATCAGAACCACCAGAACTCTAAACATTCAGAACAGTGTATGTGATATCTATTGCACAGAACTAGAAACACAAGAATTTGAGAACGTATTGCTTTCAACTCTGGGGTTCACAGCACAAGAAACACATGGACCTGTCTAAGTGGGTCCAGAGTAAGGCTACAAAAGTAGTCAGAAGGCTGGAGCACCTCTCCTGCAAAGACAGGCTGAGAGAGTTGGAGCTGCTGTTTAGCTTCCCATGCAAAATGCAGAAGAGAGAGAAGACTTAGAGGGGGCTACAGGAAAGATGGGGAGGGATTCTTTACTAGGGAGTGTATGACAGGACAAGGGATAAAAGTTTTAAATTAAAAAAGTGCTGGTTTAAGATTAGACAAGAAGAAACTTTTTACACAGCGGGCAGTGAGGCACTGGCACAGACTGCCCAGAGAAGCTGTGAACGTCTCATCCTTGGAAATGTTCAAGGCTGGGTTTAACACGGCCTTGAACAACCTGGTCTGACAGGATTGGAACTGGGGAGGCTTTAAGGTCTCTTCCAACCCAAACCATTCACAATAGGTGAAACACAAATATAACGTTTTTTCTTTCTAAACTATATTGGAGAAAAAGATAAATTATTTGAAATACATAGACTACTGCTCCTCTAGGCCCTTCTCCAAAGGTTTATGTAACTACTTATCTTTTGTACACAAACAAATCCATGATCAATTTTCACTTGACTGTGTATAGAAATAATATAAAAAACATTTCCACAACAGAAAAGATGGCTTTTGTTCCTCCCTGCTAAGTATCCCACAAATAAAGAAAGGAACAAGAAGTTCTGGACCTTCAGTGTTACGGAGATTGAGACAAAGCTCACTCATGGGAATGGTGCTTGAGGGACTAGAAGAAAGTCACTGTCACTCCAGTCTTCAAAAAGGGCAACAGGGAGGATCCAGTAAACTACAGGCCAGTCAACCTCATCTGTGTACCTGGAAAGGCGATGGAATAACTTGTTCTGGATGTCATCACCAAGGACTGGAAGAAAAGAAGGTTATCAGGAGTAGCCAACATGGATTCAACAAGGGGAAATCATACTTCACCAAACCAGTAGTCTTCTAGGATGTCATGACTGGCTGGGTAGATGAGGGGACAGCAGTGGATGTTGTGTACATTGACTTAGCAAGGCTTTTTACATTGTCTCCCATAACATCCTCATAGGTAAGCCTAGGAAGTGTGGGAAGATGAGTGGACAATGAGGCGGACTAAGAAGCGACCGGTTGGCAGAGCTCAGAGGGTTGTGATCCGGAGGTGCAGAGTCGAGTTTGGAGATCCGTACTAGAAGTGCTTCCCAGCGGTCGGAACCAAGTCTTATCTTGTTCAATGACTTCATCAGTGAGTGGGATAAAGGATGGAGTGCACTCAGCAAGTTTGCTGATGATACAAAGCTGGGAGAAGTGGCTGACACACCAGACGGCTGTGCAGCTATTCAGCAAGACCTGGAGAGGCTGAGAGTTGGACAGATTAGAACATGATGAAGTTCAACAGTTTCCAGAGTAGAATCCTACACGTGGGGAGGAATAACAGCACGCATGTGTACAAGTTAGGGGCTGACCTGCTGAAGAGGAGCTCTGCAGAGAAGGTGTCCTGGTGGACAACAGGCTGGCCATGAATCAGCAGTGTGCCCTTATGGCCAAGAAGACTGATGGTATTGTAGAGTGCATCAAGAAGAGCATGGATGGCAGGTCAAGAGAGGTTATACTCCCCCCTCTGCTCTGCCCTGGTGATGCCACATGTGGAGCACTGGGTCCAGTTTTATGCTTTCCAGTTCAAGAAAGGCAGGGAACTGCAGGAGACAGTCCATTGGAGGGCCACAAAGACAATTAGGGGTTTGGAGTATTTTCCTCATGAGGAAAGGCTGAGAACCTGGGGCTGTTCAGCCTGGAGAAGACTGAGAGGTGATCATACCAAAGAGAGTCTATCGAATGGATGGGTCAGGCTCTTTTTGGAGGTGCCCAATAACAGGACAAAAGGCAACAGGCACAAACTGGAACACAGAAAGTTCCATACAAACATGAAAAAGAACTTCTTTACTTTGAGGGTGACAGAACACTGGAATGGGCTGACGAGGGAGGTTGTGGAGTCTCCTTCTGTGGCAGATACTCAAAACCCACCTGGATGCTTTCCACTGCAATCTACTCTAGGGAGCCTGCTGTAGCAGGGGAGTTGGATTAGATGATCTTCAGAGATCCCTTCCAACCCCTATGATATTCTCATTCACACTTTGGCTTACCAGTACTTCTATTTTTTCACTTTAACTCTAGAATAAAGGCCAAATGTTATCATGACAAACTTTAATTAAAGGAAAACCACATTTCACTTTGAAATGTAGCTTTTTCAGTACCTAGAATTTCATAATCTTCTCAAAGATTCCAGATGTATTTCTAGACTTCTAGATGTTTATCGATTGAGTCACCTTTGAAATCCATAGCACAATGCTGTCTACATGTAAGACTGTAAAGCGCACACCAAAAACATGACCCCTTTGAAATTCCACTTTTAAGATCACTGAAAATTTAACTTCAGTTTCTTGATAAATCAAGCATTTTATCAAGAGAATGCATGTTCAGATACCCTGAAAAACTGGTTTGATTTAAATTAAATACATATGTATCATACATACCTGGTCTGTGGATTGTACACTTTAAGGCTATTTATGGATAGCCTGGTGGAGCACAGCACGTACCTGACTTCTGCATTTAGCTCTGCTTTGGGATTTTAATTCAATTTTATTCCAATCACACAGGGAGTTCTTTACTAACCTAGCTGGATGTGTGCCATGAGATCTGCAAGCACCGTGGCAGCAGCGGTGGCAGTAGCAGTACTGGAAGCAGCAGCAGGTTTCCCTCCTGGATGAGATGAGGTGGAAGATGCAGAGGATGAGGTGGAGGAGCCCTGAATAACCCGGTTAAGCCAGGGCTCTACGTTGGAATGGCTCTGGAACGGAGTGGAGGTGATCCGCCCTTGCCGACGCAACGAGCCCTCATCTTCTGATGCTGACGATGTGTCTGTGATTAAAATAATGATGACAGGCATGTAATGTGGGAATGACCCAGCAGACAGGAACATGAAGATTTTCCATGTTCCTCGCATAGCATTCTCATGTGCTACACATGAGATGCATCCATTAAGCAAATGGTATCTTCACATGCACTAATTCTGTTCATTACCATTTTTAGGGAAATGCAACAAATTCTATGTGTTGTAACAAGAGCACCTTGAAGCGAAGTTTAATTTAACACCTGCACTTAGGAAGACCACATTTGAAAAAACTTTCTACCTAAGATACTTAATATACTTTGAATCACACTAAATAAGCATACCATCCTTATGGAATATTTCTGAATAGATAAATTGGAACTTGTCCTCTCTGAATAATTTTCATCACACTTTTTGTTGGATGTATTTTCTTTTCCCTTTTCTTTCCTCTTTTTTTTTTTTTTTAATTTAAAATTTTCACACTTAGGTTCCTTTGACTTTTTTTTTTAACTACTTACTAAAAAAAGGTACAGCGCGAATGAAAGAGACATTTCATTAATCAAAGAATAACCCCATGAGCTTCAACCACAAGCTGACATTAAAGTGCATAATATGTAAATGCTTAGAAAAACATGTTTTTATTGCAGATGTATATTTGTTGCTGTTAGAAGCCTGATAACCATTTTAGTTACCATCCAGTTATTCACAGCGTTTCGTAAGTAAGTAAGGGAAGTTTTGCATCCAATCTTTCTTATGTGCTCAATCAATAAAATAAAAAAGTCTTTTAAAATGTATATAAAATAATCTCCGTTCACTTGGAGGCCAGACTCTAACAGAAGTTTATATTTTTGCCTTTTTTTAAGTTTGAGATTTTCTGCAAAACTTGTTTGACTGTTAAGGAATGCTTGCCAAAAAAAAGGAAGTTACTAAATAGGCTCCATATTCTGTCTCTTACTAAAAGAACTATTGCATTTTAAGAACTAGATCCACAACACAGCACCCTCCACCCCTGGTAATCAAAAGGATGTTCCTACAACAATGCATTGCCCATATCGTGTCAGTTTGTGCAGAGTAGTTCTAAGTCATACATAATGGTGAGGATACTCCTGAAAAAATACTGCAGGCAGAAGTCAGCATGAGCCAAACAACAGCTGAAGAGGAAGACAGGATGTCCACTGCTGCACACTAGAGTCCTTTCCAGACGTGGAGCTCCTGGGTGACAAGGGGTTGTTGCCTCAGAAACCTGCAGTCTTTGTTTTGGAACTTTTCTAAATCCTCTGAACAAAGTGATATGTAATTCCACGACCAAATTTTGTTGAAGCCATATTGAATAGCATTACTTCATCTTTGGCAACAATTTTCAACCACCACATGTTCAATCCTGTTTTTAAGAATATGTGCATTTCTAGCAGCTTCGGGAAAACTGCTCTTAACCAGTGTAAAAGCACAAAACTAGAAATCCTGTTTACCTGAGCAGCCTTTTCAAAGTTAAAATCACAAATGTCTTTTACTTGACCGTCTAGTCAAATATGACAGGTTCCAAATAAAAATACACACGATTGATTTTGAGAAGATACAGCTGTGGATGACCGTTCCTGAGACTGTGCCTTATATGGTATTTCTTGTCTACTCCCACAGTTGTAGTTTTCGCCTGCGGACTACATCTGCCCCTGGAGAGGAGCCAAACCAGCCCTATAGCACTTGCAGCTTTCCCTTCCTTTTAGGCAGAGGCAAACACAAACAGTTCCAGGAACACGTAGCAAAATAGGATAACAAACAATCAGGCTCAGAAAAAAAAGCCCATTTGTGATTTATTATCTCTTCAGAGTGAAAAATAAGAGCGCTGAAAAACAAAGGCTTCTCAGAGGATGCATACTCTGATTGTGTCTGTTACCCAGTTATAATTTCCATAAAGTCCCTCTAAAATTTCTAAGCTTTTAGATATAGGCTGAAAAGCTTTAAATTTAAAATATTAACTGCGTATGAAATGGAAACCCTCAAAGTAAAAACTTGCTAATTTCCAAACAATTCTATCATGAAGAGAAAAGCAGCTAGGTAACGTCTGGCTGTGCGACAACGCAGGAGTTAAGGGCAGTGTGCTGTGTGCAGAATGCTATGTACTTGGCTTGCAGCTCTTCCTGGCTGGGAGCTTACCCAAGAGAGGCACAGCAACCATCGCCCTCTGGGCCAAACATACACTGAAACTGCAGCTCAAGTTCTTATCATGTGAAATGTGGGTGGGAAGAAGAAGCTCAGTGGGATGAAAACAAAAGCACATCAAAATTGTTGGAGCTGGCCAATAACTGCAGTTCCATTACTACTAGTCAGGGGACTTGGTTTTGAATTTAATACTGTAGCCAGAGTACAAGTCCTGGTCAGGGATGGTAACTACCCACAATAACTACTAACAGCCTTTCAGTTATTAACAATGTCTTATTTTAATTGCATTAACTTCTGCAAATGCAAGGATTCTAAGGCAGTAGTTTACATGCTCAGGTCAACGCATTCCTAGCAATGTGAAATGGAAAAAAGTCAAATTAGCAGAACTGCTTTGAAGGAGGTCTGAATTAACCTAAAAAATAACAGCAAAGGCATGTGAAACTCCTGAGCCATCATGACACTGTGGTTATTACATATTAAAAAAGGATAATCCATGAGAGAAGTGTAATGCCTTCCATTCAGGTGCAGGGTATGGGTCATGAGCTTTCACATTTAGACAAGGTTCTATGCACTCTAGTGAAATGATTCTGTAGCACAATGTCTCCTGAAATCAACCCTTTATCAAAAAATAAGCACTTTTTCTTTTCATTTAAAGACTGATTTGAGATCCAGCAAGTCTCATAAATTCCTTACCAGAGTAACAATCTTCGTTACTAGTACCTGACAGAAAAATTAGATGCTTCAAAGCTGATCAGGTTCTTCTCAATTTCAAATTTTTCTTGTTGAGTCAACTCTGCAAATAAATTGCTTGATGCTATTTCCCACAGTATTCTGCTGGAGAAACTGGCTGCTCATGGCTAGGACACGGGTACAGTTCACAAGTAAGGAACTGGCTGAATGGCCAAGCTCAAGCAGCTCCAGTGAATGGAGTTCAATCCAGCTGGTGTTCAGCCACTTACAGCTTTTCCCGGGGCTCAATACTGGGTCCAGTTTTGTTTACATTTTTATCTCGATGAGAGAGGGGATCAAGTGCACCTTCAGTAAGTTTGTGGCCAGCACCAAGCTAGGAGGGACAGCTGATCTGTTAGAGAAGGAGGTCTCTGCAGAGGGATCTGGCCAGACGAAATCAATGGGCCGAATTCAGCTGCAATACGTTCAACCAGGGTAAGTACTGAGCGCTGCATCTGTATCATAACAGTGCCAAGTCTATACTGCTGCATGGGAAAGGTTGCTGGAAAGCTGCCAAGCAGAAAAGACTGTTCATCAGCGGGGTGTTGATGAACAGTCAGCAGAACATGAGCCAGCAGAGCAACCAGGTGGCTAAGAAGACCAACAGTACCTTTGCTTGTATCTGGAATAGGGATGGCCAGCCACCAGGGAAGTGACCATCCCCTTGTACACAGCACTAGTGAGAATGCACCTGAAACACTGTGTTCAGTGTTGGGCCCTCTCTGCTTAAAGGCGACTGAGTTGATAAGCCATGTGCAGAGATGAACACTGCAGCTGGTGGAGGGTCTAGAAAACAAGACTTATGAGGCGCAGCTGAGGGAACTGGGGTTGTTTTGAATAGAGAAAAGGGGGGCTGTGCTCTTCACAGCTACCTAAAAGGAGGTTGCAGGGAGGATGGTGTCAGTCTCTTTTCTCAGCTGAAAAGTGAGAGAATGAAACAGAATGGTCTCAAGAGAGGCTTGGATTGGCCATCAGGAAGAAACTCTTCACAGAGGGCAGACAGGCATTGAAATCGGCTGTCCAGGGAAGTGGTGGAATCCCCATTCCTGGAAGCAGTTAAGAGATGTGTAGATGTGGCACTGAGGGATGTGGAAGATCAGACTGATGTGATGACCTTGAAGGTCTTTTCCAGCCTACGACTGGATATTGTGATTCTAAAATAAGACAATTATTATTGCCTTTTAATGAGCCTCATTTGATGAATTGATGTAGGTGAAGCAATTTCTCAAAGTATTTGGAATGGCCTGATCATTCGTGATTCAGAAATTCATCTAGTGGTCCAGTATCTTCTAAAACTGTCTCCATAAACTGTCTCTTCTCTGCACAACAGATTCCAGAGAGAACACTTAACTCGTCTTTTATTATAAATTAGTTAGGGTTCTTCTTTAGTATCCTACTAAAGCCCAACCTCAGTATTTTTGACTTTAGTGCTA
The DNA here is from genome assembly GCF_987193195.1 of Phasianus colchicus. Taxonomy (NCBI): domain Eukaryota; kingdom Metazoa; phylum Chordata; class Aves; order Galliformes; family Phasianidae; genus Phasianus; species Phasianus colchicus. Next base: position 36,546,277 of record NC_143442.1, read on the forward strand.
ACCATTTGGGCAGGTGTGTTAGAAGATGATACTTTAGCATCTCCTGTTGATAGCATTTTTTAACCCTCCCTCTAAGAAGAAACGATCAGTAGTCTAATCTCTTGTAACTGATAAATTCAACTGCATTCCTCAGCAGGGTACTTCACAAGTTATCTAAATTCTGTAAATCATACTTGTCAATGAAAAGGCTGGAATTTATTTGATGTGATTGTAGCAGTAAATGTTTTCTGTTAAGGAAAAACATATAGTGCTGAATCTGCCAGCCTAACAGAGGCAAGGCTGCCACAGCTCCATGCCCCAACTCCAAGCAGAGCTGAGGCTCAAGCACAGCACACACACATGGGACATGTGAGAGCCCACGTGCGTACAAACACTAATGATCACACAGATAACCCATGCAAACACACACAGGCAGCACCATTGGCTTCGTTCTGCTTTTATCTCTGGCTGACGCAGGCCTCTGACACAAGTACCACACCAGAGGCTAGCACTTGGTTTCCATCACTGCAGTCTCTCTGATCACTGGTATCCAGATGCTGGTGCTCAGGCTCCACTCACTCCTCCTGCTCACACCATGGAAACACGAGCCTCAATGACCTGCTGTTCTACATATTGCTGGCACGTCAGTCCACTCACACTTCTCTCTACAGGCACACAGACCCTAAATCTATGGTTCAGCTCCAACTGCTGGACCTCAGCCTCTCCCCACACATCAAACAAGGAGTCCTTTCACCCAGGAAAAGCGTTAGAAACACTAGTCAGGGCACGCCAGGCAAGCATACCCTTTATATAATTGGCCTTTTATACACCCTTACTCCTATTCTCCCCATACTTGTTTCTCAAAAAACGACCATCTGTTTCTCTACTTCAGTTCATCACCTAAACACTGTGCAATCCTAAAACGTCTTTCCCCTGCATCCCCCAACTTGCCCCACGCTCCCCTGGCAGCACCTGCCTTCCCAAGACCAGAAGGTGCTTGAAGTGCTTACCAGCCCTGGTGGGTCTCATGTGTGGATAGCAGGGCTCAGGCTCTCCAGGGACAGCCCTGGAAAAGCCTGGAAAGGGTGATCTCTTTCTCTTCAATTTTTAACTTGGGCTCTCACAGATGTTGCTCTCCGTGCTCTCCTGGGCCTGTGGGGATGGGTCAGTGATGGGCTGATGGCTTCTGGAATGGGTGTGGAAGGAGCTGGCACAGGGCATTTGTGGGGCTCCCCCACCTACCACTTTCCTTCTGCGCTCCTTTGAATGTATGAATGAGCTGAGCACTGATAATATAAACTCACAAATTCTGCACAGTACATAGAGGGAAGATATCATGATCTTTTCCTAGGGTCTCTCAAACCCCTAAGACTTTCCTCCTTTGATGTAGCATGCAGATCCCTGATGGAGTGTGTACAGCAGTGGTTGCAGGGACACCATCAGAGCTGCTCCCAACCTGTCCTGAAGGTAGCCAACTAGAAAGATGCCTAGTTCTCTCAAAAAAACATGAGGCAATTTTTTCTAGTTTTAAATGCCAAAGGAGACAGAAAAATCTAGCTGTCCTCCCACTCCTTTTTCCATCCCAGTGGAACTTCTGGAAGCCAGCTATTTTTTATTACTGAATCTCATGCAGAATAACAGTGTGTTCTTTTCTTGTCACGACACACTTAATTCCAAATGCACAGTGACTTGGCAAACTACAGGAATGAGACAAGGACAGTAATACTATATAAACTGCATCACTGATTGTTACATCAGAACTTATTTTGGACAGTGAAAAGGAATACTGCTTGGAAAAGCTAGTAACAGAAAATTTAGGGCCTCTCTTTGAAGATTCAATATACAGATGGTCTTGAAATATAACTGAATTTTCTCCAGCATTATGTTCCATGCAATTCGTAACAGTTTCCCTGTTTATACATGACCTGTACACAAAGAAACTCAAAAGCATGACAGCCACCCTGCTGCATTAGTTGCCCTTATGGGCTTTCGAGTATACACATAGTAAAAGAATGATCTAACAAAAAACTCAGTAATACCTTAAAGGAAAAATGTAAAGATTCTGGAAGAGCAGATTGAAAACTCCAGAAGACAAATACTTTTATCTAATGAAATGATCAAAGAACCCACACAAGAAAATATAAAACTGTATAACTAGGAAAAAAAAACGGAATTTCCTTTAAAAGGTGTGAATAGAAGAAAGAAACATAACCCAGGAAGCAAATGAGCAACATAGCATATCTGCTCTTTTACAGGAATAAGAAAGAAAATTGATGGAGAAGGGCACTAGAGGTCAGTGTGCTTCTACTCCACAGCCACATTAGGAAGGGTAAGAGCACATCTTACTTCAGAGCTAAGAGAAATGCCTTGTTGTTGAATACAATACTGGCCCCTATACACCAGATAGCAAGACGTATCTGGAGAAAGATTTTCTTCATGTCTAGAGAATTCATTGTGAGCTTATAGAAAGGTTATTTATTTACTCAAAAAAATTAAGTAAACATCCTGATTTAAACTATCTGAGCAATGACAGCATTTTAACATTTTAAATTACTCACAGCTGAAACCATCTGATGAGCATTCAGCAAGCTAACGCAGTAACATAACACTGGCATATTTTTTAACTCTTAAAAAGAATCTTATGCAACCCAAAGTAACATACTCAGAATTCTGACAGAATTGCCAAGATTCTCACTTTCCAAATGGGACATACTGCAGAAGAATGTACCTCGTACATAAAGGGCAACTGCTCACCCTATTGTAGCTTTTAAGTGTACCTTTAGCAGCTACAGAATTTCTAGATGAAACACTAAAAATCTTGTAGAAAGCATAAATAAACAATTACAAATAATACCCGATTCAGGAAATGCAGCTATGAATATGGAAGAAGTTCACTGCAATATACTTACATCTTGGCAGAACAAACCATTTGCTCTTTATGTCTTTCTAACAAGTTTACCTGGAAAGATTTACATATGTCAACTCAATAGATACCTGGAGGTGTGTATGTTTCTACTGAAGAGTGCACAAGAACAGACCGTCTCTTTGAAGGCATAGGCATTTTTCTTTCTTTGTATTTCGCAAGAGCTGCCTGCACTGCTTCAGTGTGGACATCTACATAGAAAACAAACACAAAAAGTTAGGAAATTAAATTCAATCACAATTTCTTTCTAAAAACACAGAAAGCACAAATGCCACCTTTAACAGCTCAAATACAAAATCTGAACTGCACATGAGGGTTCTTATTGCTTTTGTCCTAAACCCAGTCCAATTGCTTAGCTGACTTGTGGAACAGGTTCTCAGCCTCAATGAGAGGCTGAGCAGAATGGAGAGCAGAAAGGTCCAAAGTTAAATCCAGTAATGTGGTTTTGCACTCTGAAGCTGTTACAAGTGCGTCAACCAGTTTTGCTACTAATCTTAGTTCTCCAAATAGCAGCAGCTTAAACAATCTGTATTGTCTGCCTCTAGAAATGGCTGCTGCAAACTAGTGTCCCAAATGGCTGCATCTCTCTGATAAGGACTGACAAAAAAGAAAAAGAATACCTTGCAGGATGTACCTTAATTGTGCTATGACATTCAGAGAGCACCAAGGTTAATTTTTGACCTGTCAATATGTGTACAGACTGGAGATGTTGTACCAGCTAATTGACCCTGTGCAACTCTGCAAGCTGATTATTGTTTTGACTGATCATTAGACACTTCTGCAAGCAGCAATAAACCCACTGCTGTGACCCATACACTTGTTGTTGGAATTGGTTTGCTCTTTAAAAACTTCCACCAGATGTTCCTTATGGGTTTTTTTTGTTGTTGTTGCATTTTGCTACTGGACTTTTGCATTTCACTACTGAAATGTTACTTCCCATGTTAAGAAAGCAAGTGTGACTCGTATGGGATCAAACTCTCTTACACAACAAGAAAACACAATATTCTGTGACTGCCACAAACAGTTTCTCATGAGCTGGAGCAGACATCTTGTAGCCTGTTCAGTACGTTGTACATCAGTGCAGGTTATGTACTGCAGCAGGACGCTCAGAAGGGCACAGCACTACAGAGCTAGCTGTTACAGGCTGAAAAACAGTTACCTGGATGAAGTGAAATAGTGGAAAGGGAAAGCAGAGTTGCTGGGAAAGCATCTTCAGATGCTCTAAAGGCCAAAATCAGGCAGCAAAGAGTCTGAAGAGGAGGAACAGGAGTCTTCATAGAAACTGCACGTCCTCATAGGAGGAAAACCAGCAATAACAGCAACACACTGGATTACAGTGTCCTCTGAATCGTGGGGTACATGGCATCGAGGGGTGTCAGCCTGCAAAAATGTCTGCAAAGCCTCTGCATTTCTCACCTTGTCTATCACACTGTCATCATTAGACTCTGAAATGTTAAGTGCTGTTCAGGGAACACTTTCATAATTTATTGCTGACATTATTTATTAACAACATTCCACTGATGGAAATTTTCAGTTAATATTTACTGGTTGGAGATAAAATCTGTGGGTGACAAAGATTATTGTTAATTTAAATGGAAGGCAACTCTAGAAAACCACAAAAAACTGTTTGCAGCAGATTATTGTAATTGCTGCAAAAAGAGATCCTGTTCCACTCTCACCAGTTACTCTTACAAAGACGCAGAAAAACTGTTAAGATGCAAAGAAAGGAAAGACAGATGTAAAGAGAAGGCTGGAAGGCAATAAAGAAGTAAGATTCTCCCCTCAGAAGTCCGAAGAACAAATAAGGCATGCAACTGATAGAAGAAGCAGTAGCGACCAAAATTACTGCCTAGATGTTGTGAAAGATAAGCAGCTTTAACATGTGCCAACAGAGTGAAATTTACAGGTAATATTTCAAGTTGCTGCTGGTGGTGGACAACAACTTTCTGCAGAAAGTACTTTCAGCACAGTTAAAACCTCTATGATAAACTGAGACCACTTTGTGAAGCACAACAGTGACTCTTTATGCCAAAGTATTTGGGGGAATAGAGTGAAGCTATTTAAGCAGTAACTTATGTTTTCTGAGATGTGCTGTCAACGTTTCTATTCATACTCCACATATGCATAACTCTCACAGCAGGAATAGCCACGGAAAACAGCATCAGCAGTCATGTAAAGCATTCGAAGATTAGAATCAACCAGATGATTCAATATCCGTTAGAGTCAGAGCACAAAAACTGAGAAATCCTTGTATTTTTCTTTTAGTTTATCTCTTCATTCAAATACAAAAGACAACCACTACTTCAATAAACCTGAAACAATTTCTTTGGTTAAAAGTTAGAGGAAAAAGTGAAAACAATTTAGTCTCCTGGCATCTCTACTTACATTTGTTCGGATAGGCATAAATTAAACATAAATTAAATCAAGCAAATGCTTCACTATTTGATTTGGATATCACCTGAGCATGTTAAGCCTTACCATACATCAGGGAAATCACATACATCATTACCATACATCAGGGAAAAAGAAATCCAATAACATATGTTACATGAACTTTTTCTGCCTGAGTTTAAACTTCAAAGTGAAAAGATCATCCTAGGCAAAAATTTTAAAGAGGAATAAGGAACAATGATGGGATTTTTCATTGGCCATAAGTGCAAAAAAATAATCTAAAAAGCCACCCATCAGGTTTTATCTCAAATAGCTGCCCATTAGCAGGATTGCCTGAACACTTAATGATCATTCAGAAAAAAACTGTTAATAGAAAGCAAAAAATATTGCCTTCACTCTAGACCAGTGAGACTGAGAGCATTTTTTCAGAGTTACTGAAAGTAACTATAAATGTATTTAAATCAACAATACCACAAAAATATTAATTCTAGGAAAAGAAGCAGCACTGACAATTAGCACTGATAGACTAATATTTAAAAGCCACATCTATTAACAAGCAATTATCTAGCTGAACTAGATACCTGCTACATCCTGCATTGAAAGGCTAAAGAGTCCTACACTAAATTTCCCCCAAACAATACCAGCAATACATCAGGGCTGTTTGCTTGCTTTCTGCTTTCTTTTTGCTTTAAAGTATCCTTGGCACAAACTAAGTAAGATGCTTGAAGCTGTAAGACAAGAAAAGTAAAAGTGTATACAACATATATCTATGGATCCTCCCAGCTCTCTTGGCTATTAGTTCCCAAGTATTCTCTATTTGTAATTGTGCTCTTCTTGCAAATTTCATTTCTAGTAGTTTAACACAATCAACCTAATTATTTTCTTTCTATCAGGTTCATGACTCACCTTGTAATTTACCTGGAAGCTACTTGTTCGCAATGCCTGGAACAAACTTGTTCATCATGGCTGTAATTCAATCACTAAATCTACTTTCTTAGTAGATATTCAGCAGTAAAATTACACTGAAGGTATGTTAAAATGCAGATGCGAATATACATGACTAATTTTTACATTAGTCAAATATCTCCTTTCATTAACTTTGATACTATGTAATCTCTGAAATTCAGGACCTTCCTTGTACAGCCAACAATATGAATATGAGGGTTGCTCAGAAAGTAATGCCTCCTGTTTTATGATGTTGGCCCATGATGTCAGAGGCAGATGGTGATGCTGTGGCAGTAAAGGTTGAACTTTCCCACCATATCCTGTTACATTTTGTTGCCATGTGACAGATGGTAGCAGAGGGGCAGCTCCCCATCGTGGAAAAAATCCTACCTGTTGACATTCATCAACACTTCCTGAACATTTAGAGTTCAAACAGTGGATGTGAGCACAGTTCAGAGTGGATGCTTCATTTCTGCAGTGACAGCAGTCATCTCTGCTGGTAGAGATTTTTATGAGCACAGCATGCAAGCTCTTCTTCATCACTGGCAAAAATGAATACCTAATGGCAGTGACTACGATGAAAAATAGCATTTTGTAGCTGAGAATTAGCTCTATCAAATAGTGCTATTGTGCTCTTCGTATCATTTGTAGATTCCATGAAAATAAATAGGAGGCATTACTTTAAGAGTGATCAATGTAGAATTATGGAACAACTTGGATTGAAAGAGACCTATAAAGACAGATAAAAAGATACCACCAGTACCTTTGACACATGGTGATCGTTATATCCCCTGTATAAAGAACATAAACAAGATGACAGTTTCACAGAATGGCACAGGTTAGAAGGAACCTAAAAGCCCATCCATTTCCTACCTCACAGCTGTGGACTGGCTGCCCCACGAGCTCAGGCTGCCCAGGGCCCCATCCAGCCTGGCCTTGAGCACCTCCAGGGTTGGGGCACGCACAGCTCTGGGCAGCAGTGCCATCATCTCACCGCCCTCTGAGTGAAGAATTTCTTCTTCCTAACATCTAATTTCCCGTCTTTCAGTTGAACTGTTCCCCTTTGTCCTGTCAGACCACGTGCAAAATCGCTCTCCATAATTTTAAGATCCCTTTAATCCCAGGAAGGCCGCATTAAGGTCTCCCTGAAGCGTTCTCTGAATAAATCCAACTGCCTCAGTCATACTTTATAGAAACACTCCACAAATCTTTCCCAGGAATCCTTATTCTCAGAACATTTAAGGTGTCTCATTCATCCTTTGATTTTTCAGAAGGAATCCATGCAGATACATCAAATCCATTCCCAACACAAGTTTTTTTAAATGCCAACAATGTAAATATGATTGATGTGCTACTGTAACCAGTGGTTACAAAGCAAGGAGAGCCAAGAATAACAGCATATTAAGGATACACAGTACATGTCATTACTTGCACTGTCTATAACCAACACTGAGGTGCATAATGACCATAGAAAGCAAAATGAAAAATTAGTTATGAGTTCAAATGTATTTATCAGAGAAAAGCTTTCAAACACCACCTTTTTCTCACTATTGTGACAAGGGGTTTCATAGGGAAACAGTGTATTCTGACCACCTGTAAAGCAACAATGGCTACAGGATGTGATGATGATAACAATATTTTCACAGAAGTTTTCAATACAGGTTAGTCACAGGGGTGTCCATTTAAAATTAATGTAGAATATCCATTGTAACATTTCCTTTTTTTGTGCACTTGTTTTAAACCAGGAAATACTTGAAAGTGAGCTGCAGTAAATATGACAACCCTATAACCTTTCTTAAAGAAGCAGCCTAGTCAAACAAACAACAACAATAACAAACAAAACAAAACAAAACAATGAAAAAAGCAGAGCCCACATGCTATAGTCTTCTAAATGATTAAATAACTGCTCTAGAGGCTGGAAACCAGATCAGCAAACAAGAGAAAATTGTTAAGCATGCGGTAAATTCACAGTAATAGAGAAGTCACAAAGCATGGCTACAATTTCTTCCCCTCACAAAAAGCTCCTTGAAAAATATTCATTAGCTCTCCCCTTCTCCCAAAATACTCCCAGCTTCCTCATTAGCTATACATACTATGCTGCTGGTTATTCTTTTCAGTTCAGACACCTCATGTTTTTGCTGCTCAACTTTCACCTACCAGATCGGAAGCGCTCATCCCTCGAGTTCGTGGAATGTGATTTCTGCTGTTTGGACACAACAGCCGTAGCTTGTGAGGTGCCTGGGACTCTGTTCTCTGCTTGCAGGGATGGATCCACACCTGAAATAAGAGTTTTATTTCAATACAAATTCAGGTTCTCAGATAAAACACCCGCTTCTCATGCTTAAAGTCTACCACCACCCTTGACACCTACTTACGAATCAACTGGTGCCTGAAGTCTTTTAAAAATAGAATTGTCCACCTGCATTTTAAATTCTTTAAAATAAAACCAAATTTGATGTGATTATTGTTTCACCCAGAACATAAAAATCACTTCTGAACAGAAAAAACAGCTTTGCTCTTATTAGCATACAATCATTTATCATTAGGTGTTGTGTACCCCAAATCCATTTGGATGGTGGAGAAAAGGGTTATGGAGAAGAGGGAAAGGGACCATATTCACCCCCAGCTTAACATGAGATAACAAGAGAAACATTACAAATATGCTTACAATCACACTTGGAGATGCTGAAATGACACAATTACACTGTTCTACCTTTCAAATAATACTTGAACCATTTTGTCCAATTCCTTCCAACTCTAAAAATAAGACAGCTAATATTTAGGAATCCACACGTCTCTTTAATCTACATCCATTTAATAGAAGAATACTAGGAAGAATCACTTTTTAACAAGAACGCTACAACTAGTGAGTTATTGTGTAAAAGTAACAAAACTTCTTTATGTTTTTATATTTCTAGTTAGAAAAAAAATGAGGGCAACAGAACCCACAGAACTAGTAGGATATTTGTTTCTGTAAAAGTAACACACCAGCCTGATTCAGTGGCAGTAGCTACAGTTCTCAGAGACGTCTCAAGGCATTCATTGGAGATTTTTAATGAAATGTTACCCTTCCTCTGCTTTGCCTCTGAACACAGTTGTTCACAAATGTATGTAATGCCAAAAAGCGATGCCATGAATAAGGTGTGACTGTGAAGAGATGGATATCTTTCTCTGCTAAGATAGATTTGCAGAAGAGTAGTAAGGAGACTTGATCAGTCCTTTCCTCGAGGTGAATACCTGATTGCAACCTTGGAATGTGTATGTGAAAATTCACAGACAATGTATTTATGTTGTCTGAAAGCGGAATAAAAAATGTATCAAAAAAATAGACAATGTTTTCAGCAATCTTGAAACCTGTTCTCTAATTCCTTTATCAAACGGAAAGCATGGCTGTGTATTTTTCACTCTTCACACGACTGTGTTTAGACAAAATATCGAAATGCATGACATGATTTGTCATAACTTGAGCCTGCCATAATCTAAGTGTCATTCTGAACACTGCTTATTACCTGTGCGTTGCCCCCATGTGGTCTGAATAGCAGAAACACTAATGAAATGCATGTATTGCAAACATACTGCAGATTTTTTACACTTTGTTGAGCTTTTTGAACTGCTGAAAATTACATGTCAGCACCAACGGGCATTCTGGATATTTCTTCGGCAGTGAACGTGTTAACTTATTAAATAATCTTATGAGATAGCACAAGCCCAAGTTTAATAATTAAATAAGGAAACTTGTATTTCCTTTTAATAACAAAACCATGTGCCTTCACAGGTACACAAACATAGGCAGGCTGAAACATCAGTACCAGCAAGCACTGTGTTTCACCCAGCACAAGCTGTCACACATAAAACACACAGATGTCCATCTGTAGAGGGCCCAAGAGGCACAGTGAGACCTAAACCCAAGTGTTCCCAAAGGAGAACAGCTGGGTGTAGAGCTGAGCAAGGACATGGTGCTTCACTCATTTTAAAGAATGAAAAAGTTTAAAGAGCTAATGCTCCCTCAAGCACCTTGGCAGAATTTTGCTTTCAAAAGAAAATCCAATTTAATCTACAAACTGAACTGATTCAGTGTATCAACACTTGAAGAGCGGTTAAAATGCTCGAGAAATGCATTTTGCATTTCATGCAAACAGAAGTTTTACATAGCCACGAGTCAAGAATCCAGCAAGGTTTGTTGATTTACAAACAGCAAATAACTTTGTATTTCATGAAAAAGATTCAAGCAAGTCTCCTCAAATACAGGTACAAAAGGGTAATGTGATAACCAAGGCAGTGGAAAAGACTACAGGGAGGAACAAGCTAAGCTGGATTTCTCCCTGTGTACAACAATTCCAAAAAAATCCAGTGAATACAAGAGGGAGAGCCTTACTCAATAACGTGCAAAGCATTGGCTCAGTTGTGGTTGACCTAATAATTCTTTTGGGGTGAAGGAAGCAATAAAAGGGAAAAAATGATTTTTTTTTGCTATTTTTTTTTTCCAGAAGAGCATTACTAATTGTTAGTGGAGGAAGAAGCTCACAACGCATTCTCAACTCCTGACTCTTTCACAGTCCTACTGCTCCTCCATACATGCCTCTCTCCACAGAAACCAAAAAACCAACGAAGTTTCAGGCCTCTGCAACAATGTGTGGGCTATACGTGTAAGCAAGCAACTGCAGAACCTTGGAGTCAGGACCCCTCAGGCTACGACCAAGACCCTGTCCCACTCTACAATCCACCATGCCCAGTAAAGCTGCCCAGCACAATCTGTGGTCAATGACATTGTCCCATCTGGCACAAGGCTTCAGTACTACATAAACCTAGAAAGATGAGCTAACTGGAATAACCAATCAACAGATGAAAAGCAGTCCATACAATGCTGCTGAGCTATGTGCAACTTGAGCTCTGCTATTTGGCTGTGCCAGCAGTGGTGATGGAGGAGTGAGGATGAGAAGGTACCTAAAATAAGCATAAAATAAGCATGAGAGAGTTTAAAAAGGCTTACAAACTCCAAAACCTGAACCTCCTTTTTCTCTAACGCTTACAGGGTAGATCCTTGTGGATTAGCATTAGGGCAGTTGAACTGTGACGAAATAACCAGCAAACCTCAGAAGTTCCCTTTAAATTATGATAACATGCAAAATTAGTGGCACTGTTGGAAATCAGGTCTGTTTTTCTTCAGCTTAAATCTCTGGGGTTTGTTCCCCTTTTCAAAGAATGAGCTGTAATAAATAGCATTTCGGTAAAAAAAGTAAGATGCTGCATCTAACTATCAGAGTACACAATCACATGCCAGAAAAATCCTGCTTCACAAGCTTGGTGAACTTCTTAATTTATTCTGCTTCTACACAAATCACTACCTTATTCTTCAGCAAAAGCAGCTGGATAATTAGGCCACCTCCCCCTGTTTACAGCGAAGATCTTTACAAACATAACATTCTAAGAAGTACACATTGATGAAACACAATCCACTATTACTATAGTTGGGCAATTTTTAACTTAGCTAAAACCACCAAAAATGAAAAGTCATCTTAAAGAGGCTGCTAGGTGAACACTTGGTCCAATCAACTGGAAAATCTGAATTAGAGTTATTATTTGAATCAGAACTGTATTTGTCCATCTACTGACATTGAAGAATCAAAGCTACTAATGACATTTCTAGTGATTTTGTACAGGCAAAAATTATTTTACCGTAACAGCACTGCACAGTTTCTTGTACTAGGACACTTTGCTAGCAATGCTGGGGAAGATGCCTAGCCTGGATAAGATATGCAAAGATAAAAAATTCAAAAACAAGTTATAAAGCAGTAGCACTCATTCAGGGTACACAGTCTGAGTTTGCGAGCTCTCCAGGGCAAAGCACTGCTTCTCTTGTTTGAACAGATTCTCAGCACAATGCAGAAATGATCTCACCTGAATCTGCAGTCAGAAAGCATTGAATAGCAACTTGAATCAGCTTTTATTTTCCCCACTTTCTCTGATGTTCTGAAGTCATGTTCTAAAATACATACATTTTTGAAATGCCAAAGTAATATTTCCATAATTAGTGCTGGAGTACACTTGTCTTTGCAGTGCCATAGAAAACTGGGATTAGAAGAGACCACTGAATGTCATCTTGTCCAAACCTCTACTCAGATCCAGCCACCTGAACCCACTGTTCAGGACAGGCTATCCAAGGCAGCCACAACCATCAACCCACAGATGGCTCTGATGGAACAGCTTCTGTGCTTGATGTTCAAAGAATCATAGAGTATTCAGAGTTGGAAGGGATCCATAAGGATCAGAGTCCAACTCCTGGCTCCACACAAGGCTATCCGAAAATTAAACTGTATGTCTGAGAGTAGCGTCTAAATAATTATTGAACTCCAGCAATCATATTGATTTTACTAGACTGGTGTTTTACTAATGCTAAAGGTAAATGCTTTCTTAACTATTCTGTATGTATACAAATACAGCTACAAACAAGTCTTTCCTCCTTAGTCCCATAACTACTACGGCGTGCCCGCACACATCAGAAAAATAGACATTTACCACAGTCTGTTGCACTAAAGAGAGAAGACTCAGGTTTGTGAATCATGTGTGTACAAATGTCACCTTAAGAAAAATGAGCAGCTTCTGCTGCAATCAATTTGTGACCATGTAATGTGAAAGCTTGCACTGTTGGAAATAGTTTGAAATAGTTGAACATTACAACTTGAAAAATAATACTTTTGAAAAGGTCAACTGAAAAGTAAAGTCAGAGCAATTAAAACAGCATCTCAACAAATCATTCATTTTGGCTTTCAACACATCTCTGCCCAGTTGTATATCATGCTTCTGTCTGCAGAATATGGCAGATCACATTAGAGAGCTTTGTTGAGAGGACAAGGGAAGAGGAAGCTGAAGTGTAAACTTCAGGTTCTCTGAATGTTATTAAATCTTTTTGCAGCTGTTGAATTGGCTCTACAAAAAAGAAAGGAACAAGAGGTGACAAACAGGCTCAATGCAGTGAAAGAAAGGAAAAGGTATACAACAAGGCTGAAAACAAAATAAGGGTGGGCAACAGCTCCAGGCCAACCTCTCAGTCCCTACCCAATCTAGGTGGTCTTTGCCTCCCTAGGTGGTAACTATCCAGTAATCACCAAATGGACCACAGGAAAAGATGAATTGCTTGGACCTGACTACTGCGGTTCAGACTGCTTGAGAACCACCTGCTTGAGGACTTCTCCCGATTTTTCTCTGAGTTAAATTACCAACATTTCATTTCCTCTGCTACCAGCAAGCTCAAAATGTTTGCTGTACCTAGATGGATACAGCTACACTGATGGTGAGACGACTTTTATTTTTTTTCACGAAAATTTACTACGAAAAAGTCAACCTAACAGCACAATTTCCATCTTATACACCCAAAACAACATATTGGGAAATTTGATCAAAAATGTTTCCTACTGTAATGCTAAAATCAGTTAATTAGAAAGGCAGATGAAAGTAATCTCTTGGTATTTTCAGAAATTATTAGAATCATAGAATGGCCTGGGTTGAAAAAGACCAGAATGCTCATCTAGTTCCACTCCCCCTGCTATGTGCAGGGCCGCCAGCCACCAGACCAGGCTGTCCAGAGTCACATGCAGCCTGGCCTTGAATGCCTCCAGGGATGGGGCATCCACAGCCTCCTTGGGCAAACCAAATTATTAGCAGTCAAGCTACAAATAGCTTATACAGTTAACCAATCTAATCATATTTAGTTCTCACATATTCCATTTAAGCTAGATCAAATGAAATGAGTGTATTAAGATGATCCTTAGGGTCCCTTCCAACCCAAGCCATTCTATAATTCTATGTGCCAAAAGCAGTAAGATGGTACTGAACTGCTGCATTTTAAAAAAGTGGTAGTGACTGCTGAAGAGTTCCATGTACATCTGAGACTTGCCTTCTCTGAGCTTTGTGCTTGACTCCTAGCAACTACCATTTTCTAAGTGTAAGGCCCTTGTCATTTTAGAGAGTAGGACTGCTCCCACAATGTTCTTTCTGACTTCAGAGCTAAAGCCACATAATGGTGAAACATCTTTGATGTTGTCAATGTGCAGCAGTTATTATAGCTGTTATTGGAAAAATGGTTGAGTTAATTGTTTGCCATCTTTTAGAACTTGTTCTTTGGCTATGAACTCCTGAATAGTAGGAACCTGGTAATTAAAAATATACCAAAAAAGTTTTTACTTTACCAAAGGATGAACTTCTGTTAAATGCCTGTAACAATTTCTAAGTTTTGACATTTTACTTTCCTAATATGGAATTTCTTTGTACACTAGCAGGAAAAAAGAAATTGATTACTTTGAATACTCGAAGAAGTATTACTGAAAGCCTGCAATTGAACTCCGAATTATACTTACTATTGAAAGGGATACACATCATCACAATTTCAGAAGCAGCTTCAAAACAATCTTCAGAGCCAGGAAACCAGAGTATTATGAAGTACAGAGCTACTCATTCCTTGAGCTCAAGTAGTGCCAGCCCAAACACCAGTCCTGCTATTAACCACAAACCGAGCACGCAGAACTAACTGTAACCAAATGTCTTCTGCTGCTGTCATCTCTCATTGTACAGGTACAGGAGGATTTGAGGAATCTAGTGATAAACCAATACAGCCCAAGTCCATCTTAAGTTTAAGAGTTGATGAGCACTTGTATGCACCTAAAAAGCAACGAGTCTCGTAAGTAGCGTCCTGCCATTTGAGCACTCATGTCTTTCAAAAAATCACACACTAAATGAAATTCTATCAGGCTCCTTAGCTACATTGCTGAAGTTAAGCCTCAAGCCAGTCACTGTCCCTGGCAGTGTTCAAGAGGTGTCTGGATGAGGAGCTACAAGATACGGTTTAGTAGCTTGTGACAGCAAAGCTAATGGGAGGACGATTGGACTAGATCATCTTGTAGGTCCTTTCCAACCTTGTGATTCTATGACTCTAAGATGGATGAAGAATCAGCATCACTGACAATTACCTTATCTTTGTATCAATATTCTGAATATGGGAATTGAATCCATCCTTGGAAGCTCACTGATGACAGGAGGAAGGTGCTGTTCACTTTGTAGGGATGACAGACCTTGTGGGTGGGGGAGGGTCTAGGTACATGGGAGCATCAGACAATCATCAACAACATGCAGTTCAACAAAGGTAAATGTGGGTAAATGGGGAACTGGGGGGAGAATGGAACAAGAGTCCTTCCAGCAAGCAAAGCTAACTATTAAGCCAGTCAGGTGCTGGGTGTATTCGATTCCATCCTTCTAGCCGAATTAGATGTCCACATAACACAGGATGGGTTCAGCTGGGACCTATGGCAGTGCCAGAATACTGTATGAACCACAGCTGAGTTCTGGTCTCAGGTCTGGCATAGAGCAGAAGAGAAGTACAGTATGATTGAAAAATAATTAGCCACCTACTCCACATTACAAGCTGTAAAGCCAATAACCCAAACAGGTGAAGTTACAATTAAAACGACCTCACAAATTCAGGAGCAGGTGAAAGATCTGACCCACCTTCCTAAGACAGGGGTGGCCCAAGCGCACACAGTAGCACAGTGGGTCACCTATCAGCCAGAGGAGTGTTCTGTCTTTTTCACCACTGAAAGAAGAGCTCCAGAAGATCCTAGGCTCAGCGATGTATCAAAGCAGTGCACCAGAAGAGACACTGGTTGCTCCTGGAGAAGGGTTACCTTCAGGAAGGGAAATATCGCTGGGAACAGGCTGAGAGACCTTCAGCTTGGAGAGGAGAAGGCCCCATAGGAGACCTTTATAGCAGCCTTCCAGTACCTGAAGGGGGCTTATGGAAAAGCTCGGGAAGGACTTCTTATAAGGGCAGGTAGTGACAGGATGAGGGGAAATGGTTTTAAACTGGATGACGGTAGACTTACACTAGATATTAGGAAGAAGTTACTTACTGTGAGGGTGGTGAGACACTGGAACAGGTTGCCCAGTGAGGCTGTGAACGCCGCCTCCCTGGAAGCATTCAAGGTGAGGCTGGATGGGGGTGTGAGCAACCTGGTGTGGAGGGAGGTGTCCCTGCCTATAGCAGGAGGGAACTAGAAGATCCTAAAGGTCCCTTCCAACCCAAACCATTTTATGATTCTATGTCTATGAAACAAGAAAGACAAGAGTTCATTTCACAAGTAGATTCCACCAAAATCTGCAATGGAAGATAGTTGATAGAGAAACATTTTCCTAAAAAGGCAAAACAAAAATGCCTTGGTTTGCCAGTAATGCTTCCCAATGGACATGTCATTTACTCAAAATTTTACCTGTATAAAATAGCCAGATAATCTCCCATCTTCAGATTATACAGGCTGAATGACTTCTGTTGAATTCTTGACCGGTTAAGAAAAATGCATCACAACTAACACAACTTTAACAACCCAGGAATATTCATAAGGCAAGATTAATAATGAGATTATATCTTCATTAGATAAGCCAGCATGTTTAGAGAAGCTGGGGATAGGAGAAGAGTCTTTCCAGGCAAAAATCACAAGACTGCCTGCACCCGGAAGGAAAGAAGGCTGGTTGTCATAGATGACTGTATGTCGGCCTGACCCTGTTCGCAGGGAGGTGTGCTGCCTCCCGAGGGCACTTATCAGGGATATTTCTAGGAAACTTCCTAGCCTGATTTGCCCCTCTGATTATTATATTATCCCTTATTGGTAGTTCAGGCTGGCAGCGATGAAGTCGCTGAGAAAAGCCTGAAGCCTATCAAAAAAGATTCCAGGGGACTGGGGCGGGTAGTTGATGGAATGGGCATGCAGGTGTTTTTTTCTTCTATCCCTTCAGTGGTGGGAAGGATACAGAGAGGATAAAAAAAAAAAAAACACCTCACAGGCTTAGAGGTTGGTGCAAGCACAAGAATTTTGTGCTTTTTTAACCATGGAACAATTTGCTTGGCACCAGGCATGATGCTTGCAGATGGAACTCACGTGTCTCCAAGGGTATAAAAGGATCCTAATCCAGCAACTGGTGGGACTCATTGAAAGGTCTTTAAACTGGTTATGAAGGGGACAAATTGAGATCCAGGAGGCTCCTGGAATCCATTGATGATAACCTTCTGGTTCAGGTATTGCACAGACCGACCAGAGGTGAAGTGTTGCTGGACCTACTGCTCACCAATGTGGAGGAGATCATTAAAGGTGCTAAGGTTGGAAGCAGCCTGGGCTGCAGTGACCATGCCCTGCTTGAGTTTGTGATCTTGGGGAGTGTGGGCCTGGCAAAAAGAGTGGTCAGGACCCTGAACTTCAGAAGAACAAACTTTATTTGTTGGCTGAGATCTCCTGGGATGCTTTCCTTAGAGACAAAGATGCTGAGCAAAGCTGGCTACTCTTCAAGGATGTCTTTCTGAGAGCACAAAAGCTGTCTGTCCCTCTGAATAAGAAAGTGGGCAGAGGAGGCAGGAAACCAGCGTGGCTTAGCAAGGACTGCTGGGCAAACTGAGAGCAAAGAAAGGTACATACAGGCTTTGGAAACAAAGGTGTGTCACCTGGGAAGAATACAGGGATGCTGTCCAGACTTGCAGATGTGGATCAGGAAAGTCACGGCACAGGCAGAACTGAACTTGGGATACTAAAAACAGTAAGAAGACATTCTACAGGTACATTGGCCAGACAAGACAGGCCAAAGTGAGTGTACCTCCTTTGATAAACATAAAGGGAAAGCAGGTTTCAGCAGGAGGGCTCCCGTCTCCCTGGGGAGCCTACTCCAATGTTTAACCACCCTTTCTGTAAAAAAGTATTTCCTAACGTCCAACCTAAACTTACCTTGGTGCAACTTGAGGCCATTTCCCCTCGCCTTGTCACCTGTCACCAGCGAGAAGAGACCTGCCCTGCTCTCACTGTAAGCACCTTTCAGGTAATGGATGAGAGTAATAAGGTCTCCCCTCACACGCCTCTTCCCCAGACTAAACAGCCCCAACTCCCTCAGCCCCTCCTCATAGGGCTGATTTTCCAAGCCCTTCACTAGCTTTATCGCCCTTCTCTGGACCTACTCCAATACCTCCACATCCTTTTTGTACTGAGGTGCCCAAAACTGAACACAGTACTCAAGGTGAGGCCTCACTAGTGCCGAGTACAGGGCAGGATGACTTCCTTAGTCCTGCTCACCACACCATTCCTGATACAAGCCAGGATGCCATTGGCCTTCTTGGCCACGAGGGCACACTGCTGGCTCATGTTCAGCCAACTGTCCATCAGAACACCAAGGTCAATGGCTCTATGTCCAGGTGGAGGCTGGTAACAAGCGGTGTCCCGCAGGGCTCTGTCTTGGGACCGATGCTCTTTAACATCTTTATCAATGACATTGATGATGGAATTGAATACACCGTCAGCAAGTTTGCTGATGACACCAAGCTGAGTGGTGTGGTTGACACGGTGGAAGGAAGGGATGCCATTCAGAGGGACCTCAACAGACTTGAATGGTGGGCCCAGGTGAACCTGATAAGGTTCTACACAGCACAGTGCAAGGTTTTGCACTTGGGCCGGAGGAATCCCAGGCATATATACAGCCTAGGAGGATTACTCCTTGACAGCAGCCCTGCAGAGAAGGACCTGGGGGTCCTAGTGGATGAAAAACTGAACATGAGCCAGCAGTGCGTGCTCATGCAGCTTGAAATGCAAATGGTATCCTGGGTTCCATCACAGGAGGGGTGATCAGCACGGACAGGGAGGTGATTGTCCCTCTCTACTCGGTCCTTGTGAGGCCACAGCTAGAGAACCGCGTTCAGGTCTGGGGCCTCCAACACAAAGACAGAGAGCTGTTGGAGAGGCTCCAGAGGAGGGCCACAAAGATGATCAGAGGGCTGGAGCACTTCTCCTATGAAGACAGACTGGGGGAGCTGGGCTGTGGGCAAACCTCATTGTGGCTTTCCAGTATTTCAAAGGAGTTCAGAAACATGAGGGAAATCAACTTTATACACAGGTAAGTAGTGATAGGACCAAGCGGAATGGCTTTATTCTAAAGGAGGGGAGATTCAGACTAGATGTTAGGAGGAAGTTTGTTACTGAGAGAGTGGTGAGGTGCTGGAACAGCTGCCCAGAGAGGCTGTGGATGCCCCGTCCATCCCTGGAGGTGCTTAAGGCCAGATTGGATGGGGCCCTGGGCAGCCTGATCTAGTATTAGATCTGGAGGTTGGTGGCCCTGCATGCAGCACGGGGGTTGGAGCTTGAGCTCCCTTTCAACCTAAGTTATTATATGATTTTATGATATTATGAATTTGCCTTTAAGTACGAATCTAGCAGATTACCTGAAGATTACTTTCCCAGGAGGAGGAGATATCTTATTCAAGGTCACAGCTAAAAAGCTTTTACCTTGGGAACAGAAAGAGAAAGGCAAGGGGACAGCACAACAAGACATCAGAGGGACAGTGAGTTCTTGGAACAGTAATATTAGCCAAAATTTAAAAAAAAAAAAAAAATTAAAAAAAAAGTCTTTCATGCCTGGTTGGCAAATAAGAAGTTAGCGCAGCAGCAAAAGATAGTTCCACAGTAATTCATATTTGATGAAAGAGAACACAAATGACTAATAGGTCTGCCAAAACCTCTGAGGGCTGTGTTTTATCTCCCCTTTAGGTTAAACTAGCTTTGAAATGATTACAAGTGTCTGGAACATTAGCAGAGTTCAAGTATAACGGCAAGGTAACCACTGAAAATAAATCTACAGTTACCAACATAGCACAGATGAGTACAGTGTAATATTATTTATTTCACATTCAGCAATCACTCATAAATAGTCCATATCCTGAAAATACGTTTTTAGCATTCTAGTAGTAATTACAGCTTCACAGATAGGAGTTACCTGCTGTTGAAAGCACAGCACTGGGATAACTCATAATGAAGTCCCTGCTATTAGGATAGGATGGTTTGGTTGGAAGGGGCCTACAAAGATCAAGTTCAACTACCTGACTTGATGGTTACTTTGGGATAACCAAAGCATATCCTCGAGGGCATTATCCAACTACTTCCTGAACACTGACATACATGGGGCATCAACCACTTTGAGAGAAAGCCTGTTAATCTCCCAGAGTGGAGTCTACCTGTCCAACTCACAGATGGACAATTTGTTTGGAAGGATGCTGTGAGGAATGTGGTGAGGAATCCACCAAATTCCCTTCATCCTGTGAGCAGGAGATTAAATTACTAGAAGACTTTTCCTTCATGAATCCATGTTTCTCGTTCTGAGATACAACCCACACACTGGAATATAAAGTGATCCTAAAAAGGAACATTTTAACAACCAAAAGTCACTTAAAATACAACAGAAAAATCTCACTGAATGTTGTCTACACAGAAAAATATCTAGGAGAGGAAAGTACAGAATCTGCCCCCTGTTAGCACAGCATGCTCCAGGATGACAGGAGACCAGGTTACACTGAAAACCCTGCTCACTTCATGATGTAATTTCTTGCTCTCTTTACTCCCCAGCCTTCTGCACATCTCCAATTAATTTTTGCAAGGTATCTGGTGTCATTCATCATTCTGAAGCTTTGCACAGCAGCATGCCAAGTTGCTTACAGATATGATTTAAGCACTTCCTCACAACTTTATCTGAATTTGGGGTGGCAGAGATTGACTAAGTCAGACTGCTGTCAAGGTTTATTATTACTCAACACTTGCATACAAAAATAAAATATTTGGTTGGATCAGTGAAAGATAACACATTATAATCAGTATTTCTCCACAACTACTTTTATGCCTTCTAAGTGAAGTCTAACATTATTATTAATTCTTCGTAACTGTAGGCTTAAACTTAAAACATACAACATAACCTTCGTAAACGTAACTCCTGAGTACTAACACATTCTATTTAATTCTACAGCTAACTGAAAACATGCTTTGCAGCCATTTCCCTATTTTTCTATCTATCAAGCTCTTGGTAGAGTTACTTAACGCTGTATCATGATTTGGTTCCCCACATATTCAGCCATACACTGCATAAGATACTTAACCCAATCAATTTTATTTGGCATTAAAAGAGTTAAGAGTTTTCCAATGGCTAGTTTTTAACATGTCAGTTGAAGAATGATATAGCATGACAAATTAAACTTAGAGACCTCAGGCCTTATGAAGACATGTCTCTATTTAAGTCTGTATTAATTTAACTAACTTCAGCTACCCATAAACCTGAGCCCTGTGATTACTTCTTTCCAACTTCTAACAAGTATCACTTAATCCAAAAATCACAAAAAAATCCTGCCTGTATTAAAGAGTAATTTGGAGAACCTACAGCTTTTCACAGAACAGTCACTTCCCTCCTCTCAGTACAAACCATCTCTTCCCAGTACTCTTTGTTGTTTCCAAAACCAACCCACCACCTTTTCCTTCTTTAAAAGAAATACATCAACATGAAGTCCTACCTCAAGATCTCTAATCATTTCACATTTCATAAGCTTACAGTAAACAAAACACCTCAAACATCTTTCCAACTGCTCCTTTTCCCACTTTTCTCTCACTCCCTAGGACTTCTGTTTCTTATGTTTCCTCAGTAATCTCACCGTCCAAACTACCTTTTGTTAAAAACCTTACAAATCAGTAGAACTGTACCACCACCAAAAGCTTTGTTAGAAAGCAAGCAGAAGTAGGTACTGATGCAGTACATGGAAAACATGACGTTTTATGAAATTCAAGTAAGTACAGATGTAGAAGGAATATCACAAAATTAACTGGTCGTTAGTTGGACCAAGAAAGAAAAGAAGACAGCACATGTAATTGGAAAAGAAATTATAACCAAATCAAATTGAGGAAGACATGAATTATTGGTCCTGGGGTGGTCAAATCACAGACTAAGACCTCTGCTAATCTAAAACACTGATTTAGATCTTTCAGGTGGCAAAAATGTAATGGATAATGGGAAACTTCAATTTCACTACAAATACCACTGATTAAAGAACATTACTAAAAAAAACCCTAAAACACTGTGATAAAATTGTTAATGATAAAAAATTACTCCAGGCTCAAAGCCACTGAGACTCCTACACACTATCTGAGCCATTCCGCAGCTGTGCCAATTAACACAATTCTGAGGTAGAACTGGGTTAATAGAACATATGTCAGGAAACTGAAACAGGGTTGTACGCCAACTTTTTGGAAGTACTGTTCTTTGCTCTGAGAGGCAAAGCTTAACCACTCTGCTTTCAGCATACGAAACCCAGATTTCTGCTGTCTTAATGCAAAGCAAGCCAGGAGCAGTAGACAAATCAGGTAATCAGATATCTCAGAAACCATGGTGTCAGGCAAGATGTGATCAGCTAATTTCGAACCTCTCCACAAGGTGGCTAGGGAAAACTCATCTAAACAAGGAAAAAAAATTAAGCAGCAGAAAATCTAAGGGAACAGAGAAGCAGCATTCTTTATGCTGCCCTACATTTTAAGATTTAGGTTACATTATTGCATTTTTAGTTGAGAAAAACCCTACAGCCTAATACCCTATGATAGAAAAACTAGGAGACAGCTGGATTCTAATGCAATCTACGTGGGACATGCTTTCTTAAAATTATGCTCCAGGAATACAGAAAGTCACCTCAGTGAGGCACTCCTGAATGCCTTGATTTTGAAAAAGATGATTCAATCAAAACCATCCTAAAAAATGTGCCATTAGCACATTTTTTTCTGCTCCTTTTTTTTTCCTCCAAAGCAATTTAAACAAGTTAATTCTGCAGTCTCGTACAGCGCTTAAGCTAAGTGAGTTCTTGAATAAGCAGGTTACCTAGACAGGAAATTACAAAACACCTTCAGAAATCATACGGTATCACAGCAGACTTCTAGAGCAGACATCTGAATAGAATTGTTCCAACACCCATGCATAAAACCCAGCACTGCCTCTAAGGGTAACCGTAAGACATGGGGTCAGAATATTCACGCAGAAAAGAGGAACAATGGTGGTTTACCCTGCATTCTAGCTTTAAATGTTACTTCAAAAAATGTGTGAAAGTGTTACACTTTCCTAAGTTATATGCAAGAGCTCAGAGCTTGAATTATTTCTGCAAATAAATTTAAGGGTTGAAAGTAAAAAAACATAAAATCGCTATCAACAGAAAGGTGAGGAGCACTTTCCTAAGACACTGTTCTTCATATCAGAACTGTCCACCACCAACTATTCACCATAAAGGTTTCTCTAAAACACAACCCAGCATTGGGCTGAAATGCACTGTGACCTGCAGCAAAGAAACAAACTGCTACTACAATTAGCACATCAACCTGAAGAAAGTGTTTACTGTATTCGTCCCACCTTCTCTTCTGAAGAGAGACCAATGTCTAACAGACTCCATAGAAAACATCTTTTAAGTCAGACCACAGAATCTCCTCCATACAGCAGTATCCAAGAGTTTTCAAGGGGCATAAAAAGGTCTTCAACAGCGCATTTGCACACACCAGGAGAAACAGAAAGCTTGGTTTTCAATGCCTAACATAGTACAGATTTCCTCAAAATTTAAACTGCGTGAAAAAGCCTCCAGGAGTAAACAGCACAGCAAGACTGGAGGCTTTTGTGGATTTATTTGTTTTTTAAAATAAAGTCTAGCTGACTGGAGGCTGCCCCCCGCTAACTTGAGGAAATCAACAACATAACAAAACTAGGAAAATTATATAAAGACTACTAGAGAACATAAAAGCCCTGAGCAGTTAGTGGACTCCATTTTGCATAAGCACAAAAAGGGAATGATACTTTTGTCTACGTTGTTACGAAGAATCACATGGATCACCACTTCAAGATCATAAGAACAAGAGAAAATATCAGTTAATTCAACAACTGATACAAAAGCGGTCAGGGATGCCAATTTCTTTTTGTGATCACTAACTCCTGTAAAGTAGAACTAAACCATAACCTAGGATTATTGCCTCTGTTCTCTCATCTGAGAACAGAACATTCTAAAGCACTTACTTTTCTCTCATCTACTTACAGCATCTCATTGTCAGTTCCACCTAATATTGATTCTCTCTTTATTTTCTGTCATAGTAATAGCAATCAAATGAAAGAGCAGGAGTGATGATTAGTGAGTCGTCTTTTTAATGGATCTGGCCAACCTGTATTCAGGAATAACTCTACTCGTTACTAAAGTTATCTTAATGTCTTAAATGCAGTTCTCATACTAAAGGAAATAACCTAAAAAATAAAAGTTACCATTTCATATAAAGTAATAAAAAATGTTTTACATTTCTTTCTTGTTCCACAAAAATAGCCATGTTTCACTACCAGTTAGATGCTATGCCAATCAAACAAATATTACCAGACTCATCTACTCTATCTAAAGAAGAGTTTTCAAAGATTTAACATGAGGGACTCTCTTACCTTGAATGAGCGGTATGTACCGTGCTAACAGCTTCGCTCTTTTCTTTTCATAGCCCTTCTGAGTGATATCTCCTAAAGAAACAAAGAAATAAATTCATATTGTGTGGAACAGCATTGATATCATCACTCTCATTTTCGTAATAGGTGTAAATTAACTCATTAGCTTTGAATAAATCAGATTAGCAATCAAGATCCCCATGTCAGAGAAACAGTTCACAGCCATATACCTACCCACTCAATGCTATCTGCCCATAAGTGAATACAAGTGTCATAAATCTTACAGCTATGTAACAGAGAAAGAGTTGTTCTATCTGCAGCACCTGTGCTAAACCTGATTCTGGAGGTACCTTCCATGATGCAGCAAGCAGCCTAAGAGATTTACAGAGTTACGTAAACCACCAAAGACAACTAATCTGACTCTGTGGGCTTCCACTACATCAGAAACTCTTGCTTCACTAAGGCCTGGGCAAATGGGCTCTGGCATCCCTGGGGACGGCCTTTGGAAATCCTAGGTTTCTTCCCACTCTGCTTTCAAATTCTAGAAGACATTAAACCACTACTATCATCTGTTTTCATTCACTGTTTCGGTGTGGTATTGAGCCATCCACCCATTTTGTGGGTTGCACAGTTAGAACACGACAGTGTATGGCCTAGAACAAAAGGAAGATTTCTACATAAACCTCAAATAAGTTTGAGACCAGAATCTGGTGCTCCTGTAATTCCACTGACAGAACAAAAAGCCTTCATGTAAAACCAGCAGCAAGCTTAACAAGATCTTTTCCTTTTCAAGCTAATGAGCTTCACCCATTTCTAGATTACAGCACAGAAACCAAAAACAAGCTTAAAACCACTTTCATCTCTCAGAATTCACATTTCCATAAAGGCATGCAGAACTGAGAATTCCTTCATTTTTTGGATACCATACAAAAAAAGATCTTACTCTGTATTTCAAACGTTCCTCAGGTGTGTTTTAAAACACGACTTTGGTTGGTTTTAAATACTGTCCCCAGCAGTATGTGCTCTAACACATCTCAGCATCTGCCCTCCTCCTGCCCTGGCACACACACTGAGAGCAGAAACAAAGTCACTCCATTCTACCAGTCCCAGCAGTTAAGTGAACGCATATCATTTGACACTGTGCAAAAAACAGTCAATGACAGACTGAAGTTATTGCTCCAAAAAAGAAAAAGGTAAATCCCAGAATGCTTTCATCTCTGTAGATATTTCAAACTATAACCAAGCAAAATGTATCTGCTTTCACTCAGAAACCTCCAACTCTGTACACAGAACAGAAATGCTCTGGCTATCATTTTTGCTAAGTAGAAAAGATTTTAACAGAAGAAATATATAGAAACATAACCGTGTATTTGATATTATGTCTCACTGTGCAATTATATAAAAATATGACACACAAACTAAGCAAAACCACAAATGCACAGACGTGACTGGGTACAGCTGATTAAAATTCCACTGTATGCTCTTTAAATAAATCATTTCTACAGTTAAATAAAGAGGATACCAAAAAAAGATTTTCATTTTCCACATTAGTTGGAAAAAAGGTCAAGCAACACAAGCAGGAAGAACAGTCCATCTTAAAACAGCAGTAATTTGGACAACTACAGCAACCTCAGCAAATTCTCTAAGTGACAAATGCTGCACATGATACAAATCTGCCATACCGTAACTTCAGCGAGGACAGCAATTTTCACCACTCCATAAAGATTCAATCCTTAAATCAAACTCCCACAGATCAACTATCTTGCCAGGAATCATCCAGCCGAAGAGGCATGTTGTTGTAGAAGCAGCAGCTCAAAAGACAGCATTGAAAATTAGTCTCATTTAATTTAGAATCAAAAACTTTTGCAAATTCGTTGATGTTACTGGATAAAAAGGATGTTGAATCTACACACTTTCCTTGAATCAGGTTAGGAAGAGTCTAAAGCCAAAAGCATCTCGCAGACTTTTGCAGCCCCAACCAGCAGGTCAGAGAAGCATACCGTGGATTTCTTTGTTCCTCTCTGGGTGAATCCTTCCAGACAATTGCTCCCACCCCCACCTCCACAGTGGGATTTAATCCAGCATTGTGGTTTCTTTGTAATCCCTCGTCCCTTCCAGAAACAGACCCTGAGCCACATCTGGTACACCAGGCCACAGCTGCTGCCATTTAGCCACACTTTCTCCCTAGTTATCAAATGACACAAAAGCAATCTGAGATTTCTCTGCCTCAGCAAAGCAGCTGAGAACTGTGCAAAGCTGGACACCAGTTTGGACGGGCTGAGCTGTCAGTTCTCTGCTTGGAAAACCTAACACACTTGAAAATATGACAGAAAATGAATCCAGATAAAGATGGCAGCTTTGGGGACTGACTGACATGTACTGGTGTGCTGGTGGGGGTGGGAAAACCGCTTCAGTGGATCCACATTCTACCTTTTAGACATGCTTAGCAAATACTTGTGAAATGAAGCAACTTAGTGTTTTATTTTACATCACTTGCAGAATTATAAAGGGAATATCACATCGTTGCATGATTTTACCTTACTTCACAGTAAAACAAACACAAAAAAGAAATAATTATTCTGACATCTATGATTTTTGTCCACTGTAAAAGCAAGAAGAATCAAGGCATTTCTAAGAACTATGAAGAGGATCAACCATGGAGAAAGCTGGTAACACAGTGTCACAGCTGGGAAGTCAACGTTGATACAAAGACTGCTGACAACAGAACCACAAATGGATGATTCATCTTCTGTGCTAATACCTGTCGCTTCAGAGCTTTGCTATCTGAGCACCAAAGCAGCAGAGACCATCAGCTTCTATGCCATATTATGGACATGCATTGCATGCTTGGGCATTCCTGATACAGCTTCAGAGAAAGAGGACCAGAAATTGTTCCCAGCATCAACAAAGAGAAAGTTTCTTACAGAAACTTACTATTTGAAGGCTTGACCTGGATGCAGGCAAGTAATACCTAACAATCGATGCAGCAAACCTGTAACGATTTTGACCAAACTTTCTCAATAAAAATCCCTATTACAAAATGTTGAAAACAAGATTCTCTCAAACACAGCTCTCACAGCTGCAGTAAGCAGAGACTGAAAAAAAAAAAAATCCACCCTCCTAGGATAAGAACATTTCTTGTCTTTTCTGCAAGATGCATTTACAGTAGATCAGCAGATTTCAGAAAGCCCTTGCTGATGGATATTAACATATGAAAGAAGGAGAGAGGATGACAGTTGGATTACGGTAAACCTGTTTGTTCACCAAAGGCAACACCTTTTGCAGTAGACATCTGTGATTCCTGAAACCTGAACAAAATGGAAGTTTACCATTGGGCTTTTTTTTCCTAGTAGCTTAATTAATAATCAACAACATATTGATAAACAATCAAGACTTCTCTCAGCCATCTGCAAACAAGTAGTCTATTACGTAAGCTTTATATTTTTAGCAACTCTATTTTTCCAGTTTACTTGTTAATCTTCTATTCTTCTCCTAAAATTGTATAATAAAACATATTTCCATCACTAGTGAACTTTGTATGAAAAAAAATGATTCCAGAGAGACTCACGGTAGTGGAATTTTTTGTTTGTTGAGCTGTAAGTAAATCTTTTTCCAATTGCTCTCCCATAAAATTCAAATATTGCAATCACTGCTACAAAGAATCATTTCTAACATGTCAAGTAATTTGAAGTGTGTTCTGGTACGCAGTTGCCAGTGAAGTCACAGTTTTTTCTCCAACACGCAACACATCATCATTCCAAAACTCACACCATTTCAGTTACAGCAATAGCTAAGCTTATACTCACATTTTCTTTGAAAAGCACTGAAAAGTTTAGTCACAGAAAGATCAGATGAAGCTTTATAACAATACATCTTCAGATCTAAAAATCTGCAAAATATTCTAACATCAGTCTTCCTCCTGAACCAGTATTTTCTGAAGAAAAGGCTGCAGACTGATGCTTTAGCTTAGTTTGCATAGGATGAGCTCAGTGGTGTGGAAAATCTTGAATACAATCTCTCATATTAGACAAACCCACCAAAAATGTAAATAACTGATTAAATCTGATCCTTCCACATAGTGATTCTGACTAACCTGTAAGATCTTATTTTAAACATTTGGAAAGCACTGAGAACTTCACTGAAAATGCATATCATAATTGAAGTGGCAATGCTAAGTCACGGCCTGAAGCAGTGATTGAGCACCTGTTGGGAAGGCAGGGCCAACCCAGGGGAGCTCAGCTGCATGCAATGCAGCAGAGTGACTGGAAGCGATGGAGTCAGGATCCACCCCTTCCCAGACCTCATTTAAGGGTTGGCAGGGGAGGTGAAGGTATATCATCTGGAGATCCTTGCATACCTGAGGACTTTATGGGGCTTCTGAAGATAAGCAGTTTCTTTCTCTTCTTTCTGTGCCTACTGCTATCATGTCTAAGGAGGTCCGTGTTTCCTGTAGCCTAGGATCTTGCTTCTCTGCCATCTTGTTTTGCTTTCTATTGTGTTACTATAATTAATACCCAATTTGCAGCAAGAACTTAATCCCTCTCATTAAACTTACTCTAGAGTAGTCTGCACGTAAAGGTAGTAGCATAGAGATATACAGCTACTTAAATTATGATTGAAGTCTTTGAACACAAATTATCTCTCTGAAACATTAAGTTCTAGAAGCTAAGGAAGATCTTGACTACTCAAGTGCATGCACCCATAAAAGAAAGTTACATAACTCTAGCTGCATGTTGCTAACAGAAGATCAAGCTTTGCACTCTGTGCACAGTTACACAGTACAACTACTTGATTTACAATACCATTATTAAAAGTGTGCTTCATCTTAGCCTGTTTGGAGCTTTGTTATTGACAAAGCACTAGAAAATTCCATCCTGACACGTCCATATACCACCACTTCAATACCAAAACTTAAAAGCAGTTTCCAGAGACTTTACTTGAAATTCATACATGAGGAAAAAAAGAAATGGTCAATTAAATACATTTCAGTCATCCCTGCTGTACTGTGTAAATTTTCCAGCTTATTCTGCTCAGCACAAATCCACACTTGCAAGAAATACATGTACCAAAAAGAATAGGAAAGCTGCTCTCCACAGAATGTTGAGCCTGGCTTTAAGTCATTACTTACTTCCTCTGCCAAGAGAGGGCATTTCACAGGGAAGAAAAATGCTGAATGACTGGATAACAAAAGTTACCCTGCAAGATACCAGGCTCAGTGAACTCATGTAACTAATTGTTCTTCTATGGCTCTAGTAAATCCTTAAGCTCACTCCTCCAGGATAATGGAAAAGCACAAACTGCCACTTTCCTTCCATCCCATAAAGGCTCCACAAAATTTAGGAACAGATCAACAGGTGTCAACTACAAATATGCCTCTGTAGGCATACCAGCCTGATACTGGCTTCATTATTAAAAATCTAGTCCTGTTTTAGATAAGCCGAGATGCTTCCCTTCAATGAAACATGCTCTCTTCCACTACTGCAGCAGAGGAAGAAACAAGTTATGGAAACACCTTCATTAAGTTCCTGATATTTTTCAAACCTTGCAACCCCTACAACATCACAAAGCATTTTCAAGTATGAAAACGCTTTCTGAATCACTCAATTGGTGTGTTCTGTTACGTCAGCTAAAATCTTTACCCAGAGCTCATAAACACCATTTCTGAAACCAGATCCAGCTTTCCTCTCACACTATGACACAAACCCTGAGAGGCACTGTCTCCTTTAACAAGCTGAGAGGCTGTATGCATCAGGGGAAGTGGTGAAGAGTTGGCACATCAGATTGCACTGTTTGCTTTCCACAAAAGTCTGAAAAAGAAGCTGAAAAAGCAAATTAGGATTGGTCAGGCAGACCAACAAAAGGTGTTTTAAAACCTGAGCTAGAAGTATTTTTCTAATACAGGTGAAAAGTGCTCTCTGCACACTGCAGAGATTAAATGTTCAGACATCTTGTTTGCGACTTCCAAGATGCACCAGGGACACCGTCTAGAAGTAGAATAATTACACCTGGCCTAACATCCAGGAGCAGCCTCCAACAAACAAACTGATACAGAGATGGGAAGATATGAAGAAGAACGTTTTCTGTAGCACTTTCTGCAAGAAAATATCTATTCCCTTCCAATACCACTGTTAGAATGTTACTGACTAGATCAGACTTCTTCAGTTAAGACAACAAAGCACAGAACAATTCATATTTAACTCGGTAAGAAATGTCTTAATTCTGAAGTCATCCCTTGCATTGGAGAATTCTATGTAAAAGTAAAACCAGATACATGAACTGTATAATGCTGTTTGAAGCTGTGAAGTTGCTATATATAACTCCCTTTCTCTTCTAAGACAACATTTCTATCTCTTTCATATCCACCATAACTCATTCCATAAGTTACAGTGATCAATAAGCAAGAAGAAGCCATTTCAGAATATTAAAATTCTACATCTTGTACAGAGCTTTACTTTTACAGAATGCTTTTTGGATATCAGTGACATTGATTCTTTTTCCTCTCTGCAAGTACTCAAGGAGCAGCCCCCCACCAGCTGTGTGAATTTTACAAACAGCTTAGCATTTCTTATTTACTAGTTGCAAAAAATTCCTATTCATACTTTGGTATGCCCCAACTGATCACTACAAAGATGCACAAGACTAAAGATTGAAGCAGTTTCTGCTCCAGAAATCTATGATTATGGGAAGATCCAATGCACAAATCAGACCATGAACATCTTTTACAGTCACCAGAAATGCCCCTCAGGGATTACGCTTTAAAATGGGTCCCTGCAATGGATGGCTGCACTTCTACTTGCAGCACTGCTTACCAAGTGGGCAGCAAAAATGAAGAATCTAAGAATGGCCAACAAAGGTGAAGCACTTTCCTGAACCATGAACAGGCAAAGGGCAAGACCGTGGTGTGCAAAGGCTGTGATCACTCCTACACGCGGTTCACCTGTCACATTTTTATTTATTTATTTTACTTATTACAGAAGCATATTATACAATATGCACATTCAGTAATTGAAAGTGCTAAGAAAAATTTCAAAGTAACATCTGCTAAAACACAAGTAGTGAAATGTATCATTGAGTTCAACTCACTGTCAGGCAGAAACCCCAGATTCCCAGTTCTTGCAGCTCAGAGGACGAATGATATCCAGGCTCCATCAGAAGAGGGGTGGCCAGCAGGGACAGAGAGGTGATGGCCCTCTCTACTCAGCCCTTGGGAGGCCACAGCTGGAGTACTGCACCCAGGTTGGGGGCACCCAACACAAGAAAGACAGAGAGCTGTTGGAGAGGGTCCACAGGAGAGCCACAAAGATGATCAGAGGACTGGAGCACCTCTCCTATGAAGACAGACTGAAGGAGCTGGGCTTGTCCAGCCTGAAGAAAAGAAGGCTGTGGGCAAAACTCATTGTGGCTTTCCAGTATTTCAAAGGAGTTTAGAAACATGAGGGAAATCAACTTCACATACAGGTAAGTAGTGATAGGACCAGGCGGAATGGCTTTATTCTAAAGGAGGGGAGATTCAGACTAGATGTTAGGAGGAAGTTTGTTACTGAGAGAGTGGTGAGGTGCTGGAACAGCTGCCCAGAGAGGCTGTGGATGCCCCATCCATCCCTGGAGGTGCTTAAGGCCAGATTGGATGGGGCCCTGGGCAGCCTGATCTAGTATTAGATCTGGAGGTTGGTGGCCCTGCCTGTGGCAGGGGGTGGAACTTAATGATCCTTGAGGTCCCTTCCAACCCAAGCCATTCAATAATTCCTTTTCTATGGCGCAGCTCTTGTCTCACTCAAATTTACAGGAGGGAGAGGAGGTTCTCTGCAATCTGTATACCCAGTGTGAGATTAAGAAACAATGGTTCAAAAGTTGGTCCGACCAGTTTATTAAAAATCTTAACCAGGGAGATGGGGAAGGGGAGGAAGGACATTATAATGAATTGGGGTAATGGGGAAGGGAAGGTGATAGAAAAGATAGGAAAGAAGCAGCAAGGAGTCTTTGTAGGAAGCAAGAGGGAGATAGTCACCACCATGGATCCAGCGTGGTTCATAGTTCAGTCATTGATCTTCAGTAGTGGTGGGCATTGCTGTTCAACGACGATGACCACGGTGATGACAGTGACTTCTCAATGGTAGTACCAACTTACAAGTAAGTCCAAAGTGGTCGAGTCAGCTCTCCTTGGAGTGGCAGCTTCTGGCTTTGCGATCTCAGCAGAAACTTCTTTGTTCCCATCCTCCCAGCCTTGCCAATAGATAAGAGGAAGCAGGGATGCCCACCTGCATCCTGTTTTTCACAGGACAGGATGGTACCATTCCCCAGTTTTCCCATACCAAGCCAGAGCTATTTAGTCACAGCCCAGATCTTCCACCAGTAAACACTCCTGAGCACTCTCTTCCGGAGGCAAGCAGCTCTGAAGAAAGGTGCTTTCAAATGTCCCCAAAGTGATGTCAATTGTCACACAGTAGCACCCATAACTTGCCTCAAGAAATCAATCAGACTCTTATCACAAGAAATACCTCAGGAAGCAAGCTTTGAGCCAAAAAACAAAGAAGGATTCTCACAGCTCTCCAGCCTCTTATCCTCCAATCTGAATCTAAAGATACCCTACATAGGCAGACCTTGAAATTACACTGGGTTTCAATTGTAAATTCAACAGTCATGCTCAAACAAGTACATCTTTATGAACACATCTCACTCTGACTTCAAATATTGTAGTAGCAGAAAATGTATTTTGGTATGTTGTGAAACCTGCAGAAAGGCCCCATCACTTCTGTTTACCACATAAGCACCACCCAGCCTCCCAGATAAACTCAAGCAATGCAAGTCCTCTGCTGCTTCAAGTCCACCTCTCATCCTCCCTGCCTGCACCACTGAGAAGAGCCTGGCTCCATCTTCTGGATAATCTCTTTGGAGATTTTTTTCCCTTTTCTTTTTATTTTGGCACCAGCAAATTGTCAGATTTTCTTACTTCCTATAGGTTAACTGGATCCTCATTTCCACTTTGGACAATTCCCTATAGGGAAACATCAACAAATTACAGAGAAAATACAACTGCACTACAACAGTCGTGATTTCCTTTGTTTTCTTCTTTCATACACGTGCTCTTGCCAACTTCTTTTTTATCTCGTTCAGGTCCATATCATACAGCTTCAATACATTTCATATGCACAGTTGGTGCTGTTATTAATGCAAATAATGATGAAAAGACACTTAATGTGCTGAAAATTGCTACAATTCATTACAAGAGTGGCTGACACTGACTGAGGCAGCAAAACTATATTCCACCCTGGCATGTCAGCAAACAATGTGGCTACACAAGGCAGGATTGCTTCTGGAAGAAACCAATCTGCTCCCCTTCAGCACACCCCAAACAACAGCCTTTGCCACAAATGATGCTGTTGAGCTGATCAATCAATGCTGAAAAAATATGAGATGGGTAGGAAGAAATTATTTTTGAGTGATCTGAATTGGCTCACAGAAAGTTCTGCCGAGTCCTAGGGTTAGCATAGAGGATCACTCCAGCCACTGCTGAAAGACAGAAGTTCTTTAATAATAATTACACACAGTTGTGTTTTCCTTGAGCTCTCCCACTGCTAATATTTTTCCTCATGACTTTACAACAATGACAATTAAGTGATTACTAATCACTTAATCTCTTGAAATCTCTTTATTAAAATATACAGCATCCATCCAAGAACTTCACCTATTTGATGTCTTAGCAGTGAACCACAGCACAACCACCTCCAGAATTCCAGTTCTCTGACAAAAAAATATGCAGCAACTCCCAGTATAAATATAAAAACTCTGCACAAAATATAAGCTAAGACAAACACTACAATTATAAAGACAAATATAGAAGTTCAAAAATACCAGACTAAAGTTTGTCCCCTCAATCCAACATGTTCCCTTGAGTACAAATACTGACAGCATCTACATGACCATACTTATTTTTCAGTAAGACCTCTGACTCATCCAGTGCACTGAGGAGATCCTGTTCAGAGAAGAGAATATTGAATAGCTTTTTGTTTTAAGTTCCTTTGCAGAGATGAAGCAGGCTTCAGGACAGAGGAATACCACAGGGGGCTCCAGGCTGCCATCACAAATCATCCTAGAAAAATTCATCATTTACACTCCAAAGTGTCTTCTTTGGGTAAGTTATAAACAAAAAACGATCTGATTCTACAGGAGTCAATCTTTCCATCTGGATCTGCTTTCACCTTTTACACCTTGCACTTAAACATCTTCCAGATACCTGCAGAATACAGCTGACATCTACAGATGATAAGGTATCTTTTACTCAGTCTCTTCCACTTCAACTGAAGAGATGGGAACATAAAAAGTTTGTATGGAAATTTCATTAGCAGCAGAATTGTCCTAGTTCAAAACAATAGATGATGACATTTGCCTTCAAAACCCTTGGCAAACGTAAGACACCACAGGCATTACTCGTGGTTCCAAAAGCAGCATTACAGCCATATCTTCTCCTTAAGATGTTGCATAAACAGTAGTACATTAATCTACTTCACATCCAGATGTGCTTTATCAAATCTTTAATTTTCAGAACATAGAAAGCTGTCAGAGGGTCATGCTAAAAGGCTGCTTGCTTTTTCCTTCAAAGATAAAGCAAATGAGCTTCCGGAATATGTAAGAGATTATGGATGGGGATCACACATCTGAGGAAGACAGACAGACGGATGTGGGAACAACACGGGACATGGCATGGATGCCACGCCATTTCATGTCCCTCAATCAACATTTATTCTATAGGCTACCTGAAATCTGCTTCCAGCACAACTGTTCGATAACCTACAAAAAAACATTTTGCAAAAGAGCTTCTTAAAAGTATTCTGTTTATTTCCTAAGTAACCCATCAAATCTTAATATTGCATTTTCAGGAAAGCATTACAAAGCTATATAATAGAGATTTACTTTCTGTTCTCCCAAAAAGGGGAGAACTGGGGCAAAATAAATGCCAGAAATGGACTCATCAGTCTCAAACTGATAAATTTGTAGTGTTTTTTTTTTTTTTTCCCAACACAAGTTACTGCATCACACAAAGTTATGACTGAACGTTACATCTCAGTTATCCCCAAGACTTTAAAGATTTTGAGACAGCAAAGAAAATGCATGAGTATTTTTAAATTGACACCCCACATCATGTTTAAATTGTTGAAGATTTCATTTAAACATTCATAAGACAAAGCCATTACTGTTCCCTACAGACAAATGCTTCAATACTGCATATTATTTCAGGCCAGAATAAAGAATCCCCTACACAGCTAACACAAAAAGATACACATGCTCTTAGAGTTCAGGATTTCAAACAGCTATAATTAGTTCCTTCACTCTGATGATCAATAGCCTCAGTGCATTTTATAAACAGCTGTGGAATTTTAAAGCAATTAAATCCCAGTTGATCTAATATGTATGTAATGCAAAGTTTTATTTCTCCATTCATCCAAACTCATCAGGTTTCTCACAACTTCCCCAGTAGTTTTTTCTGTAGTCTTGACTAATATGAGGAAAAATATCCAGTAGAGCTACTTTCTACTTCCTGACTGTGACTTTACCAACACAGAAGAGCATTTTGATTTTTACTCCCGGAAAATATGGCCTTTCCTGAGGCTTAGAGACCCTTAAAGCATTCCATCCTGCGTTACATCAACTTACCCGTATTTAAACAACTCTGCAAAATGGCTAACTCCATTTTTTTTCATAGAGAAGGTTACATTATACTATTGAAGACTGTCTTAATCATTATTTCACCTGCTTTCTATGTAACAGTTACTACATTCTTTATGACAGGATCTGGTAATTTTAGGTAATAAGCTTCTACTAGAAAATCACAAATAATGGGCTCTTCAGTCCCACACAAAAGCTACAGTTACTTCCTATGAGAATAACCCAAGGAATATCCTCCCAAGCCATCCAATAGCGTTCTCCTTAAAAACTTAAGTGACAGAAGGGGAATATATAATGGATTACATACAATCTTTGAATATACTGGCATTAGGTAATACAGCTGAGATTTAGCTTGGCTATTGCATTACAACTCCTGCCTCCCACAGCCTGAGCTGCAACTAGCTCGCATCTCACCTTGTCACACACATATTCCTTACATTTAGATATTTTTTTTTTACTTGTGAAAATCTGTTCTGTACTACTAAATGTTCTGAAAATGCAATTCCTTTCCCAAGAAAATGATCTTGGCATACCTTA
Organism: Phasianus colchicus; assembly: GCF_987193195.1. Taxonomy (NCBI): domain Eukaryota; kingdom Metazoa; phylum Chordata; class Aves; order Galliformes; family Phasianidae; genus Phasianus; species Phasianus colchicus. Next base: position 36,582,989 of record NC_143442.1, read on the forward strand.
ACAACAGCTCTGTTTTTCAGCCAAAGCCTTGCAATGTTAACTTTTCTGATACCTACAGTCTGTAAATCATTTCCAGTTCATGTGTCACTTTTTCTTAGTCTGTATCTTGCTCTGTACAGAAGTATACTCTCTGCAATTTTCTGGATAAACCCTCCTGCACTTCAGAAATGTGATTCTTCATTTTTAGATTCTCTCAGGAACAAAGGCATTAGTTTTCCATAATCATCTTACTTTCCACTTTTTTTCATTGTACGTAACCTAACCCATCAGCTTCAAAATACTCAAAAATTGATATAAGTGGACAATAACTTCAAAGCCTTGTACACTTGCCTCAGATAGTGAGATCTTCTTTCAACAGCTATGCAGACTTACACATGAATTTAGAAATCAATTTCAGTTCTCAGACTATGGAAGATACTGTAAGAGTTTCATATTCTAAAGGTTTTAGAGTTGATAAGGTTCCCTCCCACTAACATTCTTGAAAGCAACATTATTTCAATCCTCATTTCAGAAGAAGAAGAAATCCTGATTACTCAAGTAGAGCTTTGGAAGGGTGCTGCTGATGGCTGACAATTCACTGCAACTAGGAGGGAAAAGTGTAACTTCAAAGTCACCATTCTGCATGCAGATTCTGCTTGAGGTTCCATTGTGATTTCCTTTGTTGTAATCTAGAAAAAAAAAATCACTATAAAAGCCACCAGTGAATTCCCCTCCTGCAGAAGCTCAGGATGAACTCATACACATACAAGACAATTCAAGAAAAGTCACACAGAATCCTTGACATCCAAAACTTCCTTGAAAAACACAACAAAACTGAAGGGAGCCCAGACTTCTGAATCAGCACCTAAGAAAGACAGGAACTGATAGAGGGGCTTGGTTAAGCACCCCTTCTGGTTGCAGGGGAAAGGAAAAACTGAACACAAAGGTCTTCCTGTACTGTTTGTAATGCAGCAGCCAGCAGTCGTGATGGATTTCTGTGCATCCCAAGCTCTCATCTTCCTTGGGCAGCAAAAAGCTGCAAGTTTTTACAACACAAAAATGCACCACTAAGGTCCATCTGAAAACATCCCTACATATACTTCAAATCTTTTCCTGCCTAAGATTTTGCCCAATTTTTCAGAGAGAAAAATAAAGCATCTCTGGAACTGAGCCTGGAGAAAGGAGTGGAAAAAAAACACCTTGGCTAAGCACTAGCAAAGAAAAGAAACATCCTTCTCCACTTACCATATCATTTGAACTGATCTTCTACTTTTCTGACATATCAAGTTAGAAAGGATCAGTATCTGTTAGGTTTACCTCTAGAAAGTACTATTACATCGACATGAGAATTAGACAAAATGACAAGAATTACTGCAAGTGCCAGACAGTGGGCAGAAAGAATTCACAGTGAACAAGTGCTAAGACACTGAGGAAAAGAACTGATATTCTGAAAGTAATTGATTTAAGAAATAACTGCAATAATGGTGTCTCCTGGTTTTCTCAAAAGACACTTCCACTTTTTCTGCAGTGCGGTTGGCACAGTAGAAGGAAGGGATGCCATTCAGAGGGACCTCAACAGACTTGAAAGGTGGGCCCAGGTGAACCTGATGAGGCTCTACACAGCACAGTGCAGAGTTTTGCACTTGGGCCAGAGGAATCCCAGGCATCCATGCATCCATACAGACTGGAAGTAGCAGTCCTTGAGAGCAGCCCTGCAGAGAAGGACCTGGGGGTCCTGATGGATGAAAAACTGAACGTGAGCCAGCAGTGTGCTCTTGCAGCTCGGAAGGCAAATGGGATCCTGGGCTCCATCAGAAGAGGGGTGGCCAGCAGGGACAGGGATGTGATTGTTCCCCTCTACTCTGCTCTTGTGAGGCCCCATCTGCAGTACTGCGTCCAGGTCTGGAGCCCCCAGTACAAGAAAGACAGGGAGCTGTTGGAGAGGGTCCAGAGGAGGGCCACGAAGATGATCAGGGGGCTGGAGCACCTCCACTATGAGGACAGGCTGAGGGAGCTGGGCTTGTTCAGCCTGGAGAAGAGAAGGCTGCGGGGTGACCTCATTGCAGCCTTTCAGTACCTAAAGGGAGCCTACAAACAGGAGGGGAGTCAGCTCTTTGAAAGGGTAGGTAACAGCAGACGAGGGGAAATGGTTTGAAGTTGAGGCAGGGAAGATTGAGGCTGGATGTCATGGGGAAGTTCTTTATTGTAAGAGTGGTGAGGTGCTGAACAGCTGCCCAGAGAGGCTGTGGATGCCCGTCCATCCCTGGAGGTGTTCACGGCCAGATTGGATGGGGCCCTGGGCAGCCTGGGCTGGTATTAAATGAGGAGGTTGGTGGCCCTGCATGTAGCAGGGGAGTTAGAGATTCATGATCCTTGAGGTCCCTTCCAACCCAACCATTCTGTGATTCTGTGATTTGTTTTTCAATTGCAGCTCTAGTAAACATGCCAAGAGAACCCTTTTTATTAAACACTCAGGGCAGTTAAGTGGAAATTGCACAAACCAGCAATTCAATAAACAGTTTAAAAATATTCAGATAGGGGTGGAATCGAATGAAGCATTATTCAGGAAAAAAAAAACCAAAAAAACCAAAAAAAACAGTCCAAAAAACGTAGGTGAACCTCAAAGAATCAGTACCAATTCCTATAATGTTGATAGCTGGATTTTCTTTAAACCTAAGTTTCCTAAGCCTGAAAATACAGCCCACTGGAATTTACCATTAAACACCCAATGGCTTCATTCTATTAAATGCAAATTATTTCATTGCTACTAAAAATGTGTTAAACAACATAAAACCACAATAGTTACTACTTTATCAACCATTTCATTACTTGGAGTAGTGCATCAATATATTTTGTTTGTTTGCTTCTTTCTTTCTTTCAGTCACAATGGAGAAGTGCTGCACTTGTAGAAATTTATTTAAAATAATCGGAGGCGGATTTCACCAAAGCTATTTTTATTGGTTATGCACAACAAAGTCCTTCATTTTCCAGTGAACAGTCCAACAGTTCTCCCAGAACAAGACTAGGCACCAGTTATTCTACAGCACCAGTTAACATTTTTACTGCAGTCATTCTACCAAGTATGATTTCCAATGAGAGTAACCACAAAATACATTCTCAAGCCTTGGAGTTCAGAATTTCCCTTATAAAAGGGCACTGAAATTTGGTTCACATGATAAGAAAGCTATCATAACGTCAACACTGCATGAGTCACCAACTGTCCAACAGCACACGCTTGTCATCATGGGGAATTATCTCATACTAATTCACTATCCCTACTTTGCACTGTCAAAACATCACTTGTTTTAACACACCAAGACCTCCCCTTGTTGTGATTTAGCTAATGTCACTCTAATGTTATCATAATCACTACTTAGCAGTTCAGTGGCCAACAACCAGTAACGAAAAAGCTACTGCGAACCAGCAGAGGAAGAATAAATGTCTCACAGAACATGTCTGAGATGTTTCTTTTTACAGAAAAGGTAACACTCAAAGCATCCAGCGAAGATAATCTTCATCACTAAAATCTATTCAACTGTGACCAAAACAGTCTAACCACAAATAAATAGCAAAAGCAGCCCTTATGGAAGAGCTTGCCCAATGGAAGATGCAGAGAAATTGGTAGTGCACAGAAAAGACACAATGACCACTGGAACAAGTCTCAAGTATTACCTATGCACAAATTCTGGATATTTAAAATCATTAAAAACCTCTCCTCCGAATGTACATCGGAGCAGGGAACAGTTTTAAGCTAAAAGAGGGGAGATTTATGTTAGAGGTTAGGGAGAAACTTTTTTCTCAAAGGATGGTAAGGCACTGGCACAGGCTGCCCAGAGAGCTGTGGATGCCCCATCTCTGCTCAAGGTCAGAGTGGATCAGGCCCTGGGCAGCCTGATCTGGTGGGGCAAGCAGCCCACAGCAAGGGGTTGGAAATGGATGGGCTTTGAGGTCCCTTCCGACACAACCATTAGAATACCGAGCCAAGAGTCAGAAGCTGATACAAAATAGGAGGGGTCCCTGCACACAGAAGTTAATAGCGAAAGAGGTACAAAACCTCTCGAGCTGGACACCATGCTAACATTTCTACTGCAGTTCCTTTTTCCAAGTAAGAATTCATACAGCAAAGCCATCAAGAAGGTGCTTTTTTTTTTTTTTTTTTTTTTTTTTACCATTGGAAAAGGGAACCAGGGCTCCTTCCCTGCCTCTCAGGAGCTGGCTGGTTGAGGTGGGATCTCTCTGACTAGTGATTAGCCCAGGGGGTCTCAGTGGCACAAAGATTTCCAGCACCCGAAGTTTTTGTCGGCTGACAAACACCTTCCATAAGGAAGGAAAGATTCTGGTCTGCAACATCCTAGTGACCAGTGTCAGGTACCAATAAAATTACTAATTGATATTTTGTGAAAATAAAAACAAAACAACTCATCAGCATCAGTATCTGCAAAGACTAAGACTGAAGGAAACCATGGTTTCACACTCACTTAGCAATAGTGGCAGACACTTCTACGCCCAGCATCACAAGTTTGGGCAAGTCTAGAAATGTAGATGTCCTTTGTTCCAGCCACTTTAATGAGAACAAGGAAGTCGTCATTTCTGTGACAGCCTCCTCCATCTGTCACACAATCACATCAGTCAACTGCTACTGCAGGATGGCCCAGCTCACTGCATTATTCAAGACAAGCAACACAAAACCTCACAAGCAAAGCTGATGCACAAAACCAGAGGCTCTCACTAAATGCAGCCTGCTTTCCTGCTGACACATCATGTTATGTCTCAGCATTTGACCACCACAAGATAATTCCTTGGTTTACCAAACCACTCAAAGACGACAAACTCACAACCAGCATCAATACAACACAGAGAGCCACAGCAGCCAAAATAGCCCCTTAACTTACTGGTGTCCTCTGGATAAATTATCTGAATTCCTGAAGAAAATACAGGAAAAAAAAACTAACTAAACTCCTAATGGAGGCCTAGGGGCAAAACTCCCCTTCTGGGACAGGGCTGCTCAGCCTGGTGCAGCACTGCTCTGCACAAAGCCGGGACTACAACAGACAACTTGTGATTCCCTGAGAGCAGCCAGGAAGCAGAAAAAAACCAAGATCCTCGTTGAAAATACTGAGGATCTTTTGTGCTGAAGATGGGAAATGGAAAGAATGAGCTCTTGCAGAAGGATGCCCCAAAACTTGGTCAGAAAACCAGGACACAAAGGATAAAAAGGATAACAAGACTCAGAAGCAGCAGCAGAACTGCAGCATTGCGGTGGGAAGGAAGGAGCTGGCCTCCTAACTGATACCTCCTGTACACACACACGTTCATCAGCCTGTTCGGTGTAACCAGCATGTGGGTCCTGCAGTAGCAGAGAATGTTGTTTTGAGGATAAATAAGAACATATCGCCTCATAAACATTATTCTTATACACCTGTTTATCTGGAAAAGAAGTCTAGGGGAAAAAAAAAGATAATTAGAAATGAAAGAAGCAAGAAAATCAGGGAAAAAAAAGCTCGCGAATTTGAGCCACAATAAAGAAAATCCAGAAAACAAAATGATTTGCATCTGTCTTTGTAATATGATGACAGCAGTTACCAATATATTTCAAGTTTGCACAAATCAGAAATAAAAGAGGCAGGATTTTGCCAGATCCTTCTTGCTGGAGGCCAGAAGAAACACTGGTCAACAAGAGGTAAGATCCATTTCTGAGCCAGCTCTGTGAAGACTATTCAAATCCTTACTATAGGTAGAGATAATAAAATAGAAACATCTTGACCTTTAAAACATAAACTAAGCAACCCTGTCTCTTGCAACAGTGCCTTGGGGAAAGAGTTGCAATAAAGGAAAGTTAACTTTGTGTTCTGTTGAGCATCTCTGGGGAAACAACTCAAGGAAACAGCAAAGATGGCAGAAGGATACTAGGATGATTCAGAGGCTTTAATGATACAGCCATATATTGCAGCTTTGCCCCCAGAATTCTGCACTGCAGAATTTCTTTGACCTCATTCACCAACTGGTGCTGGAAATCCATACAAATATCTTCCATCCATCTTCTGATAGTGCTTCAGTACTGCCATCATCACTTCAAGAAACTGAGGACAGCCCAAAAAGTTATGCATCTTGAGAGCTACAAATCTGGTGCCAAGAAACTGTTACATACTTAACACAAATGCCAAATGTAATCAGAGAGAGAGATGACCAAATATTTTGCTTTTGTATTTGTATACAGGTGTCATAAAAGGATGTTACATCCAGTAACACACAGGGCTACATTTGTAACTCAGTGCTATAAAATGAAGCTGACATCTTCAATCATTGCTTCATGCTCCATAGCCCTTCATCAATGAAATCGTGTTTCAGAACAAGTTTCCACCTTTAACAAAAAGGGAAAAAAATTCTTACAGTAAGTAATACAACCTGCAAATGAAAAAACTCCAAGACCAGTGAAAGTGATGGAGGAACCGGGAATCTGTGGGGAAGGGATGGAGCACTACAGACAAAACCCACGGCCAACCATGCTATGCTGCTGCTCTGGTAGAGCTTTCCAACGTGGCTGCTGCTCATCTCTAACACCAACCCGAGACTCCATACTGGAAGCTCCTAAAACCATTTCTAATTACCCTCCAAAACAGAGGAAAAAAAAAATCCTAGATTCCACTGTGATTGTGGAGGTCAGCTTCTCTTTGTCTTATAGAGAATGGTACACAGGACTTCAAAGTTTTCAACATTGTTTTTGTTAACTGACATCTCTCTTAAACCTCTAATTTACAGGTTATTTTTAATAAAGGCATAGCAGGACTTCGATAACAAACAATACCACATTTCTGCAGCAGAACTGACAACCAGACCCCTTTTTGAGAAACAGCCTTTCATTTGAAATAATGAAAAAGGGGAGCATTAAGTTAAGACACCAGTAAAAACGTGAAAAACTGGTTTTCACTGCAGTAATACAGCCAGCGCAGCTACCAGCCTCCTGTTTATCAGTGCTGCAATTACATTAACATGCTGGGATAACTCTGAAGCACTGGGGACAGCTCCAATGATGGCATCTCACTTTACAAAACCACATCCATTACATTCTGGACAGGACCACTGAACCCAGCCATACCCTCACTGACCGGCAAAAAGCTTAACAAGGTTGGGAAGCAGAGCATGGAGAAAGAGAAAGTCCTGTAGGACAAATGCTGGCATCCAAGGGCTGGAGCACAGCTGAACCAAAGTTCTCCTACCAAATCCAACAAGCAGTGCACAAGAACAGGCTGTTCCTGAATTCTGTAAGGCGAGCTGTAGGGAAAGAAGACCAGTGTGGATGAGCTGAGAACTATTGTTGAGACTCCAGAAGAAAAAGAGAGTCATGTCCTCTGGAAGAAGGGACAGGCTGCTTGGGGGATTACAATGGTAAGAGAAGAACCAAGGAAAATTTCTATCCATTACTTGATGCAGCAGGGAATGTGACCACTGAAGATAAGGAGAAGGCTGAGGTCCTCAGTGCCTTCTTTACATCTGTCTTTAATAGCCAGACCAGTTATCCTCAGGGCACTTTACGCCCTGATCTGGGATGCTACTCAGAAAGCACCCCCAGCGATTCAGGTGGAGACAGTCAGAGAGCTCCTCCTCCATCTGGACTGTCACAAGTCCATGGCACCGGATGGCTGCACCCTCGGGTGCTGAGGGAGCTGGCGGGGTGATTGCCGAGCCACTCTCAGCCATCTGCCAGCGCTCCTGGTTAACTGGAGAGGTCCCAGAGGGTTGGAGGCTTGCTGATGTGTCTCCCATCTTTAAGAAAGGCTGTAAGGAGGATCGGGGAACTACAGGCCTGTCAGCCTGACCTCGGTACCGGGGAAAGCAATGGAGCAAATCATCTTGGGGGAGATCGCACGGCATGTGTGTGGTGTCCAGGGGGTCAGGCCCAGCCAGCACGGGTTCATGAAAGGCAGGTCGTGCTTGGCCAACCTCATCTCCTTCTATGACTGGGTGACCAGACTGGTAGATGAGGGAAAGGCTGTTGATGTAGTCTACCTGCTTCAGCAAAGCCTTTAACATGGTCTCTCACCTTCTTGGGCTAAGGAACTGGCTAGAGGGCCATGCCCAGTGGGTAGTGGTTAATGGAGTGAAGTCCAGCTGGTGACCTGTTTCAACTGGTGTCCCCAAGGGTTGGTACTGGGGCCCATCTTGTTTAATATCTTTATTGATAGACCTAGATGAGGGGATTGAGTATATCTTCAGAAAGTTTGCAGATGATACCAAGTTGGGAGGTGGTGTCGATCTGCATGAGGGTAGGGAGGCCCTTCAGAGGGATTTAGATAAGCTGGATCGCTGGGCTGAGGTGAATGGGATGAGGTTCAACAAGACCAAGTGCCAGGTCCTGCACTTTGGCCACAACAACCCCAGGTAATGCTATAGGCTTGGGGATGTGTGGCTGGAAGACTGCATTGAGGAAATGGACCTGGGGGTGCTGATCAACACTCAGTTGAACGTGAGCCAACTGTACCCAGGTGGCCAAAAGGGCCAGCGCCATCCTGGCCTGCATTAGAAATAGCGTGGCCAGCAGGAGCAGGGAGGTGATCATCCCCTGTACTCAACTCTGGTGAGGCCGTACCTCGAGTACTGTGTTCAGTTTTGGGCCCCTCACTACAGGAACGACATTGAGGCCCTGGAGCGTGAGGGGTCTGGAGCACAAGTCTTATGAGGAGCGGCTGAGGGAGCTGGGATTGTTCAGTTTGGAGAAGAGGAGGCTCAGAGGAGACCTCACTGCACTCTACAATTTCAATGCACTCTACAACTACAACAAGGGAGGCTGTGATGAGGAGGGGTTTGGCCTCTTCTCCCAGACAACAAACAGGACCCAAGGAAATGGTCACAAGTTGTACCAGAGGAGGTTTAGGTTAGACTTAAGGAAGAACTTTTTCTCTCAGAGTGGTCAGGCACTGGAATGGCTGCACAGGGAGTCAGCCGTCCCTGGCAGTGTTCAAGAGGCGTCTGGATGAGGAGCTGCGAGATCTGGTTTAGTGCTTGTGGTAGCAGTGGTGATGGGAGGGCAGTTGGACTAGATGATTGGTCGTTTCCAACCTTGTGAGTCTATGATTCTATGCCTTCAGCATAGAATCCTCCTGCACCTCCAGCATTCTGGCTCATGGTTAGGGTAACTTTCAATGCTTGAACAGTGTTCAGGACCTGCACAAGGAGCACAGTGGATGAAGGCACCCTATGGGCAGGACACTTATCCACCAGGAAACAAGCTGAATGGCATTAGTTCCAGCAGACACTTGGCAGTTTGGTCAGTCTAAGCTCACTTTCTGGAATAACAGCACCCATCAGTACAGGTTAGGGGCTGACCTGCTGGAGAGGAGCTCTGTGGAGAAGGCCATGGGTGCCCTGGTGGACAGCACATTGGCCGTGAATCAGCAGTGATTTCATCACTGTTCATAAATATTTAAGTGCGAGTGTCAAGTGGATGGGGCCAAGCTCTTTTTGGTGGCTCCCACAGACATGGTAAGGAGCAACAGGTACAAAGCGGAACACAGGAAGTTCCATACAACAATGAGAAAGAAATTCTTTACTTTGAAGGTGTTGGAACAATAGAACAGGCTGCCCAGAGAGGTTGTGTGGTCTCCATCTTTGGAGATATTCAAAACTTACCTGGATGCTTTTCTGTGCAACATACTCTATGGAACCCTGATTTAGCATGAAGTTGGAAAGGGGGATCTCTAGAGGTCCCTTCTAACCCCAATGATTCTAGGAAGAGAAGTCCACTCCAAACCATACAAAGCAAAGATGCTAGTTCCTCTTCATAGTTTAAGAGCCATAGTATCATTAAAGCCATCATAACTAGCTGTCCAGGAAAGGAAAATCTTCATTCCAACCGCCATGTTATTAAACAAATCTGTTTGCGTTCTCTATCACAACAAGAAAGTTTTGCTTTAGAAGCCCCCTTTTTTCCAGCAATCTAGTTTCCTGTAGTAGAAAGTCTAGTTGTAACAGAACCTAGCCCCAGAATACTGAAATAAGGCTTTTAGAGCAGGCAGGCCTCTGCTTGGGCACAAAAACAGGCCTGGGAACAAAGGTCTGCCACTGTGAAGGTGCAGCTTTCCTCCTGGAGGACATGTTTATAGGGAGCTGTGACTGCAGTTCCAGGTGCACACTGTCTTCACCTCACCAGTAGCAAAGGAAATCCTCCACCCAGCTGAGCAAAGCCCCCTTTTCCCTGCCTCCCAGTCAAGCATCTCCTTACACTAACGGAATCTCTCCTAACAACAGCCCCATAACACATGCCTCAGACAGCAGAAACACAAGCACAACCAAGGCTGTCAGTGTGTGTAGGGACACACTACTGTGACCTTTCCCAGCTGCAAATCAGATGAAGGACACCGCATGTCCCAGGGGCTCAACAGCAGCCCCTCCCTGGTCCACAGGCTCACTTAGTCCCAGTAGCAGCTGGCAATCCTAAGTTGTTATCACACATGACACGATATCTTCTATTGGAGAGGCTCTGAAACTAAGCATCAGGTCAAGGTCAAGATGGTCACTTGCAAAGGATTTGTCTCTCCAGTTCTAACAGTTCTGCAGATCGTATTTGTTTTCAGGTATTAAATGATCACATGAACAAATGCAGCTTACAGACATATGTCCTGAGAACTTCCCTAACAGAAAGGTGCAGGAACGCCTTCACTGTCCAAATACTACACTTCACTGTCAGGAAACCACACCAAAGTGCCAACACCTCTCCCCAGTTAGCACAGTCAGCACAGTCATGCACTGCCCAGCAGTCATTGCTAAACCCATCCGCAGGCATCAGAGCACGGACACAACAGCCAGGCACTCAGTACACTGCACTGTTTCATCAGCTGGCACCTTCTCCCAGCCAGGTGTGTGCATCACACCAACTGCAAGATCTCAAGCAACAACAACAAAAAAGGTAAAGTTTCCTGGCACACACTATTGTTCTCTGTTGTTGTTTTTTTTCCCCTAAGTGAGAAATGATCAGTGGGATCAACACTGTACGAGTGAGCCTTCTGCCCAGACAAGCCTTCCATTGGAGCCACAGCAATCTGTGCATTAAGCTCCCCATCCACACACCAGAACCAAAATCCCACCTTTCCTCCAACTTCTCTAAAACCGAGTACAGAGGAAACTCTGGAGGAATGTATTAAGGGCTGGAAAACATAACATCCCAAAAAAGCATTAAAATAAGGTTATAATTAAGACAGTAAACTCCATGCAAGCACACCTCCATCTTTAGGTTGATCCTACTGGACAGAAGTCATCCGAAAATGAACTACCAATGTAACAAGCAGCAGTGCAGCTGAATATATCTGAACTGGAAAAACAAACAAACAAAAACTCTCTATAGCAGAGAGAATCTCTGCTAAGAGCTTCAGCACAGCCCCCCCAGATTAGCCTGCCTGTAGCAACATGCTATGGAGAAAGTGAAAGCCAAGAGCTGAGAAGGACAGGGGACAGCCAAGCACAAGCCACACCACAGGGAGCTACGAATGTGTTCCAGGTGCAGCTCTCAAATAAAGTGGGGTTTTAATGAAAGGATAAATTACACGAGTGGCATTTGTGTCTAAACAAGGACTGCTCTTGAAAATGATCAAACATTAACAGAAAGCACTGCACGGATACTTCATCTATTCACATTAAAACACACAAAGGTGCAATGCGCTGTCATAATGAGACACAAACTTGGAAACAACATACGGACATTTGCATCTGCACTGCAGACTGGATTTCAAGAAAAAAAGGGATTCCGACCTTTAGCTCCCTCAAGTTTTGCCATGACAACTTGCAGCAAAAAGGGGGAAATTCTGAACCAGCTTCTCGATTTATTTATAGTTGAAAACAGTTTCAAGTTCCCTTCCTTCCTTCCACAGGAAGGAGCCGTGGGCACCTTCAGCAGACCGCAGGCAGCAGCAGCGGGAGCTGCTGAACTCAGCACGCCCATCGCCGCCGCGCAGCATGGAGGATCGCAGGAGCCACTCGGAAGAGGACACTCACCTGCCTCTGAAAGAGGGAAATAAGCAACGGGCTGCAAGGATCAATTTACTTCTTCCAGAAGCAGGGTATCAAGATCTGTATCCATCCTCCATAGATTAAACCGCAAAGAAACGACCCGGAATCGCCGCTCCTTCCCACCCGAGCACGTGAGCGCCGCGCTCCAAGGGCAGCGCGTCTGTCCGAGCAGAGCCTGCGGACGGTCACAGAGCCGACACACGGCAGCACGGGGCCGCGGGGGCTGGAAAGGATCTCTGCGCATCTGCAGGTCCCCCCGCCCAAAGCCGTGCCGCAGCAGGTGCCCTACCGGCAGGTCGCACAGGAAGCGTCCCGGAGAAGGAGATTCCCCCAGCCCTGCGGGCAGCGACGGGCCGGAACGGCCAGGGGAAGAACACCGTGACGGCAGTCCTTTCTCGCCTTGAAGAGTTCTGCACAGAACCGCACCGAGGCGAAAAACGAATCGCTTCGGATCTCAGACCTCGACGGGCAGCAAAGGCAGCGCCCAGCGCCGATCCGCCGGGCCGGGCAGTGCGGGGCGACCGAGCGGCAACGGAGCGGTGCGACCGGCAGCGCGGGGCCACGGCCGAACCGCCGAACCGAAGAACCGAGCGGTCGAACCGCCGCCCGAAGCGGTTCGAACCGAACCGAAGCGCCGAGCGGAGGCGGAGGAAGGGAGCGGCGCTGCAGGGCCGCACTCAGACACGGCCCCGCGGCACGGCCTCGCGGCGGTCGGGGCCGGACCGCGGTGCCGAAGCCCCCGGCACGACCCGGGCACGGCCGCGGGAAGCGGGGCGAGGCCGGAGCGGCTCCCGCGCCCCTCTCCGGGCGTCGCGGCGGAGGCACCGCGCCCCGGCACCGCGCCGCCCCGGAGCGCCGCCGCCACCGCTCCGCTCTCACCTTCCGACAGCTCCAGCTCCAGCTCCGCCAGGCTCTCGCGCACCTCGGGCGGCAGCGGCACCGCGTCCAGCGAGCAGCCGCCCCGCTCGGCCGCCATAGCGCGGGCCCGCCGCGGCCGCCGCCCAGCACCGCCTCCGGCGGGAGCGGCAGGAAGGGGAGCTGCCGGCCCGAGCGCACCGCGCAGCCGCCGGGCCCGGCCCGGGCAGCGCCTCCTAGCGGCAGGCAGCGCCGGGCGGAGCGGCCCCGCGATGGGAGGGCGAGGGCGGCTCCGCTCGAGGACGGGACGGGACGGAGCGGCACCGCGGCCCCGGCGGCCCCACCGCGCGCGTTCGCTCCGCGCCGCTGAACGGGGCCCTGCGGGCTGGCGGAGGAGCCTCGCTCAGTTCTGAAGTCGGGACGCCGCGCTGCCGAGCCGTGCTGCGTGCGCGGCCCTGGGGCTGACTTGCGGTAGCGGTCACTGCGCTGCGGCACACAGCGCCGGTAAGGGAATACCGAGCGTTTTGTGCGCGGCCGAACAGCGCTCGGCCCTTCTCCGGTCTCGTCCACCCCCTCCCGAGCAGTGCAGCTCTCGGACGTTGTGTTGCTGACACACAGACAGATGTGCTGGCGTACTTCAGGCTCTGCGCTCATTTCAAGAACAGAAGCAATCCTCGCGACGTGCCAACCTGCTGCCAGCAGAGCACGGCACGCACCCACAGATGGACCTTCTGTCCCTTAAAGGTGGGCCAGCCGTCTGCCCAAAGAGCTGGGCGTCAGACCTCACAGTTCCCTGGGATTCGTGGCATCACTGCTGCCACTGCCCACCTCCCCCCGCCCGGCCCAATGCGTGCAGGGACGGCTCTGTACACGTGGACTGAGCCACTGTCTCACACAGGTCTGCTCCCAGCTCATGATACTGAACTTACAGAGCACGGTGCGCTGTCAGAGATCAAACAAAGCGGCACCGAACCGCTGCAGATCCAGGTCCTAACAGCCCTCCTACATGCAAAGGAAGAATGCAAAGTGCAATTCACGTGCAAACATGAAATGATGGATTTTATTCAGTGGCAGCTGTGAATGCTTGCCTGGAGATGCATGTTGTTTATAGCAGAATACAACCTGATGCTGCATTAAGGACACCATTTACATTCAGGGCACAATTTGACAGAATGCCAGATCTGCCTAAAGGCCCCGGAACCAGAATGAAAGGAATCCACCACGCTCATGGATCTGTATAAACTTGTTCTGTCAATTCACGCGGGGTTAGAACTTTGCAGAAGCCACCTTACTCTCGCAGGCTTTCACACCAAATAGGTATTGTTTGTTCATGCATGGGTGCCTCTGCAGCAGGCAGCCCGCAGGGGCAAGGGAGGCACCCGAACGCTTCGCCCATGGCAGAGCTGTGGGATAGGGCACCCAGATGCAGAATGACACCCATCAGCGCTCATCAGCAAGCCATATTGCCCAAGGGCAGCTTTGCCTCTCAGAGCTGTAGGTGTGAGCCTGAACTGCAGCATCCTGCGTTCCTGTGACCCCAGAATGCAGCCCGAGCGCACCAGTAAACAACAGAAACACACTGCCTTGTCAGGGACAGCACTTTCTCACAGCCAGAAGCATGTGCTAAAGAGCCAAGGTGGTCAGGGCAGGATCGGCCCAGCAGTGCCTGGACTCTTGGCAAGAATACATCTTCCAAGGGCTGGCACCAGAGCTCCAAAGCCACATCTCCAAGTGGCACAGAAGCTCCTGGCATGAATTCAGGAAGACTGATGTTCTCTAGCAATGTCAAATGTATCATGGATATAGCCACCATGTTAACGTTTCCAGGGAAAGTCCTGCTGAACACAGTGTCAGAGTTTCCATGTGAGTGTGTCACCCATAGCTGTTGAGTTTAGGGATATAAACAAGATCAGTAATTGCAAGAAAAGTTAGCTTTTTTCTTTTCTTTTTTTTTAAATTTCTATTAGATCAAGGTCAGTCATAGAAGAATCCAAGGAGTGGCTTGATACTGAAATGGAATCTGATGACGAACAGACTAAGGGAAATAAGTCCTAAATAGGACTTGGCAAAGCCAAAAAAGCAAATCTTGGAATCCCAGAAAGGAATGTGTCTTAAAGATGATTTGGGAGAGTTTTTAGTTGCTGTTAGTTAACAATCTTGCAGAAATACTAAACCCAGATAATCAGAAAAGCAAAAAAAAAAAAGAAAAGAAAATTGTAAGGTGAAAACAAATAACTATATGCTGTAAGAGCTCACTAATAAAATGTGATTTTAATAATTTTTTTTTAAACAAGGAATCCAGCTATACACTATAGAAAAATAAACACCAAACAGACTTTTTGCAATTGACAGTACAGCGATACAGGCACACTTCAGCTGTTAACATACTAGTAATTCTGCATGAGAATGTAAAACATTGCTCTTAGTGAAAAGTAATTTCCTCTTATAGTACTAAAATATAATAAAAAGTCATGAAAATCTGATGCAAAAGCACTGCCCTTTATTTAGTTGCACAGAAGATGACAAGTGCCTCCATTCACCAGGGAATAACTCAGAAGGAAGCAATAACTTGGTGGTTTCACAGTACAGATTTCAGAAGCGTTCTGATCACTTTTTCATGTTTCTCCAGCAAGGCAGGCCTGGAACTTGTCCTAAATTTAAATAAAACAAATGGATATTAGAAAAGTGCTTGTGTAATGCTAAACAGGGTGCAGTTAGAAGCATGTTATTTCCTCAGTATACTTCATGAGCTATACTGAAAGCAATTACCATCTTCATGATCACCTAGGAACTTGAAAGCTTACAGCCCTGCCAAAGCAAACATTCACACATTAAGACCAATGCTCAATCAGAAGAGTACACAGGGAGCAATGGATTGCTTCTTCAACCTGACTGCTCACGATGATCCAACATGCACTCTGCTGACAGCAGGACAAGGGGAAATGGTTTTAAGCTGAGGGAAGGGAGATATAGGTTGGATGTCAGGGGGAAATTCTTTACAGAGAGAGTGGTGAGGTACTGGAACAGGCTGCCCAGGGAGGTTGTGGATGCCCCATCCCTGGAGGTGTTCAAGGCCAGATTGGATGGGGCCCTGGGCAGTCTGGTCTAGCACTGAATGTGGAGGTTGGTGGCCCTGCGTGTGGCAGGGGGGTTGGAGATTCATGATCCTTGAGGTCCCTTCCAACCCTGGCAATTCTGTGATTCTGTGCTGCTGTACAAGCTGTTGTATCTGTGGGGTGATGTAAAGTTCAGCAACCTCACGTTACTCAGCTCTGTTCTGAAGGTCCCTACTGCATCATCTGGTAACATGAACGTCCTCAAACCAGTATGCATTGTACTCCAGTTAAGTGCTCCACACTTAGCACAAAATCCCTTACCCTGTGAAATACCTCAGGTTTCAATTCTAACATGTGATTATCTACACCTGCCATAAACAAAGTACTTGGGAAAAGAAAAAACAAAAGTCATGATGTTAAGGTTTCTAGGAAAAATGCTGCCAAGAGTGCTAGTTTCCACATGGAAGTGTCACTGTAGCTGTTGATTTTAAGGATAAAAGATCAGGATTTGTAAACAAAGTTAACTTTTTTTTTTTTTTTAAGCCTTTTAAACCTTAAAAAAAAGTATTTGGTGAAGTCAGCCAGAAAAACAAGGTCTTGGACTTTCCCCAGAGCTGTTATCCAGCTGTACCATGCTCCTATGAACTCTGACAAAGCCACATAAAATCATCATCTTTCTAAAGAAACACACATGGTTTTCAAGTTTAAGTTGTCAATGTTACCTCTAAGGGTGTGTTAGGATTGTACCACACAATCTTAAGAATCTGCCTCAGAAGTTAAAGTCATTATTTTTCCAAATGCAGAAATAAGTACTAAACATTACTGATACTTCTGCTGGATCAGTGACTGAATGCCTGTCCCACCCTCCCACAAACATCTCCGTAAAGATGATCTATTTGCTGATGACAGATCAAAGAGGTGGCAGTAAGAGCATCAGTGACAGAGGTCCGCAGCTTCAGTCAAGTATGTTTTTGTCTTCTTCACCTCAGCTCAACCAACATCCTGGTGCAAAAGCTGCAGGGCAGTTAATAAGATACAGGACTGCCTGGGAAACAGCGTTGACAAAGGTGAAAGAAACATGTAGGTGTGCATATGCAATTTGCAGAAGGATCAAAGTGGCCCACCCCTAGTGCCATGACATCTGCACAGCAAAATCTGTTCAGCTTTTGGCTGAGTGTATGGGGAACTAAGGAAGGTGCTGGTAGGAGGAAATAAACATTTCTTGCCTAGAGATCAATGACTACAGTGACCCACCAGTATTCTTAGGAAGAAACAACTGATTGTGGAGATGAGCATCCAGAACATCGGGAAAGAATCAGCAACAGCAGTCGAAAGGGAAAACAGTTGGACAAAAACATCCATGGCATTATCTGACTTGATGACTCACACAAGCTCAGACCAGAAAACTCAGTAACAAACTTGGATGGGCAAAGTAAGTTTTGGGGAAGATGTTCCAAAGACCCCAGAGGAATGGCTGCCAAGAGGCCTCTCCAATGCGTAGGGCTCACTGGAGCCCAGGAGGAGGCACCCCAGCCTTGTGTGTTTTTTAGCCTGAGAAAAATATGGTTGTTTCCTTGGGGTTTTCTTGGTATTTTCATTTTTTATCTGCTATGGAACAACAGGAAGTGATAAGTGAAGGAAGTAGGATAGTTCATGCTGCAGAGGAGGCCATACTCAGCTATTACAATGACATTACAGTGACTGAATTTAAAGCAAGTTATCTCCATACATTTCATTTAAACTGCAGAACTTGCTTATTTAAACTTGATTACAGGAGGGGAAAAAATGGCATGGAAATTACTCACCCTTATCTCAGAAGAATTTCACTGAAGTTATCCTGAGAAATGACATATTTGGACTTGAGGTACGATGTTTCAGAGACTTAATTTTTTCTCCTCCCACACATAAAATAAATCTTTCACTAAAATGATGCTTTTTACATTCTCTAAGTATTACAGACAATATGCAGGAAAACCCATGCAAAGAGGACTGCAGGCTGCTCGCAGCTCTGAGTGCAGCAGGGCTCCTCTTACCTGGCTGCATCCCTCCTAGTCTTTGCTGGATAATCTCCAAGCGGTGGATG
This sequence comes from Phasianus colchicus, assembly GCF_987193195.1. Taxonomy (NCBI): domain Eukaryota; kingdom Metazoa; phylum Chordata; class Aves; order Galliformes; family Phasianidae; genus Phasianus; species Phasianus colchicus. The sequence continues at coordinate 36,600,962 of NC_143442.1, forward strand.
TATTCTGTAAGTGATCGTTCAGGATCCTGAGTAGGCACAGGTGACTTTTCTGAAGTGGATGGAGGCAATCTTAAAAAAGATAACAAAGTTGTTTGTTTTTTTTCCCTCATGCCAAACTCCAATTTATACTCACATAGACTGTAACTCAATGCAAAGCAAACTCAAATATCAACAGGCACCACCAAAAACTTCCACATAATTAGGTTGGAAAAAAACACACTAAGCAGCTTTGTTTACAGAAGAACCAAAAGAAAGGATGTTTTGGTAAGAGCTGGAGTACCTATGAGTCTCACTCTCCTGATGAGCAACCAAAAGTTCCTCTAAGAAAGCTACAGTCAGAGGCAAATGCAAATGGCTGGATAAACCCACTTCTAGGGAGACAAGCATGCTGCATCCAAGTGCGTAGCAGGTTAAAGTCTACTTGGAAGGACAAGGCTGAAAGAGGTTAAATCACATACTGTGACTGTATTGCTTTATTCTACATTATTAATAGTTTAGAAAACAAATAATAGAAACATAGTTTTGTGGGAACATTCCATGCAAACATACTGCTACTGTGGAGTTGGGAGGTTTTTCCTTTATTTATTTATTTATTTATTTACAAAGGAATGCAGTTCCTATCAATCCCTTCCTTCTGTTCATCTCTGCCAGGAAATGCTTCTCACATCCACATTTGATTTTAGCTATCACTAATCCAGTCACACAGAGTAAAAAGGATCTACACTTATTATTTTCCCTGTTCCATACAATACAGATGACATCTCAGTAGGTACGCTGCCTGTGCTTGTGCTTCTGTCTATCAGATCCTGATACATTCTGTGAGAGAGGGGTAGGATGGAGTAGGAATTTAGGCTTATGAGAAATGCTTGCAGGTCTCCAATTCTCTTGACAGTTTTGCTAAATTCTCTGCAAAGCAGAGTCCTACCCGTCATTCCTGAGAAGCACTGCCCTGTCTTGTTACCCAGATCAGCCAGCAGGATTTCAAAATAAAATGAAATCTAAAACAATTTGGATCTTCCGTTGTCTTTGGGTAATGCTCATTCACCACAGCTGTTTACAGACAGGTTACTGGCTGTCCTATTTTGACCAATATAATTTTCTAGTTAATTTTCTTCAGAGCAGTTGGTATGGTGCTGTGTTTTGGATTTAGGATGAGAATAATATTAACAACAGTGATGTTTTAGTTGTTGCTGAGCAGTGCTGCACAGAGCCAGGGACGATTCAGTTTCTTAGTTTCTCATATTATCCTCCAGCAAGGGGGGCAGGGAGGCACAAGGAGCTGGGGGGGACAGGACCCGGACAACTCACCTAAACCTTCCAAAGGGATATTTGATAGCATAGGGCATAATGAGAAAAAAATTGTAAAACTGAAGGGACTTGGCCAGAGAAGCTGCTGCTGCTCGGGGATCAGCTTGGTTAATGAGTGCATCACCTGTTTTCTTTGGCTGGCTGGGTTTTGATTTGGTTTGGTTTGTTTGTTTTGCTTTTTTGTTTGGTTGGTTGGTTTGTTGATCTCCCTTTCACATTAAACTGTCCTTATCTCAATATATAAATTTTTGTATTTTTTTCTTTTCCAGTTCCCCCATCCCCCTGAAGGGGAGTGACCAAGCAACCATGTGCTACTTACCTTTACCTACCTGCCTACCTACCTGTATTGCGTTCAACTGCAATATTCAGTTTTCTTAATTAAAAAATAATAATAATAATAATCTTTCTTGTGTGGGTAAAGTTTCCAATTCATAGCAAGGGGGTGAAAAAAACCCACACGTTCCAAGCTGATGGGATTGCACATCAACTACTGTAAAACTGCATCATATGAAAGGAGCCACAGAAGAGGAATAACCTGACTCTGCAATACTCTAAGTTACTTCACATGCTTGGAGAGCCTGAGACTGGAGAAGTCAATGATGGCTGAAGGCTACATTCCTCCAAGTCCAGCACTGAGCTTGCAGCTGAGGTATTTTCTTAACACTGCTGTGCAGAATGCCACCGGTGACTTCCAACCCAGCAATAATCAGCTGGGGCTGTAGTCCTGTGCAGAACTGGCTGTAATACACAGAAAAACTGGAACACACACAGCGCAAGTTCCCAGCTCTCAGTCTGTGGCAGCAAGTCTGAAGGCAGCTTACATTAATACAATGCTTCCCTACGGTAAACGAGCCATGTCTGCAGGAGGAGGAATCTACTTCACACTTGAAAATCAATCCCCAATTTAGTAGGCAAAAACAGCAAGAACTCCCCTTCAAAGAAGGCTAAAAGATAACATAATTGGAAGTGCTTTCACATATCCAGATTGAACTGGAGAACACCACTGAGTGTTGTCAGTGCAAGAACATCAGTGCAAGAAATGCTCAAAGCAAAAGAGACATTGTCTTCTGTAGCAACCTGAACCTAAGGAAACATTTACCAGATTCAGACTTCTTGTTCGAGTACTTCCTCCAAGTAGCTGTCTCATTTTTAGCAAAGTCTGTCTGATGAGATGATTACACATCAGCCAGACTGCAGACTGACCTGCTGTGTGACCGGTGAGAGGATTTGGAGGAGCAGCTCACAGATCTTGCAGAGCTGGTTCTGTGGCACAGGCCAGTGTCCCGGGTTGGGGGAGAGCTTACATGAACAGCTGGGAGCTGCTGCTGTTTCAGAGTTTCTGTTCTGGCACCAGAGTCTGTGTTAAATATGAAACAGTTGAAAAGTACTCACTAAAAACCACTTACAGAAGCCTTTTTTTATATTTAACCAATTAAAAAACCCCACAAGAATTGCAGCAATATGTATTTGGTTTTGGTTTAAAATGTACATTACAATTTCAGTTGGTTGTGAGACAAGTGGCAGAAAAAGGATTGTTTGTTGTTTCGTTACCTTTAATAACAAATATTCCTTCAGATATGTCCTCTTTTAAATCACTATCAATGATTTGATTTGCTCTTCTGAGAGCCTGACAGTAGTGACAGTAGTGACTGACAAGTAGTATATAGGAAATTTATTTATTTTTAAAGTAAGTATTCCCAATCTAAATTACTGAAAATGACATAGTGTGTTCATATACCAGGTAATGAAAAATGTACTGTTACATCAGATTTTTGTTTAGCATTGAAAAGCCACAACTGGAATATAACACATATATTGCATATTGCACAACATGGGGTACCACATGAAGACACTTGAACAAGTTGTTACTGACACATCATTAGATAACTCAAAGGAACACAGCCCTTATTGAACTCTATTAGACCATCATCCATAGCACCTAACATTCAGGGAAAACCTGTCATCACATTCTGAGCCTTTTCCAAACCTCCATTTAATGGAACCATTTTAAACTGTTTTTCCCATCGCTGGCAACACAGGAAAGCACATCCCTTCTAAGACTTCTTTTTTTATACTGCATGTACCAATTTTAATACTGTTAAGTAGTATTTGGCTTTGTCTTATTAATAACTTACGGCATCAATTTCCATTATAGGTAGCTTTAAAAAGTATGAAAAAGTTATCAGATAAGTTTAATGAACATACAACTGCTTTACAGCTATAGCAGTTGCACGAGAGAAGAGGACGAGTTTGATGCTGTTGTAAAGTTCTAAATTCTGTAAGTTTGCATTTTTAACTTCTTACAGTGCCATTTTAAACTCATAATCATGACAAGGGAACAGATAAACAGATTTGTGTCAACACAGATATTTTGCTTTTCTGTCTGTTTTATGGAGATTTTTTGTTTGTCTACTGAAACATTGCTAGAGATAAATTATCATTTTTAAAATGTACTTGACCAAAAGCTTACCTGTATTATTTCCTGTATGCTGGGAAATGGTTTCACCCTGGGCATTTTTTCTGTTAAGCTTGTTCCACTTTCTCACCAAAAACTTCAATCTTGGTAACAGAATAAATTTGTACAATCATTAATAACAGGAAAAATACACTAAATTTTAATATTAAACTTTTTGTACGCACAAAGCAAATTAAATGTATTATTCAGTTAAGTAACAATCCTTGTAGGAATGGAGAAGGAAGACTGCCAGCATCTTCCCAGTGACAACTGTGTCACCTGTCAGTTCTCTGCAGCGCTAAGACCACCCAATCTTAAGGGTCTGAGGTGGCAGCAGATTGTTTACATTAACCTTTTATTTCTTTTTATTATTATTATTTGTTTGCTTTTAACCCACTCTTGTTTATTTTCCCCAGTTTCTAAACACTGAAGAAATAGATTTTGAGAACACATAACCATGTAATCTTACGCATTTAGGAGGAAAAACAAGAATAAAAAAGCAGTAACCCAGTCGCTCGAAATAGCTCAGTGGGACAGCAAAAAAGGAATGCACATTGGAGCTTAATCACAACATCCTCTTTACAGTCTTGGGATGCAGTTGCTTTCTGTTGGGCGATGGTTATTAACTTCCATAGTTTGTATCCAATCAAAGGTGCTGGAAATATTTGCCAGTTTGTTTTAAAAATGTTCTTCTGCTCCAGCCCTAAATTCCAGGGAGCTGTGGGGCCTCAGAGGGTTAGTTTGGAGGTCTCTATCCTTTCATACTACTATCATTACAGCATCCATTTCAAAGACAACAGACCAGAAAATCTTAAGCTTCATCATAACAGTTTCTAGTAACAAGGAGATTGCTTAGAAGTAACCTCCTATTACATTCAAAACTTTTTTTTCCAATAGATGAACCCAAGAGACATTAAGGGACAGTACATCATCCTAAGCACAGATATCAAAATCCACTCCATCGTGGATAAATAATGGTGTGTGACGGAATCGTGCTCAGTGAAATACAGGCTACTGAGATCAGGAGAAGAAAATCATCACTGATGGGATGGTAACATTACAATACAAGAGGCTACCCAGTATGTCCCAAATAGATAAGGGAAAAAATGAAAGGATCAGCTTGAAATTATTGTGTAGTGATGTGCAAATATACTGCACATCATCTCAAGAGATGGAATCAGCTTTTACAAATCTTTGGTTTGGTACAAATTCAACGTAGCCCTGACTCTGAAACTGCAATTTGGCCAAAGTTACAGCTAACAAGTCAAGTTCTGGAGAAAGCTTCTGTTTATTATTCAGGTAGGATAAGCCATAAAACTACCCATTTTATCTATGTCCAAGAAAGTGAGTGTTTTGCTTTTACCTTGATACAGCAATGACTGCCCTGACTGCACATCTGAACTTGGTCAAAGGGCGAGAGCGGGAGGCAGGAAGCTGCAGGTCTGCAGGTGAGGGGTAGATTCCCATGCGTGCTATTAGAGAGAGAGTTGCTTGTTCACAGTCTTGAAATCCACCAAGCAGTAGCAAGAGGTATTTCTTCTGATAAACCAGAGCCTTTCTAAAGCTCTCTGCTCTTAGGTACTTCCTATATAATCTCTGTAACTGAAGGGAAAAAAAATAATTAAAGCTGTGAAGATCTAGCTATAGCAAGTCTAGAAAAGTTGCTTGCATTGTCCAGAAAGGATTCACAGAAATTGGTTGTGCGTGGGTACCTAAAATGATTTTGCTTTGCAAGATCACAGAAAGCTATTTAATAATTATGAACTATGGAAGCGTTGTATAATAAGGGTAGTGAGGCACTGGCACAGGTTGCCCAGAATGGTGGTGGATGCCATGTCCCTGCAGACATCCGAGGTCAGGCTGGACAGGGCTCTGAGCACCTGATCTAGCTGTAGGTTTCCCTTCTCATTGCAGGGGAGATGAGCCAAATGACCTTTAAAAGCCCCTTCCAACTCAAACAATTCTATGATTCCTCTTTAAATTTTGAAGAAGTATTTATTCTAATGACTTCATTACTTGTATATTTTTTTTTTTAAATTTTTTAGGCAAACCAGTGATATTACACTCTGAACCATAAATAGAGGTTTGTACCACTTTACTGAACTTCTTTTGGCTATGCTAGGCTAAAAAGTTTTGGTATGGTTACTGGTTGGTGCGTTGTCTTTGTGTGCAATGTCTGTACTGCTGATGCAAGGGCTGCTGCAAGACCTCCATTCCAAGCTGAAAAGCACCCAATTTCAGAGTATCAGATGGCCCTAAATCTCCTGAAAGTTTCACATCAAAACCATCATACCTGAGATTCTAACACTTTTAATCTTTAATGACAGCAATTGTATTAAATAAATATTAACCAGAAAGCATGTTGGGGTGGGTGTCTCACTGACTTGATTATAATCAAATCTGTCAGAGGAAAATTTAAAATTAGGAAAAAGTAAAAAAGGATGTTTGATAATTCCATGCTTAGACAAAAAATCTGAATCTTCTTCACATTTAAAAGTAAAAAGCAGTTCCAAAGAGATAGATGATTTTTGGTGCAAGTTTCTGTTTAACACCAAGAAAGTTATAAAGAATCTTTTCGGATGAGGGACATACAGGGAAAGAATGTCCTTAATTCACATTTATCTATAAAGTCAATCACTGTGTACAGAAGAGCAATGCAGCTAGTAAGAAAAATAGAGAAACCAAGGCACATGAGGAGCTACTGAGGGAACTGAGGTTGTTTAGTCCAGAGGAGGCTGAGAGGAGATCTCATTACTTCCTACAACTACCTGAAAGGAGGTCACAGGGAGGAGGGGATCAGCCTCCTTTCGCAGGTGACAAATTATAGGACATGAGGAAATGGTCTAATTGTGCCAGAAGAGGTTTGAATTGGACATCAGGAAGAATTCCTTCATAGAGAGGGTGGTTAGGGGTCAGATGGACTGCCCAGGGAAATGGTAGAGTCTCCATCCCTGGAAGCAGTTAGGACATATATGGAAGTGGCACCAGGTTTAGTGATGGACTCCATACAGTCATACTGATGGTGATTTTGAAAGTCTTTTCAAACAAAGTGTTTCTATGATTCCGTTCCTAGAAACTGACCTTCTTGGCTTCCCTCTAACAGCAAGTCTTTATCACATTCATAATAAAGAGAATGCAAGCCGAATTGAGAATTCAAGTAAAATTACTAAGCAACAAAACTTTTTTTTTGGTTTTTATTAAAACAAAAAAAGAAAAAGAGAGCAACATAAAACTACTGGGATGTTTGATCTTGTTTTTGTAAAACTAACGCATCAGTCAAGCTCAGTAGAAGTGGTTGCAACTCTTACTAAGTTCTCAAGATTCTCGTCAGAGACTTGATGAAATTTTATTCTTTCTGTGCTTCATTCTTGAAAACAGTTGTTCACAAACGTACACGCTGCCAGAAAGCGATGAAGTCACTAAGGCTTGATTGTAAAACAAGGGATATTTTTCTCTGATAAGTCTTGTAAAGTAAAGAGACACAATCAGATTTTTCTTTGAGTTGAATGTCTGACTGCAACACTATACATTCAATTTGAAAATTCACAGGTAATGTATTTATGTTGATTGAAAATGGAGTTGCAAATATACCCCAAAAAAGATATTTTTTCTGAAATATTGAAACTTATTCTCAAATTCCTTTATCAAAATGAAAAGCAAGGTCGTATAGTTTTGGCCATTCGTAAGACTTGATTTCATTTCGCAAATCATAAAATGTTTTTAGCATTTTACCCTGACTTAGCCACCTTTAGTTTCATAGAATCACAGAATGGCTTAGGTTGGAAGGGACCTTAAGAATCACTGAGCTTCAACCTCCCCATGCCACGAGCAGGGTTGCTAACTACTACATCAGGCTGCCCATCATTCCCCTCCAACCTTGAACATTTCCAGGCATGGGGCATCCATAACTTCCCAGGGTAACTTGTTTCAGCACCTCACCACCCTCTAAGTAAAAAATTTATTCCAAAAATCTAACCTGTATCTCCCCTATTTTAGTTCAAAGCTATTCCCCTCACTACTAGATCATGTAAAAAGTTGTCCAATTCCTGCTTATAAGTTCAAGTACTGGAAGGCCATAATGAAGTCTCCTCAGAGCCTTCCCTTCTCCAAGCTAAACAAGCCCAGCTCTCTCAATCTTTCCTCATAGGAGAGGGGCTCCAGCCCTCTGATCATCTTAGTGGCCCTCCTCTGGACCCACTCCAATAGCTCCACATCCCATCTGTACTGGGACCCTGCACTTCATCACAGCACCGCAGATGGGGCCTCGCAAGGGCAGAGCAGGAGGTGGACAATCACCTCCCTCACCCTGCTGGCCACCCCTCTTTTGCAGCAGCCCAGGGTTCTGGCTATTATTATTGGGTGTTACTATTGGCAATGACTGCATTTTACTCATTAAGTGGCACAAGCACATCATGTGTAACACACGTGGATTTTTATCAGACTCCATCCACAACATATGAAGTGAGCCCTGCTCTGTGTTCCCCCCCTCCACAAGTATTCCATTGTCACCCACACAGTCAACACTCAAGCTACATGCAATTGACTCATCAAATTTATCACAAAAAGTCACATCATATGCTAAATGTGTATGGCCTTGTGGGACCATATTAAATGCTCTTTACAGCCACATGTGGTCCATGGGCTGGACACACCTGGTTTAAATGATGTGCTAATGCCTTTAGCATTGCCTGCTCCTGCAGCTCCAGACAGCCATTTGCTAAACATCACTATCATTTTACCTTAGGATTGAATGCTTCCACCATTGCTTTGTTTTCAGTTTCAGCAGTTGCTTTAGCCAGTTCGGATTCTGCGTGTTTCAGTGCATTCTGCAAAATGCTTCTTTCTTGCTGCCAAGCAGCTCTTTCCAGTTCTTGAGCAGGGTTGGTATCATCTGTAGATCTGATCTAAAGAAGAAACCAGAAATGAGTGAGCCATGGTAGTTCTTGAACATGACTTCCACAGTCAAACATCTCAAGTCAAGTAACAGCCTAACTTCATGGACAAACTAAACAAAAACAACCACCATGACAGCCACCAGTAGCATTCAGGTGCTAAATGGTACAAAAGGAAACTGAAAAATACAAGCAACCTTAGTTAAGTAGTATCAAATTAATCAGGTTATCCCTTCCCCAAACATATGTCTGATCAGTTTTACAAGAAACCTCTATGGTAACGACAGAGAAGCTTCCAACATATGGGAACAGAAACAAATCATCTGGCTTCCTTGCACATTCAGAACGAGCAAAGAAACTGACACAGAAATGTGTTTGTTTACATGCATGCACAAAAACACCTTGTAAAGCACACACAGATGAAACCTTTAAGAAAACAGCATTCAATCCTGAGAATATTTAGTTTTGTAGTAAATCATCTCTTCCAGGAGACCAACAACTCCAGATTTAATTTTTAGAGAAGTTCTGCCTTCATAACCCTCTTCATACCAATTTGATTTTGTCAGCAGTTACATCAGTGTAGGATGCAGCAGATCAGAATCAAGAGGAAAGATGTTTTTGAGATGGTTAGCATTTTATCCTTTGAAATAAAATCTATACACTAAAGGAACCGGTACACACAACTGACCCCAATTTCTCCTCGTAGCTTATTTCAGTACAGCCTTACTAGGAGCTCGAACTTTTTCAGGAGTTATTTCTTAAGAATATTTTTATACAGTAATATTCGACATTTATTTTGACTTCCATGAGGAAGTACATACACACATACAAATAAAAAATCTTGTACCACGAAGGGTGATATACTAGAACCACTAAAGAGAGATACTTTCAGTATCTGAAACACGTATCTGGAACAGTCAGTTCTGCCAGTTTTGTGACAGATTTCCAAGGTCCCTATTCTCCAACAACAGATCTATCAAAGAAACTGATCCCTGTAACAGTTTCTTTATAAAACAGAAAGGAAAAAAACAAAACATGGGTTCCCATGCTGTCTGTACCTTTGCAGCACATGATTCACCTTTCTGACTTTGCAACTTCCTTTATAACTGCAGAAACCAAAGGCTTTTTACTTCTCAGCATACACAAAAAGAGCTTAAGACAGAGCAAAACACCAAAATGCCAAGAATCTAATACAATTTTCTGTGTTGTTTTAAAAATTAGGCATTTGTTTCTTTACAGGTTAAATTCTTCTCCCATGCTTATTATCTAATTCAGACATGGCCTATACAGATTCAGATTTTTATACTAAAGTTGGATAAACTAAAGCAGTGGCGTGGCAGTTATATCACTACAGTCAGTTGGATGAGGAAAAAATAGCATCTTTAGAACAAGGACAGAGAAAAGGACACAGGATACAAAATACAAAAAATACAAAAAACGCTTCAGGTAACTGTTAACAAAAATAGTTCAAACAAAACCCACATGTCTAATGCTGAACTGGAGGGAAGCAGCTATGGTCTCTCCAGCGGTCATCCCAGTAAGGACTACAGTCCTTCCATCTCAGGCCTTTTGCAGACCTAAAGCTACAAAAGCTGAATTTGAAGGCAGTAACACATATTATCTGAGGAATCCTGCCTGATATGCATCTGTGTGCTTGATTTCTACTGTATGAGTTGACATACAATTACCATCTACTCATTTTGGTCTGTTCTATTCTGCAACATTTTGCTAGTTTCTCAAATAGTTCTCTATTTATCAAAACCCCAAAGTGCAACAAAGATAATTTCCTTCTGTTTCTAGAGCATGTGGTCAAGCACACTTAATGGAAGGAGAAATGCAGAGAAGCACCTCAACTGAGAGGCAGTTCTGAAGAACAAACTGAAAATGGGGCAGAGGGATGTCTGCCTGCAGAAAAAAAAGATATCAAGATGCATTTGTATTCTAAGCTAAATGATAACATGTCTTTAGACTGCTCCTCTAAAAACTTCTTATTGTTAAGAAGAAGAAACCTTATGTTTCACTGTGGTCATTAAAACAGCTTTCTCCAGGACCCAAGTGATCCAACAACTGCTTATTCAGCTTGGCATTCACTGGTATCTCATTAAGAAGCTTGGAACTAAAGAAGCTGACCGTGGAGAAGCTAGGGGCATTGAAAAAGCATTTGCAGTAGAGTTTCTAAAGCAGAAGACCTAATGAAATAAGGGTGGAAATCAAAAAAGAATCCAAACAATTATTTCCTTTTCCAGTAGAGTAATAACTCGTAGTAAGCTGAGTCAGACAAATAGCCCAGAGAGAGCTCTACTAAGTCAGACTTAAGTGGAGTCATAAGGAGGCTCAGCTTCCCCACAGACTCAGTTTTCTGAAAGGAAAATAGTCAAAATAACTTCAAAAATGCCTACCTGTAAAAGGTTATAACCCCCTCCCTTAGGGCATCACTTGGCAACCACCTACGTGGTTACACGGATGACAGACGGAAACTGCTTATTGCCTTTTGTTGGCAGTTAAGACACAGGGAGAGCTTGCACCATGCCTTGCCAGGTTTTCATAGATCAACCTTGTATTATGGAACACATGAGAACAACTGAAGCCTCTTAATAGTCACAATTCTTTCGCAAAGGTTTTTTTTCTGGGGATCTAGTACAAATTTCTAGGTCAAGGTTATCCTTGACCTAGAACAGAGGGAAGATGAATCTAATAGCACCAAAACTCTCGTTAAACCCGCTTAATATAAAAAGGTCAGAAGGGCTACAATGCATTTGAAGATCTCTTAACTACAGAAAGACGTATGTTAGTGCAAAGTTATATGGCAAATAATATGAAATGAAAGAGCTATGCATTTTATGTTTTCTAACAATACACCAGAGTTCAGCCTTCAACAATTGCTAAGTTATGTAAAAATATCTGTAATACTGCAACTATCAGACAAAACTTCCCTCATGAAATGACAAACGACTTCTGCTTTTTGAAAAATGCTTGACAATTTGCTGAAAAATAATTGTGTCTGGATGTATTCAGAAGAGGAAGCAACACTTTCCACCGTTCGATATCCTCAGACATGTTACATACTTATTACATATATAGGAAAAAAAATCCTTCAGAAGTAGACTCAAGAATGCATCAAAGAAAGAGACATACATACAAAAAAATATACTAAATATGTTGGTATATTGATGGTGTGAGTATAAGAGTTCTTGTCTTTTTACTATCCTCAAGGCAGAAAAACCAAACAAATTTCCTCAGAATGTTAATTAACACAAACCCCTACAACACACGCACCCCCAACACCACCACAGCTTACCTATGTACCAGAACACAAATAACACAGAATAATTTCCTGATAATGAACAAATATATGCCCTTTTCCTCACCTGAGATGCAGGAGGAGACAATAAATCTGATTTTAGCTCCTTTAAGGTCTGCAGTAAAGATGCTACAGCTTCATCATTTGATACATACCAGTCACTAACTGTTCTGTTAAAAAGAAATACTTTGTCAGTATGGTTGATTTCTGGTAATCTCATATTACAGTTAGCATACATTCTTCCTCCCCACTGAAATATCTTATGTTTTGATGCTGTCCTCATTTACTACCTATCACACAGAATACAATAATACACACGAATCAGTAATTTTTATTAAATAAAGTAATTTCTAAATAGCTCTGAACAAGAATTTATTCAGAAATCCATATTTTATACCAGTCTGAAATTCTACCGTGCAAATTCAGGCTGCAGCAAAATTTTACTGGTATTTTACTTTGCTGCCAAAGAAACAAAAAAATTATCCTGATGACCAACTTTTCCCTTCTGTGCTCAATGGACCCCTCTGCCCCCCATTCCAAACCTGCAGCTGCCTTGATTAAGCTGTTTTTCTGACTACTCTCTAATCAGAATTAGTTAATTAATTAGTTAAAAAGCTCTTTCCAACTCCCAGTTTTTCTTTTTGGAGTTGTTCTTTTTCTGAAAGGTTACTTCATGAATCTGGTTCACAAGCAGGCACAAAAGCTTTTTACAGGAATGGCTGCTGTGGGATGACAATCTTCCAAACACAGTCTGCTAGAACCATGAAATCATGGTTTCACACCAGGTTGGTCTTGTAAGCAAAGGAAATGATATATGACCCATTTTCTTCAGCTGATGGCTTTCAGCCATGATCCGTACACGTTCAGAAGCCGTATGGAGAGAAAACTACTGTTTTATAAACATTATTTAAGCTACTCACTTATCTACAGTTTTACACATTAACTCAATGAGGTGTGCAGCTACAAAAAGCAACTGTTGTCTTATCTTCTCCAGCTGTTGCTTCTGCTGCTGCAAGTTGAATTTTCCAGTTTCTTTTGTCATGGGCTCTTTGGCATTTTGATCTTTGTCTGAAGTACACAACAGTCCTCGCTGACTGCTTGGAGATGGAGGACTTCTTTCTGTTTCCTTTAAGATTGCCACAATTTCCTGCATCTCTTTAATTCTTTGTTCATCCCTCTGGTGTTGCAGTTCCAAGTTTTGCTATTTGAACAGAAGAAATAGTAAAAGAAATTGCCACTTGTACATACACACATATATATCAATACATATGTAGATACTGATATGCAGACCAGTATAAAAGCACCACACCAATCTAACATATTTACATCTCAGTGTTTCTTAAGCCATAAATTACTTACAGGGGAAGACTTATACTACTGCACTTGAAGGCTACCAGGAAGCCATTCAGTAACTATAGAGTGGGCATTTTCTCCATTTCCTGACTTTGTGACTGACAAGTCTTCAGAGAGTCTACAAAGCCTCCCTCTTCCTCTAATGAAAGTGAAGGAGCTGAGAAACAAGGGTGAAACTTAGTTTGGTTACCCACTATGTTTAAACCACACTCAAGGTCTTCTCCATTTGCTAACAAGGGGCAATCCCTAACATAGACCTAAACCCAGAAAACAGCTACATTTGAAAAATGCAGACAGCTGGCTTAAAACATTTTTCAGAATGCTTTGTTACAGGGAAGGAAACATTTTAATTAGAGGACACTATCCACTGGGATAATTCCCACTTCATGGCTAATTCAATCTAAGGGAAGACTCAGACATTCTTGCAAGTCTCTCCTGATCTTTCAGCCAGCCTTCCTCTTTCTCCGTTTCTGTTCGTTGCTGCTGCCTTTGCTCTCTCTACTCTTTCTTATTTCTATCTTGCAATGTTTTGAAGAGCAACTGCAATTGTTCCCACTTAGCTTTCAGCTTTGCTTCTCTTTTCTTCTGGGCCTCCAGGGAATGGATTACCTCTTGCTTTTGACTCTGAAGAGACTCCAGTGTCACTTGGAGCTTGTTACTGATCTCTTTCTCCATCTGTGTTTCTTCGCAGCACATCTGAACTTCAGCCTCTAGCTGCCTTTTGGAATGAATGGCTTTCTGGTGCGTTTTCTCAATAATAGCAGCTAGCTCTGTCTTTTGGGATCTCTCTTCCTCCAGCTGGGCTTGGAGCTCTCGGATAAAGGCCTGTTCCAGCAACAACTCCCTTCGCTGACAAGAAGCATCCTCCTTAGCTTGCATGCTCAACTGTTCTGTCAAAACACGTTCATGATTCAAGGAATTCAAGAGCTCCAAAGAACGATTTCTCTCAGCATCCAAGTTTTTCTGTAGCTCCAACACTTTGTCACGTTCTTGAGACAACAACGCTTCACAGCGGGAATATTCTATCCGAAGTTCCTTGCGGAGATTGTCATTTATTATTTGTTCATGCTCTAGGGACACAGACAGTTTGCTATTCTGTGCTGTCTGCAAATCCAAGGCAGCCTGTAAATCCTGCACAATAGGAGAAACACATAGTCATACTCTAGCATAAGCACTCGTTTGTGGGGTACTCTGGCATTCAGTAATTTTCAAAATTCTGTTTTATGCAAGGAGAAATTCAAGATTGAACTAGAATAGTTCAAGTATTAAAAAAAATAATAATTTAAAAATAAAATTTTAATTTTCTAATTAGGAGTGCCAGAAACATGCTCTTTAAAGTGATGATACTAATTAACAAAACCAAGGGTCTTAATTTGAAAATATCTTGTGGTACATTATTTTTTCTTCAATCATTAAGATCCTCATTGAGAAATCAGTTTTTTTGTTTGTTTTTTTTTTTACATCATCCAATCATCTTAAATGATATCTGAAGCAGAAATAACCTGAATTGATTAAAAAAATAAAACACCAAAAAACAGTCATCTAAGCAGTTTATCTGTAAACCCTTTTGGTTTCACAGCCCATCTATTTAAAGAATGCAGCACAGACTAATGACAATAACCCATTCTCAGCTCAATTCTGTGAGCCAGTGCATTCTCATCATTCTCTTTTCAGAAAGGAAGCAAGTAAATGAAGGGGCAGCTCCACAATGCTTTCAGAAAGTCAGAACAAACCCCTGCTGCAGTCCTGGCAGGGGTTTCTGCCCTCTGTCCCCAGGTAGCACCATACCTCTGATCACATAGGAAGCCAGGTGAGATGGCTAAGTATACATACTTATAGCTTATACATATAAGCACAAACTGGTACCATCAGCTTTCTGTAGCACTGGTCCATGGGAGGATTTGGGAATGCAGGACTGCAGCAGCATCACCTGAGAATGGTTTCATCTCTTGCACAGCTTTATCTGGGGCAGTGCACTTTTGCTTTGCTTTTGACTAAGATGGTCCCTGTGTTCTCTGCATGACCAACCCTTTTACAAGATACATATGGAGCTAACATGCTCCACCATAAAAGCAGGAAAAAAGCCAAACCACCAAACAAGAAACACCTACGCACTTAAATAATTACCAGAAGAATAACATAAACGAGAGAGCAGACCATAAAGAAATTGTCAGAAGACTTTGGCTTTGGTTTCTAGTTATGCTAAAGATATATGTTAAAAAGATGGGAACATGATTATGTCTTTTACAAGAATCATTTCTATCACAGTATCAATGAGAAAGCCAGTCATTTGTTTCCTGCTCTATTCAGAAAATAGGGTACAAAAGAAAAGAAAGATTGCTCAACCTCAAAAAAGTTGTATTGGAAAGGTTTCAGTTACTTTCTACCAAGCATTTATATTATTGGTTAGTTTTCTCTGTAATCTCAGTCATATACTGCACATCCTCACGGCACACTTGCTCTGTAACAAAGGGTACGGTTACACAATTGTGGAGTCTGTCTCTATACAGCAACAGACAGTACAAAACTGACCTTAAGAGAGTGAAAGTATAAGGATCTGAAAACATTAAGAAGATGTCATAAAGATACATCCAACTTTTGCTTATTTCCATAGGTGCTGCTAAGGATGATAACAGAAAGCTTTAATTCTGCAGGGGAAAAATGCCACGCACATTAGGTACAAGCAAGCTTTCTTTTGGTAAACTGTCATTGAATAAAAACACTGGATATGAAACAGTACAAAACTAACTTGTTAGATCACTTCTCTTGGTGTATGAGGTTAAGATGTTGGGCATTACCTCCAAGGCCTTTTTCTTTTCATCTTCTGCTTTCTTATGCTGAAGCTGTTGTTCCTCAAGCAAAACTCGCAGCTCTGTTTCTGTCAGACGTTCAGTCTGCAACTCTTGCAGAGTAGCTGTCAAATCCTTCTCTTTACTTTCCAATTCAAAACTGAAAAGTTCAAAATGACACTTCTATGTATGTTCAGAACAAAATATCCTTCTCTAGTGATGCAAGTGAGACACTTTGAATTACTTTTTGTGATCTGACTGACAGATTTACTTCCCTAAGAGGGCCTCTTATAGGGTCGGTTCCAAGTCAAAGATATTTAGCATCTGAAAACAGTTTCTCTCCCTGCAAGTAAAGCTAAAACTATCCTATCAAGTAACTATTAAAAGATATGGACAAATAATCTACCTTGGTGAAACAAAATGTGTGTCCTGGGATATACTAGGAATAAGGTGGAAAAAAAACCTATAAATAGAACACAGCAAAATGACAGGCAGACAAAAGTGCGAAGTAAAAGACCAAGACAAAAGCAGCAGGATAGCAAAGATGCATTAGATTTGCATGGCAAGGTTTTGGTAGTGGGGGCAGGAGGAGTGCCCTCTGTGAGCAGAGCCCAGCACTACTCCATGCAGATCACAGCTCCAGCTACTTCAAAAGAGACCTGCTGCTGGCCAGACCTGAGCCACAAGTGATGCTGGGTGTGCCTATGGGGCAGATTCAAGAAAGAGAAAAGTGCAGCAAGAGGTCTGGGGGAGCTGCCACCCTTGAGGCCCCATGTACTAGGTTTCTTCAGTGTATCTGGCTAAAGGGTTGTGGATGAGGAAAAAAAAACCTTTGATAGGTAGCAGATTTAGGGCTTGATATTCCAAATTCCTCTGAAAGATTATGACTTCTCCTCTAATACTGTATACTAAAAGCTTGGTTAAGTATTCCAGCTTTTCAAAACAAGTGATCAGCCATGTAAATATGGTTTTATCTAATTGTGCAAAGTTAGCTTGTATATTATAAGGTGAAGATGGTGTGAACTGTGTAAGGCTCATGAAAGTGAAGTTCAGTTTTATTTTTGCCTTGAATCTCCCCTGATAACTGCTTGCCTCTTTGAAGCTATGCTAAAGTATATGGAAGGCAGGAAGCTGATCTGGGAGAACCAGCATGGCAAATCCTACTTGACCAACTTAGTGGCCTTCTCTGTCAGGCTTGGGGCGGAGTGGCTGGAAGACTGTGTAGAGGAAATGGACCTGGGGGTGTTGGTTGACGCTCGGCTAAACATGAGCCAGCAGTGTGCCTGGGTGGCCAAGAAGGCCAATGGCATCCTGGCTTGTATCAGAAGTAGTGTGGCCAGCAGGAGTAGGGAAGTAATTGTTCCCCTGTACTCAGCTCTGGTGAGGCCGCACCTTGAGTATTGTGTCCAGTTCTGGGCCCCTCACTGCAAGAAAGACGTTGAGGCCCTGGAGCGTGTTCAAAGAAGGGCAACAAAGCTGGTGAGGGGTTTGGAGCACAGGCCTTATGAGGAGCGGCTGAGGGAGCTGGGATTGTTCAGTCTGGAGAAGAGGAGGCTCAGGGGAGACCTCATTGCTCTCTATAACTACCTGAAGGGAGGTTGTAGTGAGCTGGGGGTCGGCCTCTTCTCCCGTATAACTGGTGATAGGACTAGAGGGAATGGTTTCAAGCTGCGCCAGGGAAGATTCAGGCTGGATATTAGGAAATACTACTTCTCTGAAAGGGTGGTCAGGCGCTGGAATGGGCTGCCCAGGGAGGTGGTGGAGTCACCGACCCTGGAGGTGTTCAAGGAACGTTTGGATGTTGTGTTGAGGGATATGGTTTAGCGAGAACCATTGGTGATAGGTGGATGGTTGGACTGGATGATCTTATAGGTCTTTTCCAACCTTAGTGATTCTGTGATTCTGTGATTGTGTCACTGCAATGTTCAATGGACAAAGAACTGGCTGCAGGATTGAGTCCAGAGGGTGGTGGTCAGTGGCTCAGTGTCTGAAGGAAGGCTGGTAATGAGTGATGTCTTCCCCAGAGTTGGTGCTGGGACCAATACTCTTTAATATCTTCATCAATGATATTGACAGTGGGGTTGAGTGCACCTTCAGCAAGTTTGCTGATGATGCCAAGCTGTGGGGTGCTGTTGACTCACCAGATGGATGGGATACCACCCAGAAGGACCTAAACAGGTTTGAGCAGTGAGCCCAGGAGAACATCATGAGGTTCAGTAAGTCCAAATTCAAAATCCTGCACCTGGGTTGAAGCAGCTCCCATTACCAATACAAGCCAGAGGATGAAATGATTGAGTGCAGCCCTGCTGAAATAGACCTGGGGGTACAGGTGGATGGGAAGCTGGATATGAGCCAGCAATGTGCCCTTGCAGCCCAGAAAGCAGAGGTGATCTGATAGCGGCCTTTCAGTATCTAAAAGGCGGGCAGCTACAGGAAAGGAGACAGACTCTAGAAGGTCTGTGGAGACAGAACAGGGAAATGGTTTCAAGCGCAGAGAAGGCAGATTTAGGTTAGAGATAAGGAAAAAATCTTTTACAGTGAGGGTGGTTAAGTACTGGAAGAGATTGCCCAGTGATATGGTTGATACCCCATTCCTGGAGACTCTAAAGGAAAAGCTGGATAAGGCCCTGGGCAACCTTATCTAGCTGTGTTGTCCCTGTTCATTGCAGGGAAGTTGGACCACATGGCCTTCAGAGGTCCCTTCCAACTCTGAGGATTCTGAGGGATGGGCCCTGTGGTACAGAGCAATGCTGGAGCAGTGCTTGGAGAGCTGCAGACGGGTGAAGCCCACACAGGATCAGTAGGGGAAGAACAGCATTCTAGGGAAGGGACCCCACATGGAACAGAGGAAGGGACTGACCATGGAGAAGCAGCAGATGAAGAAGTGTTAGGGACTGACTGCAGCTTCCATTCCCCTGCAATACTTTGGGAGGATGAGGTAGAGGAATGTGGATGGGGGAAGGTGTTTTAAGTTTACTTTTCATTTTCGCTGCTCAAGTCTGTTAGCAGTAGGCACTATGCTACATTATTCTTTCTTACAGTGAGTCTGTTTTGACTGTGACTGTAACTGGTGAGGGATCTCCCTGTTCTTGTCTCAACCCACCAGGTTTTTTCATCGTACTTTCTCTACCTATTCTGTTGAGGACAGAGAATAAGACTGTAATGTGGTGGAGCTGATCTACCCAGTGGTGTTAAACCCCCACAGAAGTACAGGAGGTACAGACACAAGGCTGTAGTTAAGAGGCAATTATCTCCTCTACTATGCCCATACAATATGCCTTGACTTTTGAGAAGGTTGTGGAAGTGCTAGAGAAGGTAAATGTGTAAATTTGAAGAATGAAAAACTGACAAATATGAAAAGTAACAGAGGTGTATTTATGGATTCAGTGAGTATAAAGCTTTTTCAAATTTGTTAATAAATTTGAATTAACAAACTGCTTCTCACCGGAGCTTGTTTATTTCCTTCTGATGCTCTTCTAGGGATTTTTGCAGCATTTCATTCTCTTGCTTACATTCACACAGATCTGACTTCAGGGTTGATACTGCTGCTTTTTCTTGATTCAAGAGTTCACATGTTTCAGAGGCTCTCTTCTGCTCCTCAGACAGTGTGCTATGCAGGTCACTTACAATGCATTTTTCCTGCTGAAGTTTATATTCTAATAATTCAACTAGGATAAGAAAATATGAACAGTTATTCATATTACAGAGATTTTGACAGTATGTTTACCAGTCATACTGGTTCAACTGCAGAAAAATGAGCTGCATTAAAGTATTCTTGACTGGAGAATTCATTTATTTTCAAATATGACACGAATAAGCAGAAACAGGTACATATATGCTATAGCTTTGCTGCTAGTGGACAAGGGAAGAATAATATAAAAGCTGTGTCAGACTAAATGAGCTACTGTGATGTACTGCAAATCACTCGTTACTAATAGATTCTACAACTCATATATAAAAGCATATATATATGCTTTTTCTTAATATGTATGTATTTCCTGGGTTCTTCTGAAACTTCTTCGTTTTTCCACATATTTTTCTTAATCACTAACATTCAGAGTACGAAGAAAAGGCCTGCTTCTTACCCTGCTAAAATAGCAGGAATCCTAAGTGTACTAATTGAAGAACTGTTTACCACCAGCTTCTTTGCAAAACAGTATGTATTTTTTTCTTTTTATCTGCTAGGCAAAAAAAAAAAAAAAAAAAGGAAGAACGGACAGAAAAGCAGAAAACAAGAACTTGATAATTATTACCTTTCCTTCGAAGCTGGTGTTCTTGTTTGCTCCCCTGATCTTCTACATTAGTAAGAGTTTCCTGCAGCTGCTGTAGCTTCTCCTGGTTCTGAAGATGCGTCATGCGTAGTTGAGCTCGAAGCTCCTGTATCTCAGAGAGCAAGCTGTTCCGGTCTGAAGAGAAAAGGTGCTCCACAACCATCTGCCTCTCTTCCTCCTAAAAAAGAACCAAGTCCTATTAAATCTACTAGCCTATTCTTATTTCCTTCTACAAAGATAAATTCCAGAGAACCCCTCACATGTACAACTATTTTGCAAAGAGGCAAATGCAAATGGCCAAGTTCATACATCATTTTAATTCAAAAAGTTAACATTAAATAACAGAAGACCCAACTTTACTAGCTTCCAAATAGCATAATAGTTATTAATAATAGTTTATACACTGAAAACTAATTACTATCATGAAAATCCCAAACAGATATGGAGTCAGCTCAGAATACACTCCTCGCAAGCTCCAGATAAAACTATTTTATCTCCTTTTCTCAATCCCAGCCTGTTGGTCACTGCTTTTTTTTGCTGGCTTCTAGGTAAAATAATCAATAGGCTTTATAACACGTTTGAGAAAACGGTGCCAAAACACAAACTATAAAAGCCTCGTGATCCCACAATCTAGATTAATGCACACAGAGCATGATTTAACAACAGAATTAATAAACCTTTAAAATAATGATAGTATCCATGTCCAGATCTAATCTCAAAATTCACTATGAGGGAATAGAAGCAATTTAGGAGTATACCACTAAGAGGCGTTTTTTACTTGTTGTTTCATTACATATACCAGTTTTTGCAACTTCATCACCAAACCCAGGATTGGAGAAGTGAAACTTCAGGCCAATTTGCCTGAAGTTTCTCTCTTCTCAAACATACTCCAGAAGTTCTCTCCAATCAGTAGCAAAATCCAGATGTTCCTGAGTTGGTTTTTATTAAAAACAAAACCAATAACAACAACAAAAAAACACCTATATGATCTCTCTCTAACCTACACTTTGATGTCATTACTGAGTCATTACTACTAATTTAAGGGAATCCAAGGCATTTAAGAGTCCTGTTCAAGTCTTAGGATGAGTCCTCTGTTCCTCCTACATATGCATGTAATAATATACACATACACAATGAATGCATATGCACACATATATATATGTACAAAAAAAAGTCAAACAGTTTTTGAAGGGTGGAAGCCATCTTTCTTGTCTTACCTTATCTCCTCTATCTGCCACCTTGCTAAGGTGATCTTTCAGAGACTGTATAGCATTCAGCAAGGCCAAGCCCTCTTTTTGCCATCCCTCTACCACTGCTCTGGTCTGATGAACATTTTTCAGTTCCCTAAAACCAAAGGAATGTTCTGACAAAGCCAATATCTTGTGACTCTCTTCATACACCAACTTCAGCACAGTCTGAGAAATAAAGACAACACAATACTAAATATTAGGAAATAGGCATCACCATCCTGACAGCAACAGAGTAGGATGCAATAGAAATAAGCAACAAAAGTAAGAAGGTTGTTCTAGGTTGTAATATCAATAAAGGCACATGGTTCTGTTCCACTACTTGATGTGCCTAGTAAAATCAGAACACACTTACACACACTTACATAACATCCTCTGGTAACTGCTGGCTAACTGCTAATAACTGAGATCGGTGTTGTTAAAGTACAAATATTAAAGCACAAACAGCAGCCTAGACCAGTGTACCTATTGCTCTGTATGCCACCATGCAAAAATGCAACTAAGCCAAAGGACCGTACTCGATTTTGGTTCTTTCTCAAGTACTTACTCATAGAAAAATTATCCATGTTCTATCAAGTCATGTCACTATATGCCAGTGATACCAGAAAACTTAATTATGCATTTAGACAACCTTTGCTTGATCTAGCAGATTACAGAGAAATAACATCTCCCAAAATAATCAGTCTTAATGTACACAGTGAACTCTGTTTTCCCTAAATCTGTCAAGCAAAATAATCTCTTTTAAATAAATTCCTGTTCACAAGCTATTATCCGATGCACAGATGTCTCATTTCAGGAAAAGTCACTGGAGATTTAAGTCATTTTCTACTTACATCTAACCAAAAATACCTCAGCCTCAACACAGAGCTGTTTCTTTTTGCTATTCACTTTAACACCACAGTATTTGTCCTTAACTACTGATATACTTTCTTTGCGCTTTTTTGAAAAAATTAACTTTAATCAACCTGAGTTGCCTTTCTGCATCTGAAATCAAAATAATTAGTACTTCAAGAAGTAATGTTTCATGTACAACCCTTTAGCAAACATAAACAATGGAAACACACTAAATTGTTCATACTAAACATTCAGTACTGGACTGTGCACTCAGATTTTCCAGTAATAATTTAAACAGTTTCAGTTGCTCTCATGGATCAAAACTCTGTTTTTCAGATCTTCCTTTATCTACTGAGTAAGTTGAAGGTGTCTTAGACATATGGGGAAGCAGCACTTACTATGTTAAAAGTGTACTACTTCTCCTTTAATATCACTCACTTTTCTTCAAGCACTATTGCAATTGAACTCCCTGTAGCCTACCTCAATTTGAGGTTAAAACCATTACAGAAAAGTTTACAGTGCAAATGTAGCAGTTAGCACTATTTTATATTATCATTTCTGCTGTTTCTATTTTAATGTAATATGCTTACATTATTTACATATTACCTTCAGTTGTGGTGAAAGTATTTCCTTTTCTCTCACTGATTCTGTATCTGGAAACATGCCACAGTACCGCAGATAAGCCATGAAATTAGCATCTGAGTGGTCTGATGTTTGTTTAGCTGCCAGATTTGATCTGGTACCTAGAGAAAGAGACAGTTCCCCCACCACAGGGGTTACAAATACAAAGAGAACTTGAAACCAGCATAACTGCACAAGACAACCACTTAAACAAGTTAAAAGGTCATAAGCAGCCTTTGGCCACAGTGATGATGTTGTTGTTAAGTCAGAACTCATTAAACTCCCATATCTCATTTCTAGCATGTACAAATAAAAATGTAAAAGCAGGCTTCCACTAGCTTGAATATACACCACTTCTGAACCAACTAAGAAAAGGATAGCTTTCAAATGAAAGATGCACAGAAAAAGAAAGCTGGGATAGAGAAAATAGCATACTTTTATACCAGTTATCAGAAGGTAAAAGGAATATACAAAAGTTAAACTCACTGCTGTCACATCCATTGCTCATCACATCTATGGCAGATGCTCCCGATCTTACGTCATCCTGCAGATCAGATGGAGTTAGATTATCTGTTCCTCTCATCTGCTTGGAAATAGTTTTTCATATTAATTTAGTTTTTTTGAAATCAGACACTGTTTCTATATTTACAGTAACTTTATTATTGGTGTTGAATTTAGCAAATGCCTATTTGATTTCAAAGTTATTTACAGCAAATACGACAGCAAATGCACCGCTGGTACTCCTCAAAAGCCTTTTCATCTCCATTTTTCTCCTTTTCAATACCCTTAAGAAATAGAACGGCCTTTGAAAGAGAAACATTTTTTGTTTAGTCTCAGATGATTTGTAATTTAAGAGAAACACTGTAATAACTTCCTTCTAGATATGCTTTAGCTGTAGCAGAATGGAAGAAGTAGAAATACTAGATACATTTTACAATTTGCAAGAACAAAACTGTTTCTCAGCACAAAAAGATACTTTAAACTGCACAGTATATGATGAAATATACAATTCAAGGAAAGATGATAGAGCTTTACTGAAACCTGTCCAATTTGTCTGTGGGGGTACACCAGTGGCCTTAAGATTAAGGACACCTCATGATGAGGTTTCCAAAATGCCAAACATCACACATCTCTTATTCTGTCAGCATCCAAAAGATTCATCCTTTTCAAATAAAATAGGATTAAGCTTATCTTCCATATATTATTTTAATCACAGTACAGTCAGCTTCAATCCAACCTGGTTTTTTTTTTGTTGTTTGTTTGTTTGTTTTGAACATTGAAGGGGAATTTTTGAAAACCAGGTTCCCAGCTCCTCTGACTGAACGGCCCTCTGCACTACCACACTGAGAGCTGTGCTAACATCCACATAGCCAACAAGCTCAAACCAGCCCAAACGTTCAGTCCTCTATCAAAGAAATACATTTCTCTTAGCTCCAGAGCTGAATCTAAGTTGGCTGTCTCCGAGAGGAGCTTTTCTGTGCAGATACACTTATTCTCCCATTTTAAAACTCTTTTAACTCTCTGTGACAAAGTTACTCACCAGTGGAGAACTGTTACAGTAAATTGAGTGCTACTGTAACGAAGTTTTACAGTATTCAGCTTAATTACCTATTTACACATGAAGCACTATCATAGATTTATCAGTTACTTCCATGAAGCCTCATTGAAAATATCAAGATTTGCAGAGGCCTCTCAACAAGCCTTCTAAGGACACAAGAGCAATATCTATATTTTTACCGCTATCATATCAGCAGCATAAAGACTGTAAGACACTAAGCATGCTGTGAGCATCTTACTGTTCAATTTTAGATTTTGGAATACTATTTTCACATACTATAAGCTGTTGTAGACAATGTTTAAGTACAGTCCAGAATTTGCTCTGGTGTCTGACAGTGAGAGAGAAACTAATAACAGTACATCCAGAGCAAGACTGTACAGTGTCTCAGTGTATAGATTTCTACTATTTAGAACCAATGGCTCAGCACTGATTTAGGAGGACAAAACTGAGCAGTCTTGTATAATTAGAAGGAAATCAGACACAAAATACCACTTACCAAAATCTTCTTCTCCATATCTTGGTCATCAACAGAATAGGTACTTCTGGAGGAAACTGGAGATTTTACATCTGCTCTGTTTACTGCTTCCTCACTGCCATTTTCATAAAGGTAGGAAAATCCCAACAAAACAGAATTATCACCCTGCAGGGATGACCTACTGTGCACCATTTCAAGACCTGTACTTTCAGCTTCTGAAAAGGGTGTCAGATTAAGCACTGGTTGAAGCTCCATGCTTATATCTTGCTTTCTCATAATCTCAGGTGAATCCCATGAAGTCACATCCACAATAAAATCCTGGAAGTTTTTAAGAGTACCTTCAGTACAGCCTGCATTCACACTGGTTTTTGGAGAACTGGGAGTTTGATGGTGATGCTTTTTCAAAGTGTGCTCTTCTTCAGAGCTGTTGATCATGTCCAATTTTTGAATTGAGATATTTTCTTCTGATTGCTTAACCTGAGATTGTCTATTTGTATCATGAGCAGTAAAGTCAAACAAAGCAACTTTTTCCTGCAATGAGATAACATGTTAATTGTTCACTGGGATTTAAATATGATTTTAGAAAAGTAAAACACGCATTTAGAAATTCCTCTCTATTAATCAAATCTATGATGATTTCTAGATTTTACATAAAAATTATCCCACACTTCAGTTTACACACCAGCTAACCTGGCTTTTTTAAACAGGCAAATCATTAGTGGAGTAAAAAAAATTCTATATAGAAAGAAGTGTACTTATTTCAGCACAGCTGGCTTTTGGATCACACAAGAAAAAGGATATTCTTCGTAGCTGTGTAGATAATCTTCCTACTTTAAAAAAAAATAGAAATCAAAATGTTATTTTTTTAACTAGAAAAATCTCTTGAATTATCTTAAGACTTAATTTCTGACCCAGGACACCAGAAAAAAAAAAGGTCGGGAAGAGTAGTTCTATGGATGGCTCCTGTACCTGCCATTTCAAATCAGGAGAAACTAGGAACTCTCCTTTTTGCTACTCTTCCACCTTTTGTGTTAATGTATTTCTTAATTTTCACTGCTTCCACTTTCAAACCTAAGATTAACTGCAAGGTGTTTCTTTGCTCTCCTAAGAACACTGTATTTTTTGTGTCACATCCACTGCTACACAAAGGCTCTTCAATGTTAACATTTTGAACCAGCTTTAATTCACTAATTAGGAGTAAGTAAAGAACTGTTTAATTCCATGTGGGTTTTCTGATTCAGTACTCTAAACAATGATAATTTCATTTTCTCTTAAGAGGCTCAGCATCACATCCCAAATGACATTTACCTAATTCATATTAGAACAAAAGCACCACCTAAATACTGTTATTTTCCCCCTTCTCCAGCTCTCAGCTATCTAACCTGAATAGTTGATAGAATAAATCAAACTGTAGTTTTCCTTATCCTAGGATGAAGTAGGTCCACACGCAGAGGTCTATGATAACACATGCTTGAAGACAACTCATTTGCTTACTTTCAGTCAATGTATTCTCCAACCTTGATGACCACCTCTCTTCAATCTACCCTACTACTGGTAGCACTTAAACATGGAAGTATACATGCTGGCATACATACAAGAATTTAAACATTTGAGAAACCTAGTTTCTACTTCAAATTTACTTTAAATCATTTAACTTTCCTCAGAGTTCCAGCATACTTTTCTATCTTCCACAGTTCTGCCAGTTCTCCCTGCACTGAATCCTAACAGATTCCTAATTCAGAACTAAGCTCTTATTGACGAAGTGCCATCTTTACATCTTTGTTCTGTGAATTATTTGCAGACTTTAACGCTCCCTGCATTGAATCCAAAAGAAAAAAGACCACCTTGTGCAGTTTCCATACTCATAATACTTATATTTCCTACATTGAAATTGTATCTATACTAACCATGATTTTAAAGTTGTGCATGCACCTCACACTGCGTAAATATTTTACATCACAAACAAAACAAATGATGAAGACAGTTTAAACCTGAATAACGTATTCCAGCAATATAAACTTGTAACAAGTAATTGTTACTAACATAAGATCAAGCAATTGTACTCCTACTCTGCACAGGAAAAATGCAGTGTTGTTACAAGCAATTTCCACCAGAAAGCAGTAGCTCATGGAGGTCAGTTATCAACTTCTACTACTTAGATACTGCAACTTGAAAAAGAGTAATCATAGGATGGCCTGGGTTGAAAAGGACCACAAAGATCACCTGGTTCCAACCCCCTGCTACGTGCAGGGTCGCCAACCAGCAGACCAGGCTGCCCAGAGCCACATCCAGCCTGGCCTTGGATGCCTCCAGGGATGGGGCATCCACAACCTCCTTGGGCAACCTGTTCCAGTGCCTCACCACCTTCTGGGTGAAAAAATTCCTCCTAATATCTAACCTTCAGAGCTCAGTAAGAATTGTAGCCACTGCCATCAAACCAGGGATTGATGCATTACTTTCATAAAAAGAGGGTCAAATATCCCACCAGTTCGGTGTTTTGGTTTTAATAAAATAATATTGAACAAGTTTTGTTACTTATGTACATGAACTGTACTAGAAATTTTAAGAGGGCTGCTTGGAAAGTAATGTCTCCTACTTCGTGATGTTGGCCCACAACAAAAGAGGCAGTAGAGGTTGAACCTCCCCCCAATAGTCCATTCCATGCTGTTGCTGTGTGACAGATGGTAGCAGAGCAGACCTCTGACAAAATGGCATCTGACATGGAATTGTGGATAAAGCAAAGGTGTGGAAACAATTCCTCCGTGAGGAAAAAATGGCACGTACTGAGATTCATTGACACTTGCTGAACGTTTGCGAAGACCAAACTGTGGATGTGAACACAGTGAGGCAGTGGTGGTGTGTTTCAGCAGTGGTGACAGTGGGTCACCCGTCACATATTTTTGTGAGTGTGGCATGCAGACTCTTGTTCATCACTGGTGAAAATGCATAGCTAATGGTGGTGACTACAGTGAAAAACAGCATTTTGCAGTTGAGAATTTGCACTATCAAAGGTGTTATTTGTATCAGTTGTAGTTTTCACAGAAATAAATAGGACTTTCAAAGCGACCTTTATGTACAAGACAATTCCCATTCACTCAGTGTGGCCCAGACAGGCCAAAAGGTTGGACACCCACAACATAAGTTCTCTTATCAACATTTATCACTTGTGTAAGGCAGCCCTAGCGGACAGCAATTTGGTGTATGACAGATGAATACAGCTCTCTAAAGAACAAGTCACCTGAATTCTACTGTTTCAAAAACTGAACAATAGAAGCTCATGTTTTGTTATTTGGAGAAAATAAAAGGGTTCAGAGTAAATAAAATAAAATTATATTTCTCTAGTCACTGCCAGAGAAACTATGCAAAAACAGACTCTTAAACTGACTCAATATAGCCATTTTTATACCGCATTATTCATCTTCACTCTTTCTTCAAATCTTGTAGTACGAGCCATTGAATCAGCTTTTTTATTTCTACTATTACAGCACTGAAAAAGACAAACTATAAGGCTTTATGAAACACATAAAATTAGCTTACTGAAAACAAAGTCAGGACACTATTTAAAAAAAAAAAAAAAAATCACATACCAGATTATCAGCTGGGGAAACAAATGACTGATCAACATTTATTTCCAGTACTTCCAATTCCTCCATTCCTTTCTTAAGGACTTCCTTTGGCTTGTACAATTCCAACTGTGAAATAAGTTCATCTCTTTCCAAACGTAAAGCTTCAAGCTCTTTTGTGTACATCTTGATTTGATCTTTCAATTTTGTCACATTACCTCGCAATTCATCAGTTTCTCTTTGATTAGATACTTCTTTCTGATTCATTGCTTGCACATGTAAATCAATTCTAGAAACTTCAAACTCATGACTATAAACTTCTTGAGCCTGACTCGCATCTTTCTTTTTCAACTCAGTTTCAAGTTCTGATGCCTGTTTTTTTAAGTACTGCAATTCACCTTTGTCAGCTTCTCTTTGATCTGCCACTGTCTTTACCTGCTGATCTTTTCCAAGAATACTCAATTCCCTCTCTTTCACACTATCTTCGAGTTCCTGAACACAAGAAGAAGCAATCCTTGCTTCAAATTCTCTCTGAGAAATACGTGTTTGGAGAAGGCTGTACTCTTCCTGAAGTGCATTGTACTGTAATCTCAGAGTGTTTAGCTCTGTAAAATGCTGTCTTGATGATTCCTGTAAGTTTTGGCATTTTTTCTCTAAAATGTCCACTTCCATTTTGAACTGTGATTCTTTCTCTTCCAGCTGCTGTTGCAGGTCTTTTCTAGCAGCTGAGGCAAACTCTAACTCTTCCTCAAGTTCCCTCACCTTAGTAAGCAGCAATGCATTTCTTCCACCTAGATCAGTATCACCCTGACAATCTATCAATCCCTTCTTCAACTCCTTCTGCAGGTTTTCCACCGACTTTTCCAATCCAAATTGAAAAATGTCACCTTGGTTGTCACTAACTTCATGACATAGTGGTCCAAATTGTGCCAACTCCTTTTGGAGCTTCTCAATTACTCCGTGAAGTTGCTCTACCTCTTCATCTTTGTCCTTACTCAGCCGTTCCTGGTCTCCACGAAGGTGCTCAATAACAGACCTGAGTTCTTCAATTTCAGATTTTTGGTCTTCCACAACCTGAACAAAAGGATAAGGTTGAAATATTGAAATATGTAGGCAGAATTACTATTGCATGTAGAATTCAAAACACTGTTTTTTCTTTCTTAAAATTGCATAGGCATTAAATCATAAATGTGAGAGCAGGAAGAATTGCAGATTTCAGGTTGATAGCTACTCAGAATACTCTCTACTTTCTTAAGAGAATTATCAAGAGGCTTCATTTGCAATAGAACAACATTGTTCATTGCAGGGGAGTTGGACTAGGTGACCTTCAAAGATCCCTTTCAACTCAAATGATGCTATGATTCTATGATCTCTTCAAGCATAATCAAGCAATGAACTAGTAAGTATTCTTACTTTATTCTCGAGGGTATTCACTAGCTCACACTTGAGTCTTCTCAGCTGTTCATTCAGGTGATCTATTTCTTGATTCTTTTCTTTAAGTAGTGCTTGTGGGAAGGACAGGGCTGAGGAATCACTTACATCCAAGTCCTGATTTTGCTTTACATGAAGTTTTGTTAGATCCTAATGAGAAAAACATTAACCTCATTAGAAAAGCCTATTTCTCTTCCAGCGTAGTGGCAGAAAGGAATTATAGGCTGTATTTAAACGCTCTCCTCCTTATTTTATTGTTAATTTAAGAAAACAAGGGCAACTAGTTCATTTGGGTTTGTGTCACTGGATTAAATTGCCACACTGGTTCTTAACTTTCAAGGCGAAACAAAAACTAATGATTTACAATCAACCAGTTTAACAGCTTAAAATATTTGCTATGGCCACAGATGTCAGGTATGCACACAAAACAGTGCAGATCATAATTTATTAGGGTGAGAGAAAAAGCTAAGCTTCCTAAGTCAAATTAATACAGAAGATATTGTCATTCTAGGATATCTTTTGTCAAGAGAATATTGCATCCGTGTTACAAGAGAAATAAACAAAATGCATGTTTATCACAATATGAGATAAAGACCACGTACTTATAAAAAGACATCTCTGAAGTTTTAGCTGTGAACACTAAAGCTAAGAAAGCCTACCTTCAATTGTGCATTCTCTAGCTGAAGCTGGTTGATGGTGAAAGTGCTAAGATTTTTTTGCACCTCTAGCTGCAATTTCAGCTGTAATATCTCCTCATTTTTACTGGTCAGTTTATCTTTATGTTGTTCTAGGTGGTCTAACAAGCTTGCAATCTGGAAGTGAAGAAAATGGATAATTGTTTTAATAATTTCTGAAATTTAAGCATAAAACAAAATTTCACTCTTCGCTATACTTACTGAAAGTTGTTTCAGTAAATTCAACAGCTTGAATTTTCCCTAATCTGTTGACATTAATAAAATATCTGAGACATACAAAGAATAAGAAACTAGTACTGCAGCTCATCATCTGGGTATCAAATTCTTGCAATGGTGATTTTCTTTAAAAAAAATTAAAAATAAAGCTGCTCATGAAAGATGTGTTAATATATGTTCTGAACAATCCAGGCTTGACCATTGATGCAGTCTGAGATAAAATGCTTAATAAAAAAAAATTAAGTGTCAGCATTTGATGTTTAATGGTATCACAAGCAGTAACAAACAGTATTCTTCTATTAAGAGGCAGAAAGTAACACCACAGCACTAATCCCAGTACACAGCTATAAAAAAAAAAATCTGAGCATTGAACACTTACACATGTAGGAGAAGAAACAGCTACACATTCCTCAGTTTTTTACCACCTCCTGCTCTACTATGCAACGAGGTTTCAACGCTTTAAGAAAAAGGACTACTGACTCCTGAAGAAGGACTTCTGGAGAGACATGAAGCTTTCAGCTCTTAAAACAAAGATGTACAACAAACTGGAGGATCATCCATGTTTTTTGTTGTTGCCAAACATCTTAAATTGGGCTGTATATTTGTATATTACACACGTAAAAATAATTATGTAATAGAATCATAGAATGGCTTGGGTTGGAAGCGACCCCAAAGATCGTCAAGGTCCAACTCCCCTGCTGTAGGCAGTCCTGCCAATGGCTAGACCAAACACTAGATCAAGATTGCCTCTCTGAGCAGCCTGTGTCAGACCATCACTACTCTTTCAGTGAGAAATTTCCCCATAACATCTAAATTTCCCCTCTTTTAGTTTAAAATCATTCCTTCCTGTCTTATCACTATCAGTGTGTGTAAAAAGTTTATTTCCCTCCTGTTTATAATCTCCCTTTAAAAACTGGATGAGCTCTCCCCAGTCTTCTCTTTTTCAGCAAGCCCACCTCACACAGCCTCTCATCACAGGAGAGGTGCTCCAGCCCTCTGACCATCTTAGAGGCCCTCATCTGGGCCTATTCCAACAGCTCCACATCTTTCTTGTGCTGGGGGCCTCAAACTCCAGGTTGGGCCTCATAAAGGCTGAGTAGAGACAAGCAATCACCTCCCTTACCCTGCTGGCCACTCCTCTTTTGAAGCTGCCCAGGACCAACTTAGACTTTAGGGCTGAAAATGTATACTCCTTGTTTATGGTAAGTTTTTCATTCACCAGAACTCTTAAGTCTTCACTCAACAGAGCTGCTCTCTATGAGTTCTTCTCCAGGTCTGTACATGTATCTAGGATTGCCCCAACCCAAACATAACACCTTGCACTTGGCCTCGTTGAACCTCATTAGGTTCATATTGGCTCACCTTTCAAGTTTGTCAAGGTCCTTTTGCATGGCATCCCTTCATTCTATCATACCAACTGCACCACTCAGACTGGTGTTTTCTGCAAAATTGCTGAGGGTGAATATTACCTGATATTATCTGAATATACAGCATAAGTACAAGGGGGTGAGTAGGTGGGTATGTATGTACCTTCATGCGTGCATTCAAGAACTTAATCCAAGGCTTAAACTCTCAGTTACAAGTCTGCAGAAAATGATTCTAGAACTACATGAGTGATCCAAAGTCTACAAGACAACACTGAAACTGAACAGATTACCTCTCCTTCTTTTCTCTCAAGTGACTCCTGTTCTGCCTGTAACTGTTCCTTCAGCCCTTGGTCAGAAGTGCCTTCCACAGGTACTCCATGCCTCACTTCATCCAATTTAGATTGCAGGGCAGAGATCTGAATCAAATTGTTGTACTGCTGCTGTTGCAATGCTTCTTTATCCTGCAAAGTAACTTTTACATTAGCGTTGATTGTAGTCAATATATAGACCTAATCAAACAGAATAATCCTGCCAGAATACGTCTTCATGCCTGAAAAGCTCCAATGCAAGAACAAAAAAAATACTTATTTCCAATGTTCTACAAAGGCCTAGGAATGCAAAACTATTGAATGTTTTTAGCACACTTGTTAATCTAAGTTTAGCCTCTGAAAATCTAGTACGCAGTCCTAATGCTATACTTTTTCTATTATACACTGTTCCATATGGTTAATACTCTAAACATCTTTTTGTAGCCATATCCAATTTGATTATGTTACCATATGTTACCAAGCTAAGTTTAAGAGGTGAAGATTTAATTAAATTCAAGTGGTGGAGGGTAGATCAAACACCACCTACAAAAATATAACATTACATCAGCATATGAAGCACCAGCACTACATTTCTGTCAGATTGTGTGGTCTCTCAAGCTATCATGTTTTTGGTTTTTTCTTTATTTTTAAAGCTTCTCCTTCAATTCCCTCTGTGGCTCTCTCACAATCCTTCTCAGGATCTGGTTCAGTTCAAGAAGAAAATTCTTGAAGTCATCCAGCCTCCAGCCAGCAGCCCTTTGGGTAGAAAGCCATCCTGGACGGGCATCAATGGAGACATCTCCCCAATCCACAAAGCACACAGGAGGAAAAGGGAAACTACAGGGAGACAGCCAGTTGGGGTGCAGTGCTGTGTCATCCTCACTTAATCTCTCTCTCAGGATAAAGCAAGAAATTATGAAGGTATCAACTACACTTTTGAGTAAGAAAGCACCTACCAGAGAAATATTTGTTTGCCAGGAAGGGTGAAACAAAAACTTTTCTTATCATCATATGGAACTTACGGTATTCGCCAGCCTCTCAGGAATCCTGCTGACAGACATGACTAAACAGACCACAGCAAAACCCAAGTAACACTGGTGCCTATCTTTTAGCTTTCACATCAACCACAAGCAAGATATTATCCACACCATTCCAAAGCTTCTGATCGCTGAATAAAAGCCCTCAGTGACAGCATGAAAACCCAGATGGATTACAGCAGAACCAGGCCGCTTCCTCTCAGATGTTCCTGCATTTAGTACACAGCAGAGCTATGTGTGTGCCATACTGTTCCCAGAGTTCTGCACACAGGAGACATTAACGTTCTCCCGTTGCTATGTTCTAAGGTCCTGACAGTGAACCAGCAACAGCAAGCAGCAACCCAGGCAAAAATCAGAGCTTTATGTACTCTATCATCATTATAAGAGATGTTTCTGCCCATACAGATAAAGGGTCTAACAAGGTATCTTCTTTGCCTGATGCCAAAACGTGGGCTAGCAGGCTCCTTAAGGGAGCAAAAGGAAGAGCTTACAACCTACTATGGCCCAACCTCTCAAAGCTCAATCCTTACAAAAAGCATCACTGTTACGTATCAACAACTCGAACAGCAGAAAGGAACTGGACGGACAAGGAAAGAACAAGGAATATTTAACTCTATGCATGTGATGACAGGACAGATAGTTCCAATAAATGTGCGTTAAGTAACCATTCTTCATAAAAAAAATACTGTGCCATATTAGAAATTGGTCTTCCCAGGCCTATTTCTCAGTAGCACTAGACTCTATCTACAATGCGTATATTTTTGTATGTTGGCACTGTGGAGGCAGTGAAAATCCATAGCAGCCATTCATATTGAGTGTATTTTTACCAACAAATCTTGCGACATACAATCACTCTTAGAGCTGATTTGACATTTACGTCATGCACAAAATTGCTTAATGATGAGCTATCACAATAACTACATTTGGTAAATCCAGTGGTGTAACTTCGTTTAAAATTAAAGAAATGATTTCTTGAAAAAAGTTTAAATTCGGTTTGTTTAGGATTTTTAGAGAATGACCAATTTACTGGGATATTCAGAGATGTAAAAGAATGGCTTTAATTCACATGAATAAGGAAAACCTATCTGACAAAGTGCCAGGGGTTCAGGCACAAGAGCAACTTACCAACAGCCGCACTGTGGTCTCCATTCACTTCAAGGCAAACTATACAGAAAGCTAACAGATAAAGCTTTTGCATGTTTGTGTAAAGTCACAGAACAGCTGAGGTTGGGAAAGGTCTGTAGAGCTTTCTGTTCTGAGCCCTAGCTCAAAGCTGTACAAACTTGGCTCTGGTCACATACTTGGCCAGCCAAATTCTAGATATCTGAAAGTCAGAGAAACCACTGCCACTCTGAATTCCTCTTTCAGCACAGACTGCCCCCAGTATGACAGTTTTCCTCTGTCGCTTAGTTGGAATTTCCCCTATATTTTTTCCTCCTTTCACGGTGCACCTCCAAGTCTGATTCTGCACTTTCTATAACCTCATAACATGGTTGCAGGTATCTATACGACCTTCACAAAGCTAAACAAATCCTGTTCAGCTTTTCCTCATAAATCATTTGCTCCAGCCCTTTAACCATCTTATCTTGATGGTACTCTGCTGAACTTGTTCCACTCCGTTGATGCCTTTGTTGTACAGAGAAATCTAAAACAATTCTCCAGATACCATCTATTTGGCAATAGTGAGATTGCAATAGTAGTACTTAATGAACTGAAACCAGTTAGTCCATATCACATGTAACTGAAGTTATAATAAAAATACTTTGTTCACTATTTTTAAAAGAAACAGTTGGAATTGTTGGAAGCAACAATTTAGAGAATAATCAATGAAAAAGTTAATTTAGTTTAGATCACGCCACTCTCAAATCTTCAAACTTGATGTACACATGAACAATACTTAACCAAGGAAAATTGCTGGAAGGAAAAAAATATCATAAATAAGGCAAGAAAGGTTACTCAGATGCTTAGCAGAAAGGCAAGAGTTTTGATAAATTGAATGTAATTCAATTACTTAAGCTGTGATTAAATCTGAGGTAGAAATATAAAACACAACAATTTTGGGAGCAGGGCACATTGATCTGGCTCTAGAGACAGAGCAAGGAGAGCTACTGATTAAGCAGATATGATTTTAGCATGGTTACTTACTGAATACCCATCATACTTTACATTCAGTAATGCTACCACTCAGGATCTTCCAGAGAAACAAAAGAGCTTTGGTCCATGCAAACATGACAAGTTGTCAATAAAATAAGTCTTAAAGTCCATAAAGCCAGAGTTTGTTTAAAACTGTGGCTGTAATAGCTGCCATTAACACAATAGTCTCACTCCTTGATGCAAGGGATAGCCTCCAAGAACACTAACAAAGTTATTGACAGCTCCCACGAAGACAACCTCTGAATAATGCCTATCCTAGTTAAGTATTTAAAAATTACCTGTTTTAATTCAGTTTCTACTTTCTTCATTTTTTGAAGCTGTTGTTGCAAGTAGTTTACAGTCTTTGAGACTTCAGTACTGCTGTGCTCCAGTTCTTGTACTTGTGCCACCAGTTTTTCAATCTCTTTATCACGAGCTGTAATTTCTTGATGTTTCTGTTCCTTTTCTAATAGCAGCTTATTGTAATCATCCACCTTCTGTTTTACTTCTGCTTGTAAAGATTCTACCTATACAGAAATCACATTATACTGATACTCAGGCAACATAAGAAGCTTCCAGGTGGAACCAAGAGTATTTTTATGTTTATTAGACAGAATATTGCTATGGAATAAACTAGTAATAAGACAATAGATAAATCAGAGATGGAAAAAGGATGAAAAAGTAACTTCCTGATAATTTGCTTTCTGAAT
This sequence comes from Phasianus colchicus, assembly GCF_987193195.1. NCBI lineage: Eukaryota > Metazoa > Chordata > Aves > Galliformes > Phasianidae > Phasianus > Phasianus colchicus. The sequence continues at coordinate 36,637,526 of NC_143442.1, forward strand.
GGAGAGGCTCTCAAATACAAATTTGACTACTCTTGTTTAGCATTTATAGTATTCTAGCAAACGTTGCATAGAAGTATACTCTGAAGGCCCAACGGTCATCAAAAAGGACCTTATTTGCTTTATTTATGTTTTAAGATTAAAAAATCCTCAGTATTACATGGATTATTACTAATAATATTGGATGTATTTCTGTAACGTCAGAAGTAAATTTTCATTACTTCAGTGAATTCCAGTTTATAGGAAAATACCAAGAACTGAAAAATAAATATGTAACTTAATCAATGCCTCCCATTCAGAGACATCCACCGTAGACAATGAGCACTCCTTTACTAAAAGGTGTTTAAATATATAAAGGATGACAACTTCACATTTTGCTCAGTAAAATTCAGTCATGCACAGAGTCTCAGGAAAACTCATTCATCTCCATAACTAATGTGAAGGCAGGGCTAGAAGCATTGGTGGGTGACAGGCAGGAAAGAACTGAGTGTGACAGACGATATCATATCTGATAAAGTCATCAAGGACATGGAAAGCATGCCCAGAAGTGAAAGCAATGGAAAATCTACTGAAAGAGAATTTTTTGGTCAACACCATTATAAAATAAAAGCTTTGTTCAAGAAGTGACTGACTTTATAGAAGTTTCATTACTGTATTATAAAATAAAAATACTTCATAATAATATAGAACTTGATATCTTTGTTGTACAGATGGTACTAAAGTACCACACTCTCTAGTAAAATACAGAGGAACACAGACAATTTAATCAATAAACAGAGCATCATAGACTAGTTAAGAATACGAAAAGTGATTATTGTTACATTTTCAATTGCTTATAGATCTCTAATTATATATGTGTCTATATAGAAGAATCTGGATAGATGTAGATATCTGTACCTCCATCTCAAGCCCTCCCTGTGCTATCAGTAAATAAACAAGTGTCAAACACAAAATAGGCCATACAGAAAAGTGTTTAGGTATAGACAAGTCTTTTAAAAGTGCAATACATGCTACTGCAGTAAGATTTTGCCAGAAGTCATCAGAATCCCATACACCAAAACACTTCACATATGAAATTTATATTTTCAAATACTACACTGCTAGAAAACTAGTGCTGTAATTCTGTAGATTAGAAAACACTTTCACAGCCTTCACCTCCATGGCAAACAATCACATGACAGCTCCAAGTACCTGTCAGCACTTCATTCCCAAAATAATTCCACTCATATATACCTTGAGTGCAGAGAATAGCAAACAGAATAATCATGAATCTGTTCTTATTGCTACAGGCAGAAATTAAAAGCTACAATGAACTGCTTCAGTGCAATAAGTAATTACTGCTATTATAGCTTTGTTAAACAGCTGTGTAGGAACTGTCTAAATTCTGACGCACATACTGTACAGATATGTACACTTCACTTTCACTTGCTTAGTCACTTCCCTTGTGCCTTTTTCCATTTATGTTTTTATTCCTTTTTGAAAGATATAGATACACCAAATAATATTAAACTTTCCTTTACTTCTGCTTTACTAAGCCACTTAACAGTCTGACAGACTTTGAATTCTGTGAATCACAAAAAGGCTTTGGTTGAAAGGGACCTTAAAGATCATCTAATTCCAACCCCCTGCCATGGACTGGTTGCTCCCACCACAGGATCCAACCTGCTCTTATGCATCTCTAGGAATGAGGCACCAAAAGCTCCTTGGATGGCAGTGCCAGGGCCTCACTGCTCTCTGAGTAAAGATTTTCTTCCTAATGTCTGACACAAATCTCCCCTCTTTTTGTTAAAAACTATTCCCACTTATCACATCAGAGGGTGTAAAAAATAATAATGATAATAGTAATAAAAAATATATATATATATATATATTTTTTTTTTTAAATCACACCCTCTCTTTTTAAGTACTGAAAGGCCAATCTTCTCCAGGCAGAACAAGCCCAGCTCCCTCAACCTATCTTCATAAGTGATTGTTAATCATTTTTGTTGCTCTTCTATGGACCTGCTCTAATAGGTCCACTTCTTTCTTGTGCAGGGGGTCCTAGAGCTAGATGCAGTACTTCATCCAAAAAAAAAAAAAAAAAAAAGTACTTATAGACAAGAAATTAAAATAAAAGCAGTTTTCCAGCCCTGAAAAGATCATGTCATTCTAAAACATGTACATTATCTCTAAGTCAAACTGAAGCAGACTTGACACATGAACAAGAGAAAAAAGCAGAAGTGTATCTAATTAAGTAGAAGGGTTTGAAAGAAGAGGAAAGAAAGGTTAAAGAGTTGTTCATGCTGTTTTCCATACCTGTAGAATCAAGTCATAGTTCTGTATAATGTTCATTTATGAAAAAAGGGAAAAAAAAAAAAAACAAGTTAATTTTTGAAACCAAGTATCAAATAAATGAGTAAATGAACAAAAGGACTAATTTATAAACTTAAAATAGGACAAGCCAGAAGGACACAGAATATCTTTTATGACAACTAGTGTAGTTGGATAAATACAACAAGTCTGGAACCCAGAAGCCTTTCCTAAGTTGTCCTTTGTAGAGTAGTATCCGTGTTCTCCACAATTAATTTAAAACAGATGCATGAACTGTGAAACTTGTTCATGTGCTCAAATAAAACACTTCTTTCTAAGTAATGCAAGTACTCTCGCACTGAAGTCCCTTAAGAGCCAGTCACCAAACAGGATACAGTTTTCAGCATTTAACTCCTTTGGCCATTAAACATGATTTCACTCACCCCATACTCCCTGGGCTCTCCCGAAGTCTGTAGCTTAGCTGAAATTTTTAACTGTTCTTCCAGCTTTTTAATTTCTTGCTGAAAATCATCACGTTCATGTTCTCGTTCTATAGCTTGTTCCTATCAACCCAGAAATAAGTAAAATACTTTTTAGAAACTTTTAAATTTCACTAAATTATTGCGTAAAAGAAATTTTTTTGTTGTTTCATTGCTTGGATTTCATTTTTTTTTTTTATGCTGTAAAGAAGCCATGCTCACTTACAAGTGACAAGAAACTTACTGCAGTCCTGAAAGCTTAGATAAAGTTACAGGGAAAGACAAAGAAAAAAAATTTAACTCCAATGCACATACAAGTTACCATCAGCAATTAATAAAAAGAAAATATATACATATATGTCTAGTACTACTGAAAAACAATCCTGTTTTCAATACTCTTTTTTAATTCTAATCTTTTTCAAGACTAGAACACACCAGTCTTATCTTTTGAAGAAAACAACATGCACTGTATTGTAGGGACCACTGCAATCACAAACTAGGAGAAGTATTTATCACCTAAAAGCCATGAGAATATAGCCTGCTTACATCCATGAACTGTCGATGGTTTTTAAGCTGTTTTTCAAGGACTTCAATTTGCTGCTTTAACTCGGCAGCCTCCATCAATTGTTTAGTCAGGCCTTGATTACTATGCAGCTGTTCTTCCAGTTCCATCTCCAGAACTTTCATTTGAGAGCGTAAGTTGGAATGGTCCTTTTCTGCCTGACACTCAAGTTCCAATTTCTCCTTTGCTAAAAGTTCTACTTCCTTGAGTAGACCTGAACAAGAACAAAAAAACAGCAATGTTATCAGCAAAGGGTACAAAAATGAACCAGAGTTGATAAGACTAAGTTCAGGTACTTTAGACAGCAATAAAACCAAACTGGCCATCTCAAATCGATTCACATGACTTCTGCTCAATTCCTTCCTAAATTCCTGTTATAAACCTCTGCAAAAAACAAACGAAAAAAAAACCCACACCCATTACTACTGTCCCAGTAGTAATGATAAGAAACACTTGAATAGACTGAACAAAGACTGCAAAGTTTTTGTTTCTGGGAACTAAGAGGTTCAGTAATGAGACAATTAGTTCTCAGTCACCACAGTCTCTCACTGTAGCAACTCTGCTTCCTCTGCATTAAAAGAATACCAAAATACACACGGTAAAACTAAAGCTAAAAAGTTAATTAAATAAGAAACAGAAACGTATCTGATTCTTTAACCACTTGCTGGATTCGCTAAGTGCCCTCGGTAGCTTTCAAAACCAGCTGAAATACAGAACTTCTCAGTGACAAGATTGCTTACCAGTTATTTCTTGTACATGTGCATTGTCAATGAGCACAACACACCATTGAAAGAAAAAAAGCATTTTCTTTCTGCAGTCATGTGAGACAGTACACAGTGAGTACATGTGAGACAGTTAAGTGCCCTTCCCCCCCTCACACTCAGATACACTGGCTGCAAGCTAGACCTACCATTTTAGGTTTACTTTCAGCTAACAGAATAAATGAAGGACTTTAAGGAACCACTGGTGAGAGAGATATACATGTATGCAGCACACCTTGAAAAGCTGTACTGCTGCTATGTGATTTCTGTCTTTGACTTACAGCCCACAAGTACATTACAAGTAAGAACTGCTTTTACAAGCTCACAGTTATCTATCATGTTGTCCCCAATGCCTAACAGCAACTATGCAACGTGCTATACGCTCCTTAACCTTTTCTGAATGCACTGTATTATAGTTGAACAATCACATGAACTAAGATCCAGCACTTCCAAATCAAGCATTCACGGAGCTGTGGCTGTAACTGGAGCTCTGGCTGAACACACACACTAGAAGAATCATGTAGCTGAACAGCCTCCACCACAGCAATTTCCTCACAGACCTTTTGGACAAAAGAAGAATGGAGGTCAGCAAGCTGTTATAGACTCCAGTCACCAAGAAATACATCCAAGCAAGTTATCTCAGAAACAGCAGGTCCCAAGGACAGTCTGAATTCTATTAAGCAACTGTGCAAGTAATATATGCCATATCTGCACAACAGAGATTATCTTCTATAAAATGCTTTGCTTTGCTAGGTAGGGGATTGGAATAGAATAGCCGCCCCCTGTATCCACTAACACCTAATGCTCAGCAGAGGGTAAAGCAGATACTGCATACAGATGTATGCAGACACACAGCAAGGACGTGTGGACTGGCCCAACTGAAAAGCTGACCCTTCTGAAAGCAAGCACAGGAATTTTTTCCTCCCATATCATAAGTAATGTGGTACTTAATGAGCTGATGGCTTCTTTTAAACTTCAAAAGCAGAACTATTGCTTTTCAAGCAACAAAAAGCTGATTAGATAAAACTCAAATAAATAGTCATGGCCACTTCCTCATACAGAAATGCAAGTTAGCAGAAAAAAATAATAGCTTTCACTTGGAAGTGAAAACATTGCCAAAATTGGTGACTGCTTTCTACTCAGTCTCTGTAAGTGCAGTCTGTCTGAACAATTTCCTCAGGGTTCTTTGTTTGTTTGTTTTTAAACTGCATGTTCCTCTGGTATACGAATAGAGTTTCAAGCAACAGGCTTGGGTCATCAGATCAGAGATTTGCATTTTCATGGGAAAAACATTATTTTATTAACACTAATTCAAATCATGCAATTTCACTTGGCAATGTCCCAGCACACTTCTCCCCCCACATCATCAGCAAGTAGCAAATGCCAAGCTCTAACTGTTTGTTATTAGCAAGGCCATTCTACGCACATTAGTACTACAAAACAAAAAAATAAGGGCTCCATTTTCCAAGGAATAAGCCACGCCAAACAACTTCACACAATATTACTCTTACTTATTCTTTCCACGTACTAAAAATCCTCCAAACTAGAGGAAGAGTATCATAGATAGTTGAGGTGAGGGAAAGGTGATGAATTTTAGTGCTCACAACTCGTTAGAAATAACTGTATGAGTTCTAATGAACTACCAGAAGAACAGCAATCCCCAGACACTCTAACCAGACAAGTTAGACTTTCTCTCTCCTAAAGTCAACAGCAATTCATTTTTGGACACTGAGGTGGTTACCAAAAATATATTAAATGAAAATAGTTTGAGGGAGAACTGAATGGTTAGAAGGAATAAAAGTATCATAACTGCCAAGTCAGCCCAGTGCAGCATTGCAGCTCTAAATGGAATTAAACTATATAATTCTTCCTTATTCACCTGAAACATTTCTCTAGCTCACATTCTTTGGGGAAAAAGAAACCTAGGGAACAGAACTAGCAAATACATGAACACATACGTATGAAGAAATTTAATTTAAAAACTTGTTAGGAGAACAATATTTAGACTAGAATAACCAAATCATGGCAGCTATGGATTTATCAGATTTGTTTGCTTCTCAGGAGCTAGGTATATACATTTTCATTTAGAAAAAAAAGATGCCCCATTGAATTTGGTGTCTGCAAATTTTACATCAGCATTAGAAGTCGGGTAAAATTCTATAAATGTCTTGCTTGTTTTCTGCTCCTATAACTAGCCTTCATCATTCTGCCCTCCCTTTCTTTTTTCTGATCTACCATTTTTCTGATCTATCCATTAAATTATATTTCTCTAGTTGCCATGAGGAACTCACGCATAATACAGATAGTGCCTACCTTTTATTCAGCAAAAACATACTTCTTGATTAGGACACATCCTATATGTTATCCTGTATGTTAATCCATGTCTATAATTGGATTGCAGCTACCACAAAAATCCTTTTATATTTTAATCGTGCAAGCTTGTTGCAACATTCTTGGATAGTCAGACATTTTATAAAAGAATTAGTATGCTTTTCAGTATCTCCCAGTCTGAGATGGAATATCTAATGCCTTAACCCCTTTTTAATTTCTATCAACGTACTCAAAGCAGGATTCAATCCAGTTGGATTCAAAGAACTGGCACAGATTTACAGTCTTCGTAATCTGTCATATAGTTCCATGACAGCCAGAAGTACTTGTGTTCAACAGTATCTGAAAATAATCTTGTGTGTTTCCTTTGGGACGTAACCTTTCATGCCATAATCACCTTCATAAATCAAGCATGACTTGCCTTCAGTATCAATTACAGCCCCTGAATCTCTTAATGTTCTTTCATCTTTCCACCAAGAATGATAGTTTTTCCCCTACTTCTTCCTCTGTTTACTGTGGCAAAGAATGGCAGATTTTTTTAAAGCCAGGACAACCTGTGTGATATCTCTAATCAATTTCCTCCTCAATAGTAAAAACTATTCCTCAATAGTAAGCTTTTGAGATGTCAAATGAGAGCTCAGACAGACAACTTTTAATATTGACACGTGTACAATACAATATAGTATTTTGACTGCATTATATTTGAAATGTCGAGGGCACAGTCAAATGGCAGAACAGGGAAGGATGGTAACCCACAAGATCAGTACAGTGGTGGAATCCAGTCAGAAAAAAGGTGAAGAGCAGCAAGAGGAACAAGGGAAGATGAGGTAGGGAAGAGATGAGAGGCTGACAAGAATTGCAGAGAAGTGATACAGTAAGGCTGAAAGACAGGCAGAATTCCGTAACAGACGACTATTGGTCATGGACCCAAATTCAAAAGTGGTGAAGTTTACAATCTTCTACTACCAACAGCAGAAAGAAAAAAAAATCACTATAAATTTGTTTCCTGCTGCCTTTATTCCTGACCAAAGAAGGAGAGATGCAGAACTATCTGTTATATAGCTGGCTCAGACAGTACAGATCTATGCAACGTATCTGAAGGCTCATCTTGGCATTAGCAGTAATGGAAAGGCAGTGATGTCAAATAATAAAATCTCTACTGGAAGATAGAATTTCACAGAAATTCATTTATAGAAATATTAAAACGATATTAAGGGTGCAAACTCAAGCAGTCAAACTACATAATGCTATTTAAATGACTAAGAAGCAACATAATCTAGTCTTGAGTTCCTGCACAGTGCAATTCACGTAACATATTTGAATTTTCCTCTATGAACCAAAAAAGAAGTTACACTGTATTATATGTACATTGCATTAAGATTTCTTGTATTGCTGCTAAATCACTGCTGTCAGTGTAAAAATGCGTATTCTTAATTTGTAAAGCAGAATAACACCAACCACCATTCACTGAGTGTTATTAGAGTCCATTCAGTATGTTGAAGAGTTCACCACCAGCTCCCTATGGAAGTTCTCTATAGCCTGCTTAAGTCCTATCACACGCTCTGTGGGACTGAGGCAGCAATGGAGCAAAGACAGGAGGAGTTAAGTTATGTAGACTTCATTGATTTGGCATTCTGGTGGCTCTCATTTGCTCTTTGGTGAGTCAACCCTCTACAGAAATGTGAAAGATAACTTTGTTGGAGAGACCGTGGTGAGAGAAGCTTCTCATTCAGTTCTTCAAAGTATGCTCTTTCCTTTAGAAACCTACCTACACAGGCTTGATCACTCAAATCTTTCCAGTCCCCAGTACTGACAATATGTATCATTTTGACAGGATAAGGCCAAAAAACAGAGCAAAAGTTTAAAACTTACTTTTATACTGTTAATATTATCAATATTTTCTTGTTTTAATAACTCAAATGTTCTTCCTAGAGTACATTATTTCTTCTACCATCATCAAGCTAACTTCACCATGAAAGCAGCCAAAAGCCTTGAATCTGCAAATTCATCTCTTTTTTCACTTGATACTGTAAATTCACTGCAGTTATTTTCAGATTGGTTGTATTCGGGAAGGATGTGTGAAAGACATCTGGTCCAACACTCTGTCCTGAGCAGGGCCACCTAGAGCCAATTGCTTAGGACCAAGTCCAGACAGCTTCTTTCCCTCCCCTCCCCTCAGATGCTTTCCATTTCTAACTACGTAACACTACAAACGTGATGAAAAGCACAGCGATAATAGGGGTAGTGCTTTGGCTGCAGCAAATGAGGAAAAGCCCAAATGCAGCAGCCACGGACACAGAAATGAAGGAAGAAAGCTGTTTATCTTCAGAAGGCCTCAGATATACAGGGATCTCCAGAGAAATATCCTTGCCTCCACTGCCAACACTTAAATGAGGTCTGGGAAGGGATGGATCCTGGCTCCAGCCCTTCCAGTCACTCAGCTGCATTGCACTGTATGCACTTGAGATCCTCTTGGTTGGCCCTGCCTTCCCACCAGGTGCTCAATCATTGGTTCAGGCCATGACTTAGCATTTCTGCTACAAACTAGTACTATTCATTAACAGTACTGTCTTCTCAGAAGGAAAAATATAAAAAGCTGCTTTATTATTTTTTTTCTTTTTTTACAGGAAGACCCTGACAAATTCCATACTAGATGGGGCTGGTCACTAAGCCACCAAACCAAAGAATGCTGCCTTTGGTCTCCAGTCATAATGCACTGCAATTTTCTTTTTTCACTACTGTTGTCATACCCGCTCCTTACCAAGAATTGCCTGCTCCTGAGTTAGTTCCTGGAAGCGTTCACGCATATTCTCCAGCTCCACAACAAGGCGACGCTCAGATTCTTCTTTTAGATTCAAGGCCTCCTCCAGTGCAGCTTTTTCTGCAACATAGCCTTCAATAATGCCTAAAATGTCAAGTTAGAATGTATGTAAAGTAGCAGACAAACGCATCTACTGGAAAAATATAACTTGAAAACACAAGTAAACAGTTTAATGCAAGCAATAAAATCATAGAAAAAGGAGGAATTTCAAGATTACTTAAACTTACATTGTAGCTAGACTTTTTTTGAAACATTCTAAGGAATAAAATGATGTTTTCTAATACATTTTATGAGGCTGTCACGTCACAAATTGCCACAAAAGAAGTGGAATGTATATATATATTGTTAAGCCTTGATGGCTTGGAATAACCTCAGATTATAGGACAGCCTAACACATCCTCTGCTGGGCTCAGAGAATAAAAGAAACAGAATTTTTCCAGAAAGTAAGAGCAAGTGCTACATTCAGAGCCCAAGAAATCCACAAATTATTCATAGAAAAGAAGGAAACAGGATGCTGGAGAGACTAAGAAAGCCTAAAGGAATATGTCTAAAGAGGAATAAGCTGAGGTGCTCAGTAAGTTCTTTGTCTCAGTCTTCACTCGTGTTCAGGCTTCCCATGTCTGCTAGGACGCTGAACCTCCAGCTGAGGGTGTGAGGAGAGATTCCATCCCACTGTAACAGTGGAACAAGTCCAAGACCTCCTCATGAAACTGAATTTATATAAGTCCATGCGACCAGATGATATCCATCCCAGGGTTCTGAATGTGGTTGCTGAGCCGCTGTCCATCATATTTGAAAAATCATGGCTGTCTGGTGAAGTCCCCGGTGACTGGAAAAAGGGAATCTAAAGGGGATCTATAGGCTGGTGAGCCTCACCTCTGTGCCTGGGAAGATCACATAGCAGATTCTCCCAGAACCTATGTTAAGGCACATACAAGACAAAGAGGTGAATCAAGATAGCCAGCACGGCTTCACCAATGGCAGATCTTGCCTGACCAAACTGGTGGCCTTCTATGATGGAGTGACGGCATCACTGGACAAGGAAAGAGTGGTGGATGTCATCTACCTGGACTTCTGCAAAGCTATTAAATGGTCTCTCTCACCACATCCTTCTCTCAGAATTGGAGAGGTGTGGATTTGACAGATGGACTGTTCTATGGATTAGGAATTGTTGGCTGGACACAGCCAAAGGGTTGTGATCAGTGATTCTGTGTCAGGGTGGAGGCTAGACACCAAGTGGTGTCCCTCAGGGGTCGGTCTTGGGACCAGTGCTCTTCAACATCAATGACACTGAGTGCACCCTCAGCAAGTATGCAGATGACATCAAGCTGAGCAGTGCAGCTGATACACTGGGGAGAAGAAAAACCATCCAGAGGGACCTGGACAGGCTGGGGAAATGGGCCCATGTGAACCTAATGAGGTTCAACAAGGCTACGGTGTTACACTTGGGTTGGGGCAATCCCAGTTGTTTATACAGACTGAGAAAGAACCCCTTGAAAGCAGCCCTGTGGAGAAGGACACTGGGGATCCTGGTAGATGAGAAGCTGGACATGAACCAGCATTGTGTGCTTGCAGTCCAGAAGACCAACAATATCCCAGGCTGCATTAAAACAGGGGTGGCCAGCAGGGAGAGAGAGCTGGTTGTCCCCCTCTACTCAGCTCTTGTGAGACCCCATCTGCAGTACTGCGTCCAGGTCTTGGGCCTCCAGTACAAGAAAGGTCCAGAGGAGGACCACTAAGATGGTCAGAGGGCTGGAGCACCTCTCCTATTGGGAAAGGTTGAGGGAACTGGGCTTGTTTAGCTTGGAGAAGAGAAGGCTCTGGGGAGACCTCACTGTGCCCTTCCAATACTTGAAAGGAGCATATATACAGGAGAGGGAACAGCTGTTTACGAGGGTGGATAGTGATAGGACAAGGGGGAATGGTTTTAAACTGAGATAGAGGAGGTTTAGGTTAGATATCAGGAGGAAGTCTGTCACACAGAGGGTGGTGGTGATGCACTGGAACAGGTTGCCCAAGGAGGTTGTGGGGCATTCAAGGCCAGGCTGGATGTGGCTACTGGTTGGTGACCCTGCACATAGCAGCAGAGTTGAAACTTGATCACTGTGGCCCTTTTCAACCCAGGCCATTCTATGATTCTATGAATAGAAAGCTTAGGGAGTTCTCCCAAGATTAGGGAGAGAAGTTCAACTTGAAGGACTTAAATCCCAGAACATGGAAGCCAAAGATTCCCTTGCAAAAACATAAAGAATACAGACCAAATCAGCATACCTCCAATCTTAACCTTCATAAACAGGAATAAGGATGATGATATTCTGTCTGTGATAGCACTGAGATCAACCACCTTAGCCTTCCTGTTTCTTCTAGAATCTCTTTATGCCTGTACTGCTGTCAAATATTGCTTTAGTTCATGATGAAACCTTCTGTGGTCAGACGTGGGCTGATTTTCTTTTCAATAATCCAGGTTCCCACGTTTAGACATGCAAACTTGTTTTTAAAATTATGGTGCATTTCACACACAGGCAATGGTATAAGTATAGGACTATCACAGCTGTCCGAGGGAAATGTAATTCTGATTCAGAGGATTAAGGATTAAGTACTAGATTTGCAAGAAATGACCCATGCTTCAAGTAACTTAATTTGAAATGCAAAAAAATATATTACAGACAGGCAAATCAAGAACAACAAAAAGCACAAAAAGATACCATAGATGCTTGGAAGAATAAGTTGAATTTTTTTCATTTTTTCTTACCCTCTGCTTTATGAAGCTCTAGTGCCAGCTGATTCTTGGCCTCACTTTCCTCACTGAGGCACTCCATTAGTTCTTTATGTTGACTAACCACTTGAGCAGTCTCCTGATTTCGGCGGGTGAATTCTTCTTCAAATTGTGCATGGATTTCATGTGTTTTTTCCAGCTAAAAATAAACAGTTTTCCCGTGGATTAGATTGTGGATGCAGATGCATTGTAAAAATAACTGCATGTATTTAAACCCAAATCCTTCTCTTACTGCATAACTGTTATCAAAAATTAAGGTCCAGGTTTTGAAGTTTCTTCGTAGTATTAGTTTTTCTTTGCCCAAGACATTTTAGGGACTCCCTGTACTCACTTATCTGTAGTTTCATCACAAAACATCCTTAGGTACAGAAGCTTCTTTACTGTGCATAAAGAGAAATACCTTCCTCTCGGCCAAGTTGCCTGACCTCCTGAATCACTTGCAATTTAAGGCATCCTTGCACTTAAATTTAATAATCGTAGAACTAACTTGAATGGCCAGGCCCAGAGTGTGGTGATGAATGGAGTTAAATCCAGCCGGTTCAGTTACAAGTAGTATTCCCCAGGGCTGGTATTGGAGCCTGTCCTATTTAATATCTTTATTAATGATCTGGATGAAAGGATTGAGACCACCCTCAGTAAGTTTGCAGATGACAAGTTGGCAGGAAGTGTCAATATGCCTGAGGGTAGGATACAGAAGGATCTGGATAAGTTGGATTGCTGGGCTGAAGCCAATGGGGTGACGTTCTGGGGTGACGTTCAACAAGATCAAGTGCCAAGTTCTGCACTTTGGTTATGAGGCAATACAACAAGCCTGGTGCAGAGTGGCTGGAAGACTGTGCAGAAGAGAAGGATCTGGGGGTGTTGGTCAACACTCAGCTGAATGTGAGCTGACAGCATGTCCAGGTGTCTAAGGCAAATGGCACTGTGTTTTGTATCAGAAATAGTGCTGCCAGCAGGAGCAGAGAGGCGATCATCCCACTGCTCTGGTGAGGCCGCATCTTGAGTATTGTGTTCAGTTTTAGGTCCCTCAGTACAAGAAAGACATTGAGGCTCTGGAGCATAGTCAGAGAAGGGTGATGAGACATATACAAATCTTATGAGGAGTGCCTTAGGGAACTGGGATTGTTCAATCTGGAGAAGAGGAGTCTCAGGAGAGACCTTATTGCCCTTTACAACTACCTGAAAGGAGGGGATGAGGTGCCCCAAGTTGCACCAGAGGAGGTCCAGGTTGGGTATTAAGAAGAACAGCTCTGAAAGAGTGATCAGGCATAAGAGTGGGCTGCCCAGGGAGGTGGTTTAGTCACTGTCTCTGGAAATGTTCAAGAAATGTACAGATATGGTACTATGTTATATGTTTAGTGGGCAACATTGGTGGTAGGTGGACGGTTGGATTAGATCTTACAGGTCTTTTCCAACCTTAAAGATTCTGTGCTCTACATATTCCTAACACATTTTAACATGAATTTTCTTTTATTTGTTTATCAATGTTGAAGAAGCAATGATGTCATTTTTCTTATTTATGAGAGGTTTTATTACACTTAATTCTGCTCTCCAGAAGTTAGCAAACAAACCTACAATTCTAGTTTAAATTTTTGTAAGGTAACTAACTTATCTCCTTCACACAGGATTTGCTGTAAAAAGAAAAAAACTGTTAAGTCTCAGTTACAAGAATTATTCAAATAAAGGACAACTTATCCACTGCAAGAAGCAGGAGATGCACATGCCTTGTATTACTTATAATTTGCCTGAAGATGTGGCATGATATTTTTCCTCTTGGAAGCCAGTCCTACAAGGTGCTAACATATATAAGCCTCAAGTCAGAGCTCACATTTTTAGAGTAGTTATGCCTCTATACAGACAAAGACCGTATCTTACTTGCTTAGTTGATTCTGTAACCAGTTCCAGAAGTCTTTCCACTGCAGTGCGCAAACGATCACAAATTTTCAGTATCATCTCTTCATTTTCATATGCCATTTCTGGCTTTGCAAAAACACTTTCATATAAGTATTGGCTCAACTCATACTGCTCTTCAGTCACTGGAGACAGCTGGCTGTGTTCTGTGAGAGTTTCATCAAGCAGTTCATCTAATGAAAACAAGCAAGCTACTTAAATGCACAGAAAAATGACACAGAACTGATCACTCAGATAACAACTGACATCAGACAACAACATTTCTTAGCCCAGAAGATATATTACAAGGTGAAAAATTTGTTAATGCTAAGTTATTTGATGTTTACAAATCAATAGTCTTTTGCAATGCCTTGAAATATGCTTGTACATCAGGAACTGAAGTTCTGTATCCATCAGGTTCAACTTCCCTGCTCTGCTATCCATTCAGCCTTATCAAGACACAGGTTAGTATTTTTGCTACTAGAAGTTAAGATACACTGATACACTACTTTAAGTGTGGAAAAACTTGGAAACATAAAAACACTGCAACAAGAGATATCCCTATTGAGAGCTTCCTCCATGTAATACGAAATGCAAAACCATTATTCAAGAGTATCAATTGACTGTTTCCAGTTACGTAAACTTGCACTCACCTTTCTCTAGGTGACATTTTTCTTTAGCTTTGAAGTATTGTGAAAATCCTATTTCTTCCATAATACTGTGACTTTCCATAGAATCTGCAGAAGCCATGCTGTTATCAAGGCAAAGACCAATCTTGCTACAGATAAGATCCTCAACAGCAATTGTGGCCTTCACCAGCTCCATAAGCCATTTCAAAAGACACTGATATGAGTCCTGCATTTTCTTCCTAGAACAGAAGCACATGAAACATTGCAAAGGTCATGTGCGCTTAGAGACTTCAATCATACTGAAAACCTGACAGTCTGAAACAGACACCTTGCCACTGTTTAACAATTATCAGTAAAGAAGATTCAAATATTTTACACGCGCACACACACAAACCCAAAAACAAAGAAAACAACAGAAGAAACAATACACAGATGCAGGCTCAGCAAATTAAAATCTGTTTTCTCCGTATTTATGGAAGCATCAGCAGGGAGAAGACATTTATTACCATAGTACCTGTGACAACAAAATAAATAGGGGTGTCCTGGCAAAGCAGACTAAAAAAATTACACATGTGGAGAATTTTAATTTGAAGAAAATATTGATAGTACTTCTGAGGCATGTAACACTGAACAATTTCTGCTACATTTGTTCATGGCAGTTTGAACAAATAGCAGAAATATCCAAGTCAGGCATAGAACACCCAAGAACAAGTAGCCTGTCATACTTTAATATCCTACAGGAAGCCAAACAATGGGATGGAAGATCCACTAAGCCCTGGCACGGTACAACTAAACAGTAAGCCAGTTTTTGGTTTGTGTTTAAAAGTGTGGAAAAGGAATTCTTCTGGAAAACTATTCAACATGTCAGCCTCTCTCCAATCCACATGTTCAAATAACAAATCAAACTAATCTAGATTGCACTCCCTAGGATACAGAAAGCTTCCCTAGCTTTTGCCAGGATTATAGACAGTGGTGAAACCAAAACACTAAATTCTCCATCAGACTACAAGGGACTGTGGGGTGAGGGAGGAAAAAAAAAACAAAAAAAAAAACAAACAAAAAAAAACATGCTCTCCATATCAGATAGGTTAGCAAAGTTAATACCATCATCTTAATCTCACTTTGTTATTCTGAGCTAGCTTAACTTAATTATTTATAAAAAATGAGAAAAATAAATAACTACTAAGTACTATCTACCCCAAGATGGACAAACCTTTCATCTTTGGACTTCTCAATATCAGATCTCAACATGGCTACCAAATTCCCTCCTTCTTGGTTCTCTCTGTCTCGTCGCTCTATGAGTGTCTCCAGTTCACAGTTGGTTTCCTTTATTTCACAATTTAAAGATTCCACTCTCTTCTCCAGCTGTGGAAAATTCAATAACAATGCAACAGACAACGATGATCACTTTGCACAGACTGTGAACTTCACTCTTACCCTGTATAAGTTTCTGTATATTTACCTAATCACCTCTGCAATGCAAACTTGCTTCCAGAAGTACTAGAAATAAAGGGCAGCAGAAAGACTAAAATTGGATTTTTTCTTTTCATTCTCCTTTTCTGACGTACATTTTATTTTAGGAAGTTGTCTCATTTGCATTCAGACTCAGCGCACAGAAGCAATGCAAAAGCTTATAAAAAGTTTGTTATACTTCAGTTTATTTTTGTTGTTCGCACCTTAAAAATGCAAAGCGATGACCAAGGCACAAATTTTGACACTAGCACACCAACTTGAAGAGCAACCTGACAGAGTATGGATCATTCTCAGGTACTTTTCTTCGTCCCTTTACAAGCCGTGTATGAAAAAGACTTTCTAGAATATGCCTTTTCTCCTTACACTTCTGTTCTTGTGGCACCTCTATTCCATTAAAAGAATAAATAAGTATCTATATGAATTTGTACATCAACAACAAAATATTCCAATATACCAAATTTACAATTTGATCAGAGCCTTCTGAAATGCAAGTGAAGACAAAAAATATTAATATATTCTGCTTTGAGAACTCAAAGCCATTATTTTGGTTATTCAAAAAAACCATTGCAAGTTCCCTAATTAAGACAAACACAATTTTCCATGCTTGTCCTCCATATCTTAAGATCTCTAGGTAATCTAAATTATAGCCAAGAGATTTGCTTTACAGGAGGCATACAATTTTATTTTGTTTAGCAAACAAATATTGTCTTTGCCACTTCTGGCAATTTCCCATTTACCTGTCCTACATACCCCCAAATTATAGGTATGTTGGTCTGTCAAAAGGTAGAGCACTATTTTGTTGGGAAAACAATGCAATAAGTACAGATAGCACCAGTACACAGAAAACTAAATGGTTAACATTTGACCTCTTACAAAAGGGCAGTTTTCAAACTACTGTTCAGTTTTAATTTCCATGTTACAGTTGTAGCATCCCAGCTAAGAGACCATCATACTGTAAGTCCCTAATATACTGCACCTTGAAAACTAGCAGCCACCAGAACTACGCACTCATTCCTTGTATATATACCTTGAGACAGATGAAAGCACTGTATTAAAATACAGCTGCAAAAGAAGAGCTGAAATCTAAGTTTAAAATATTTTCCACACACCTGGATAATTCTTGCTGCTTTTTCCTCTAGCTGTGCTGATAACGTCTCCTTCTCCTTTTGGCAAGCAGCCTGTGTCTTCTCCCTTTCCTGAATTAACACTTGCTCCTGGTCACGTATTAATGCTCTTTTCTCATCTTCAAATTCATCCTACATAAGTGACATATAATTTGAATTACACGAAGAGAGGGAAAAGAGAAAAACAAAAAATATCTTCTCAGAAGTTACATGCAGTTTGAATTACACAGTGAGGGAAGAAAAATACCACTTCCCTTCACACATACCTTTTTTTTTTTAAACTATGCTCAGTCTTATTTCTTAATTTAATTAGCAATAACTTACACGGTTTACACCCCTGATGAACAAAATTATGCCAAAACTATGATTTAAAAATAGTTAAATGAACTTCATTAATGCGTTTTCTAAGATCCCTGTCATTTCAAACTATTGAGACCATAACAAGGAACAGAAAAGAGAGATGGCAACTGCAAGTAGACAATACGCATAGCACAGACTTCCTCACAGGAAATGATTTATAAGAACAAACTGAAAATGGCTAAATCGTCTAGAAGATATTAAATTGGACCTCATTTACCTCAGAGTAACATGTCTGCTCTAGACATGTCCCACTACTGCACCAGCTAATAAGGGAGGTGAAATAAGGCCTGCAGATTCCATCATGAAGAGGCTAAAAGGAATCCCACAACACTCAGAACTGGGAACGAGAAGCAGTGCTTTGTGTATATAAAAAAAATAAAATTAAAAAATAGCATCATAGAATCACAGAATGGCTTCGTTTGAAAGAGACCTCAAGGATTGTCAACTTTCAAATCTTCTGCCACAGACAGAGTTGCCAGCTGCTAGATCAAGTACTAGATCAGATTGCCCAGAGTCCCATCAACCTGGCTTTAAACAACTCCAGAAATGGGGCATCCACAACTTCTCTGGATAAACTGTTTATCATGATTTTGTGGTTTATATTATCAGTATTCCACTTAATAGCATCATGCAGTGCACTGGGAGTTAAAAAGTTAATGCTGCAGCTCCAGTCTCAGAAGAGATGAATGAATGACGATTCTCAGAAGACTTTGCTATTTTTCTTTTCTGTCTTCCAGGGAGAGGAAAAAGAAAACTGACTGTAAGAAGATTAGAATAAGAACTTCAGTTTTCAGAAACACTCTCATTTATTCAATTTATTAGCTTAAATCCCAATTAATTTGTATTTTTGCTATTACAATTAATAAATTAAGTTTGTTTTCCTCCTGAGATTGTTGCCGTTGTTTTTTGTTTTTCCCTTTCCCTTTTGTTCCCTTTCCCCCTTTTTTGGGCTGGTGGGTTTGTGGGCCTGTTGTCATGAACACAGATTTAGAGATAGAACTGCGACATTGTCCTGCACCTCACCACTCTCTCAGTAATAAACTTCTAATCTAAATCCCCCTCCTTTAATTTAAAGCCATTCCCCCTGGTCCTATCACTACCTACCTGTGTATAAAGTTGATTTCCCTCATGTTTCTAAACTCCCTTGAAATACTGGAAGGCCACAATCAGGACTGCCCACAGCCTTCTCTTCTCCATGCTGAACAAGCCCAGCTCCTTCATCCTGTCTTCATAAGAGAGGTGCTCCAGCCCTCGGATCATCTTTGTGGTCCTCCTCCGGACCCTCTCCAAAAGCTCCACGTTTCCTGTGGGGGCTCCAGACTTGGATGCAGTACTCCTGTGGCCTCACAAGGGCAGAATAGAGAGGGACAATCACCCTTGCCCTACTGGCCACCCCTCAGGATGGAACTCAGGATACCATTGGCTTTCCAGGCTGCAAGCACACACTGCTTGCTCATATTCAGTTTTTCGAATGACAAATCAAACTGATCTAGATCCAGAACCCCTAAGTCCTTCTCAGCAGGGCTACTGTCAAGGAGTTCTCCCAGCTTTCACACAAATCTGGGATTACCTCAACCCAAGTGCAAAGCCTTGCACTTTGTTTTGCTGAACCTCGTTCTGCTTACACGCCCACTTGTGAGTTTATCAAGGCTGCCCTGGATGGCATCCCTCTCTTCTGCTGTATTAAATGCACTGCTCAGCTTGGTGTCATCAGCAAACTTGCTGAGGGTGCACTCAACATATGCAAGTTGATCTGTGAACACCAATATATTCCAGGGTAAAAGATGCTTTCCTTGTTGTTTGGTTAAGTGAAAAAAAAAAAACCAACTTTTTTCCTCAAAGGATAAAGTAAGACTTCAAAGCATGAAGCAAAACACAAGTAGTCATCTACACTGCCCCAAATCCTTTGTGGAAGATGCTGAGGAAAATAAGTCTTCCATCACCACTTCCTCAGCTGATTAGTGTACACTGCTTGATGACACCACGAGGACTGTCATCACAGGCAAGACCAAGGAGCAATACTGGCATTTGGAAATAACAATACAAATCCCACCTAGAATCAGCAAGGCAGAGCAGTCATGTCCATCTATGATTCCAGACTCAAACAGCGAGTGCCTTGCTATTAGCAAGGCAGAAATGAACAGGCTCAAAGCAGTGTGAGGATTTCCTCAACAAGAACAGTTTGTCAAAATCACTGAAGTAGTCTTCTTCTGTACTTCTCAGAAGCAGTGCATCCACTCAGGGCATGTCAGATTATACAACGGAACTCTGAATAACTAAAAGTACCAGTTTTCCATCAGATCTTAAATCAGTTTTCTGCTTAGGTGGAAAAAAGCAAGGAAACTGGCACAATTCTTCATTTTCAGAAAAATAAGCTATTAGTACATACTTTTAAGTTCAATTTAATTAAACTCTACCTACCTTAAGCTGTGCAATTTGCTGTTCAAGGAGTACTTCTGACTGACACTTCAACAGCTCAATCTCTTCCTGAAACTGAAGCTGCTGCTTCATTTTTACTGCCTCAAATTGAGACAGAAGAGCTGTCCTCACAGTTTCAACTTCAGAGGCTGATGCAGAAGCATACATCTGCAGGCAAGGAAGCAGTATAAAATATTTTAACCACAGTGTTATAATCAAGGAAAAAAAAACTGAACTAAAAACAAACAATCAAGGCCTGCCAAAGCCTAGGAGAATTTTCACCATAAGTTGTCTCAGGGCCATACAGAACTGCTATCCATATTCATGCTCACTATGGAAAACCAAATTTATAAAAATAAGCAAGAAGTACTGAGAAGACATTAGGTACCAAACAGTTCCTACATTCACAAGACCACCAAGTAAGATTAACATTACTTCCTACTTCTCTGATTTCCAACAGACATATGACTAAGTAGAAAAAAAAAAAAGAAAAAAAAAAAATCAAAGGGACCTTATTTTGGCCTTCCAGTACCTGAATGGAAGCTACAAGAAAGCTGGAGAGAGACTCTATCAGGGACTGTAGCGATAGAACAAGGGGTAACAACTTAAACCAAAAGCAAATAGATCTAGACTAGATGTTAGGAAGAAATTCTTTACTCAGAGGATGGTGAAGTCCTGGCATAGGCTGTCTAGAGCAGCTGTGAGTACCCCATCCCTGGCAGAGTTCAAAGAAAGCTAAATGGGTCTGTGGGCATCCCAATGTGGGGGGAGGTGTCCCTGTCCACAGCAGGGGTTGGGACTGGGGTTAAGGTCCTTCCAACCCAACCTATTCTTTAATTCTACAAAGACATTAAAAAAAAAAAAAAAAAAAAAAAAAGGAAAAACACAAAAAGAATCTCTCTTATTAAGACAAGATTTCTCCTGTTGTAATAGGATTAATCATTAGGTGGCAGTCTTGAGTTATTATCTCATGAGTGACTATACTCCAAACAAGGAAATCCTTCAAAAATATCAGAAAAGACCCCTTATACACCTCTTCAATCACACTCTTTAAGAAGAGTTACTCTATGAATAGAGAGAAATCCTGTTTCTAGGACTGAGATACTAAAACATTAATAATAAGTACTTCCCACTTAATAACAAAACTAATTTTCTTCCAGAAGTAATTCGTCATGGCCAACTGGGAACTGATACCAGCTCTAGGCCTGGAAATCCCTAGGAACACAATGAAAACTGGTCTTCTCAAAGCAACACTTTTTGTGAAGTGCACAAAGTAATACAAAAATAAAGCAGGAATTAGGGAGTTATTTAGCATACTATATCATTTTCAAATTAGTAACTGAAAAAGCAAGTTAAAACATATCTTGTATTGTTTGGTTGCAGTTGGATAAAGTTAGTGTTGTTTGTGACTACTTCTAATATACAAGCATAATATATACTACAGAATATCTTGATTATTTGCAACTCCTCACATCAACACTCAAAAATGAGTTCCACCATTCAATACTTAAAAATAATTTTGTTTATCATTGAATTTTAGTCTTCATTATGAGCTTATGTAAGCTTAATGAAGGCTATAAGGCATACGTAAGCATCTCAGGAAGAAGAAGAAATAGTAAAGCCTTAAGGGCAACAAGGAAGATTTTCAAATCTTATTGAGAAAATACATTTGAAAAAGTACTACCTGCTATAATTTCTCTAAGAAATGTATAATAGTAAAGTTATTCACCAATAAAAGCTTAAAATGAGCAGCTATTTTCCACAAAGTTAGTAACCTGAATTATTACCTACTGAATGAGAGCTTTACAAGGTTGAATTAAAAAAGAACAAGAACTCAAAAGAAAGCATCTCTTCCCCAAAAGGTAGAGATGGAAAATTATAAATAAGGATTTAAATTTAAAAAATAAGGCTAATGCACATATATGAACTCTTGGCTCCTCTTCGATAAAGCAAGGTTGGAAAATGTTAACTATGTCTCTTCTTATCAATTGGCGCTATTGCAAGAAATCCAGAAAAGCATCTGGATATATAGCCTTACTTCTAATGTTAATAAGATTGAATTTAATCCATGTGAAACTACAGCTTGTTTGGGTTGAGGTTTTACCAACATTCTGACCTCCTGTTCATGCTCATGCTGTGCTTTTAGTTTCTCCAGTTCCTTTTCCAGCTCCCTGGTGTGTTCTTCCTTATACTTCTTAATTTCTGCCTCATGAAGATCCTGAAGTTCTTGCAGTGCTTTTCTGTGTTTTTCCTCCATATGCACTACTTCCTCACGTAATATATCCAAGGCTAGACGTTTTTCTTCTTCCAGCAAACTTCTCTGATTTTGTAGAGCTATTTTCAAATCATCCTGTTTAAGCATTAATTTAAAACAAAACAAAACAAAAAAGGTAAAAGTAAAGTACAAATATGGTAAAGCACATGTCCTCTGTATCAAAGTTGAAGTAAGCATGAGCAATGTTGTCTCATAAAAAGTACACAAACGCTGTATCACTGAAATGAAATACCATTTCCATCTAGTTCCATAAATTCCTTACTTTTTCCCTTGTCTGTGATAGAACTCCCCACTGACACAATATTAAACCTTTTCTTTGTAAAAGTCTTTACACTAAAGAACAATTAAAGTGCAGACTTAAGATGAGTTAGCAGATAGCACAGAAAAAAATTACCTTATTCACAAAACCTTCCTCTGAGTCTCTGTGGACACAGAAACCCCATCAAATCATTAGGCTAGCTGAGTAGGCATGGTGAGGAGAAACAAACAAATCAAAACGGAAAAAAAAAAAAGCCACACACCACAAGAAAACACATTACAGCCCTCTATTACAGCAATGAGCTAAGCCTTCCTAACTCTTTGAGTTGCAACATTTTTGGTACACTTTTTCATTTGCTCAGTCTCTTAACAAGATTCATTTTCAACTTCGGTTTCCTATTACAACTCAGAGTATAGCATGCAAGATTTAGTGTTGGCTCAAAAAACGTTGTAGAAAATATACCTAAAGAACAAGAGTGATCCAACAAACTTCAACAGCTTCTCACACTTACACAGGCTTAAAAACATAACATGAAATTTCACTTTCTACAGTAAGTTTTCTTTTTGACTCACCTTATGAGCTTCTTCTGCTTCTACAGCCATGACTTTAAGCTTTTCCATATGCACAGTAGCTAGCTCAATTTTCAAATTATTTTGTGCTAGCTGAAGTTCCTCAGCATGCTTTAATTTCAATATCTCTATCTCCTGAGTGAGGCATGCTTGATTCATTTTATCCTTTTCATGGAGCTGCTCTGTGTGATGCAGCTGAAGCTTCTCAAGAACCTGCCTATGTTCATCTCTTATATTCTGAATTTCAGATAGGTAGGATGACTCCAAGGAATCCAGGTTTGATAAGTGTTTAGCCTCCAGCGCATCAATTTGTGCTTGATGTTTTGTCTGAAGTTCAGCAACAAAAGCTTCAAGCTGAATTTGCTGTTTACTTTCCAGTGTAGATTTAAGTGTCTTAATTTCAGCTTGGTGCTTTCTCTGAAATTCAGTTGTCAGAGATAAAATTTTCTGCTTATGCTTCTCTTGTAGCTGCTGACTTTGGAGTTCTAGCTCATCAACATGTTTCTTCTTCAGCTCTTGGAGAAGAATCTCTTGCTCAGCTGTGAACTTCTGAGTCAAAGCTTTGCGCTCCTCCATAAACCTAAATGATTTCCCATAAAGTTAAGAGAATATTGTCAGGCACTTTTTGTTGAAATATTAAATAAATAACAAAGAACAGGAACAAGGCTCTACTTATACTCCATAACTTCACTTTGTGTTTCTAATTCAAAGCAAACCACAAAGATGATTTCAGAGCCACATCGTGGTCTAGGCAATGTCATTTGGTTGTATTTGGTTGTTACCAGCTAAACTTGAACTCCTATTACATTTCTACTAACACAGAGTAACATGCAAACCTTGCTCTCTCCGTCTCATTTAAAACCCACTGATGGTGTAGCACACAAAAGTAACACTGATAAAAGCCCACAAAAATGAGTATCAAAACAAGATTGAGCAAATATTGTATGAGAGCATCTAGAACACAGTACGTACAATGTGTACATTTCAAATGTGTTGCCTGCAAGTAAACAGTCACAAGCAATCTCTAAATGCATCTAGTTTAGACCAAAACTTAAATCCACCATGGAAGCATGTGAGGGATACTGAAGGGCTTCCCCAAACTGACAGTAGCTTTCTGAGGTCTACTTCAAAGTTCAGTGCAGAAGACACAGTATTTGAAGTGCTGCAGTTTGCAGTAGTCATTAACTACAGCATTTTATTTTTTTTTATACAGACACCAGTAATTAAAAAGTGATTGGTTATTTAAAGGCTAAGTTCCTGGTTTCAGCATTTTCTTACTGTAATTGTTTCTCCAATCCTGTTCAAATAAGCATGTGTCTGAGGAGGACAGAATCACAGGGATAAACTTTAAGTAATGTATGCAAATACAAACATATTTGAAGATTTCCTTGATTATAATAAAATAAGGCACGGGGAATAGTAGAGGAGCAGACCTGAGCATTTAGAACCTTCATTTCTAACCAGAACTTATTTCACTGAAGAACATTATATACGGCCCATGAGTCTCATCATTCAGTGGATAACAAGTTTTATTTTCCAGGAAAGATATGCTCAAATTCATTTGAATATTTTGAACAATCTTAAAAAACATTGCAAGAATTTTTCCATTTGTACATCATGCACACTTTCTCTCCTCCAATACTAGAATACAAGCTATGCTGTAATCTTAACTGTTAGAAGGAGAACTAGGCTACAGACTAGATATAAAAATGGACATCTTTACTATACCTTGGTAGAGTAAGCACTACATAAATAAATAAACTGGTGCCATCAAGTGACAAATCCACATCACACTCACTCACTAATTGCAAAATAAGAAAAAAGTAGCAATGATGACTGACTCAATGACTACTCATTCCCAGCAAATGAAAATGCTCAAATACTCAAGGCTTACTTGTTTTGTGCTTCCATAAGTTTCAGCGCACACTCTTCCTGCAGACAAAGCTTGGCCTTCTCCATTTCTTTTGCCATAAGCACTTTGGCTGCCTGCAGGTCACTATCACATTGTTCCTGAGACTTCTGTGCAGCCTGTGCAACTGCAAGGCTGTCTTCTAGCTGTTGCAAATTGTTTTGCTGCTCTTTTACCAACTTCTCTAATTCTACAATTTTGGCAGCTTGGTGATCTTGGAGCTGATTCATTTGAGTTTCACGAAGTTCAAACTCCTTCTGTAAATTCTGCTTCTCATATTCCAACTTATTTTGGAGTTCTGTGTGCAACAATGATAATTTCTCTTCTGCTTGAATTCTCTGGTCCTCACTTTCACATTTCCATTTCTTCTCTTTTTCTCTGTACATAGTCTCTATTTTCTGAACTTCTTCCCTGGCTTCCTTTAATTCATTCTCATGATCCTCAGCAATTTTAAATTTTACCTGTGAACACAGTTATTAAAAATGCATAAAACAGCAACCTGAAGTGCCTGAAGTTAATCTTCTCAAGCATTTAAGGTCTTAAGAGAGATTCAATTCTTGCATTAAAGTCATCCTTCTGAACAAAAGTAAGGCTAAAGTATAAATTTATATTACATGAATTCAGCTTACTTTTAAGAATTAACTGGAGTAGAGAAAAGGGAAAAAAAGAATTAAAGCAGAATTAATTAGTACCCTTTGTTATTTTCTCTTGTGGTCACTTTTCTTCATTTCAAAAGTTCAACTTTAAAAGTTATTGATATTGAGCATTATTAAAATTTTCTTTTAAACTTCTCCTCTCCTTTAACATCCTAGTGATATTTTATACACAGCATTAAAATCCATCACAAGGATAGTTCTTGTATGTAGCAAAAAGCAACATAAAAAATATCTAGCATAAAAACAGAAGCCAAGCACCAAATGACTGCTAAATGACAGAAAGCAATAAAGACCCTAAAAAACACAGGGTAAGCATGTAAACTAAGGAAACAACATGCTTATTCCTTAAGAGGAAAAACAAAAGCTAATAAAAGATCAAATAAAAATGACATATCAAGTAACATTTTTTCTTCAGCTTTCACTTGAAGGATTTCTTTTGAAGAGGTATTTCAACATCCCTTTATGCTACAAGCTAAAGAGGCAGAAAAGCAAAAAACAAACAAGCAGATTAACACACAATCCATGAAAACATTCTTTGAAGCAACAGAAACTGTGAGGCAACAATTTACTTCACTTCTGAGAGGCAAAGACCAGAAGCAAATGAAATGCGCATCAGTTATCTTGATGAGGGGATCAAATCCACCCCCAGAAAGTTTGCAGGTGATATCAAGACAGTTGACCTGCTTGAGAGTAGGAAGGCTTTGCAGAGAGATCAGGATAGGGTAAATCAACAGGCTGAGTTCAACTGCAAGACATTCAACCAAGGTAAGTACTGGGTACCACTTGAGTCACATCCACCCCATACTGCAATACAGGCTTGGAGTCGAGTGGCTGGAATGTTGTCCAGTAGACAAGAACCTGGAGGTACTGGTCAACAGCTATCTGAACATGAGCCAGGAGAGCAATAGTGTGGCCAAGGAGGCCAAAGGCTTGTATAAGGAACAGCATGGTCGGCCAGATCAGGAAACCGATTATCCCCTTGCATGCAGCACAGGTGAGAATACACCTCAAATGTTGCATTCAGTTTTGGGCCCCTTTCTACAGGAAGGATATTGATCAAGCACATACAGAGAAGAGCAACCAAGTTGGTGAGGAAAGCAGAAACTAAGACCTATGAGGGGCAACTGAGGAAATTCAGGTTGTTTAGTCAGGAGGAGTTTGAGGGGAGACCCAACACTCTCTACAACTACCTAGAAGGAGGTTGCAGTAAGAAATGTGTCATTCTCTTTTCTTAAGTGAAAAATGATAGGAAATGAGGAAGAAATGGTGGTTAACATTGGATGGACTGCTCAAGGAAATGGTGGAACCCCCTCCCTGGAGGCAGCTATGAGATATGTGAAGGTGGCACTGAGGACATGGTTTTGTTACAGGACTCCGTAGGTCAGGACATGATTGAGCCTGATCTAGAAGGTCTTTTGCAACCTAAGTGATTTTATGATTCTCAATCTCTTAAGATTTAATAGTCAAAGAGCCAGAGCAAAATGAAAACATAAATCTGTAGTCCTATTCTTTTTTCTTCCCCAAAAATCTGGTCTGAAAAATTATTTGTTTCAGAAAACAGTCCTATCAGAACCTGAAACTACCTCAAGGGGACCCAATCAGAAGAAAGGCTTTTTCCATCTGCTACATCACTTTTTGTTAAAGTCTCCATTATTACATGACACATCACAGTACATAACTGTATCACTTTACTCACAGCTATCATGTGCTTCTCCACAGATGGTAGCATGGAGATATTCAGGATGACTAACTTTTGTACATGTATCTGAAGTGGTGTGCATATGTTTGACTCACTTTAATGAAAAGATGGACAGGATCAACCCTCAAAGCACTCTTCCCCTTCCACACTACCTGAACATAAGTGTTTAACACTAACACGCTCTGAACTACAGACTTACATTCCAATATTTAAGTGTATCTATGCAATTCCATTTAAATTTGAAGCTAATATCATTAATCAGGTACGTGTAAAAGATAAGTGCCATGTGCATCTTCCCAGCCTAGCAGATCTGTGCTTGCTCAGCTCTATACAAACAGCAGTTTTAGAAACAGCACAGGATTACCTGTTCCATTTGCTCTTTCAGATGCTTTTCATTCTGCACAAAAAAGTCTTTTTGTTTAGTTATCTCTTCTTTTAAACACCTTATTTCTTCTGAAAGCTCTGCAATACGCTGTTTCTCAGAGTGGAGGAGAGAGAGCTTAACTTTGTGTTCTTCCTCCAGCACAGATACTCGCTTGGCCACCTCCATTTCAACTTGACGTGCTGCATCTTGAGCACTCTGCAGGCGCAATTTAGTGATTTCTGGGGGGGGGGGGGGAAAATCAAACAAAAGAATAGTGAAATTACTTGCCAGAATTTATTTCCTTTTAACAGGTTTTATTAATGTACAGCAATAAAGCTCAATGTTGTCAGCTATGCAGTTTATCAGTAATCCTACTAACAACAGCCCAACAAGTATTGCTATCACAATGCTTTGTACTGTTTTGCGTTATCATCACTATCAAAATTTATTAGTATTGACATAAACAGAGGATCATAAAATCTGTGGCAGGACTTTCTTTTTATTAGTACAGCCACAGGCTGGCTTTCCTTTTAGACAATGCCGTGGCAGATTCACAGAAGTTATTTTTTACATACACTATTTAGATAAATAATTTTTCCAAAAAGTCACTGGAAGAAAACTCTAGACATTCTAATTTAGCAGTAGTTTGTACTGTCCAACAGTTAAAAAATAAATAAAATTGAACACAAGAAATCCAACTGCAAATTAAAGGAGCTGCACTGATACTTTTAACCAACATACAGTGGAATATAGTTATATTTGTGTGTTATATAGCTAACTGTGAAGTATGGATGATGAGTTCAAATACTTGTGTATCATACTCACAGAAATATGATACAGATACAAGAACTGCCACCGTTCCTTACCTGCACCTCAACAATGTCCAATATAAAATGTATACAAGCCAGCATATTTATACAAATTACAAGAAGGCATTTGTCAAGGAAAACAGTAACTGTTAAGAAATTACATAAAATTGACCAGTAGAAAGTCTCATTAAGTTTAGCCATAAAACAAATCTTATCCTGAGTTCTATAGCAATAGCTACCTATCACAAAACCTGTTCCTCACAGATACTTCCCTCTTTGTTAAAAAAATTCATACCAATATATACACAACCACCAGTGGAAAACACAGGAGGAAAAAGGTATTGAAGTCAAATGAACAGAATGCTATCAGGTCCACAAAATGAACTTTTATTCTCCATGGAAAGGACTGAGAAATGACCTACTTCATCCAAATACGACAGTCATTAAACATGCCTGATAAAATCTTCCTTGGCAAGTTTTAGTGTTAATTCAGGAATTGACATTGGCATTCCATGCATCAAGAATGGAACGTGATTAACTCCTGTTCATCAGTTTCAGTAGGCTTTATTACAGAATAACCAACATCAGGCACCAAATCTTTAGAAAAGCAACTCAATAGCCCCATAAAAGTTGAAAAGCAAGGTGCTCACTATCAGTCATTAACATGTTTTAAGTGTTTTCTGTAAAGTAAAGCAATAAAAAATTAACAGTTTCATCAGATAAGCTTTAAATATTTTTTTCAAAAGCTGCTATCCATACAATCGGCTTGCCGTTTTACTTCCCAATCTGTAAGTTTATCTTACCTTTGATATGTTCTTCTGAAAGTCTGGCACGAAGCTGCTCAAGTTCTAAACAATGCTTTCTTTTCATTTCCTCTATTTCTACCATATACTTGTCCGAGAGGTCCATCTTCATTTTCAGTAGGTCCCCTTTATATTGAAGTGCAAGGGAAGACTTTAAGGAATCTAGTTCGTGTCTGTGATCTTCTTTAAGTTGCCCTTGCAAACAGGCTATTTCTTCCTGCATAAAAAGTGAATTAAAAAGACATCTTCACCTTTGAGGAAATCATGATGAAATTCTTCCAGGGAGAACACAAAATTAATTCCACTAAGAAGTGTGTGCTTGACATTTATATAGCTGGCTTACAAAAGCCCTAATTCTTCTCATTTCCTGCCACTCTATCTGTTAAGTACAGTGGCAGAGCCCCTCAAGGCATACACACTCTGGAATCACGCCAACAAACAGAGCAGAATTTCAGAAATTGTCTGGAAGTATAATAGAGAGGAAAGTCCCACAAGCATCTAGGTGGAGAAACCATCAACTCTCAATACTATAAAGACTCCCCCTCTACATGAAAGGGGATGGAATGGGCTTTAAAGATCATCTAGTTTCAGTCTCCCTGCTGTGGACAGTTTCCACATACCAGATCAGGTTGCCCAGGACCTCATCCAGCCTGGCCTTGAACAGCTCAAGAGATGAACACCCACAGCTTCTCTGGGCAGCCTCACCACTCTCCGAGTAAAAAATTTCCCCCTGACATCTAATCCACATTTCC
Source organism: Phasianus colchicus (assembly GCF_987193195.1). NCBI lineage: Eukaryota > Metazoa > Chordata > Aves > Galliformes > Phasianidae > Phasianus > Phasianus colchicus. The sequence continues at coordinate 36,667,528 of NC_143442.1, forward strand.
CCTTTGACTTTGAAACCCTTCTCCTTGTCCTATCACTATCAGACTCTGTAAAAAGTCAGTCTGCCTCCTGTTTTTAAGTTCCCTTTTTTTCCCTGGGAAGCCACAGATGTCTTCCCAGCTGTAGATAAATTAGAGATGATCTATGAATGCAGTTTCATACTTAGTAGGAAACAATTTGCAGCAATAAAAAAAAAGGCACAATACATACTTTTCTCACTTATTTTATAACCATCTTTATTTGGTGTTGTTTACTAATGAAATTGAGTTCATGCTGCCTTGCGTATGTTGTGTCTGCTTATCATCCCATCACTAAAGAAAATTATTTTTATAGATAATTAAAAAAAAAATAAAAACCTAAAACCAGAATAGGAAAATTCCTCTTGACTATGAGTCAACTTCAAATACATTGATCTAAGAAATCAGTATCTTAAAATCACAAAAAGGTATATGAAAATAGATTCAAAGAGGAGAGATCAAATTAGTGTAGCCACTTAGAACAGACAGCAGTAAGAGGCACAATTGCTACAGAATATCTAGAAAAAAGAAATATTGTGAAATCTCCACTTGTGTGGAAGAAATTATTAAGAGCTTGCTCCTTTTTAGACATGGGACACAATATTCTATGAATTATTTGAAAGTGAAAATCTACAAATACTTGACAAAAATAATCAGGCCAAAATAAACGTCACTAATATAACTAACACTTTGCTAAGAGCTGGGAATCAGACATCAATTTTCATATAAGTTGTGCGTACCTCAATATCTCCAAAATCCTACCTTATGTTGCTCCAGCTGTTGATTCAGTTGATCAAGAAAAAAGTCTTTTCTCTCTTTCTCAACAGCCTCTCCAAAAACTGTGACAGAAGAACTGAGGAAGAGAAAAAGTGTTTTAAAGTTCAAGACTATACCATGCATCACAGAATAGGTTAAATTGAACTACTGACTTACCATATGGTATGAAAAAAAGGCACAGAGCCACTGTAATAGCTACATGGGAAAGTATCCTCCACATTCATTATTTCCATTGCTAGATATCTAACTAATCTAAATCCCCCAGTGCCCCATTCCAACATAGTTACAGGCTAACATCACCTTTTAGAGAATCAAATGGAAACACTCCACATTATTACACAAGACGAAAAGAAAAAGAAGAGATACCTGATATTCCCTGCTTGATTATGACTCACATCAACCTCAGATACTGAATATTCTTTCAGTTCTTGCAGTCTCTGATGCAGCAAAGTCAGTTCTTCTCTGTAGTTTTCCTCAGCGACTATTAACTTTCTTTCAAAGTAGATTCTCAGTTGTTCTAATTCAGCCTCATGCTCACTTTTTGTTTGCTGACGCTGCTCTTCAAATTTTTGCTTTAAATGCTCTATTTCTTCCACCTGTGATGCACGAGCCATGAGCTGCTCTTTCAGCTCTGGAATGGAAATAAAAACAGCATAAGTATTCAAGAGAGTACAACTACAAATGAAAATCAGCCATATCTTAGTTGTTGAGATAGTTGTCAAATGCTATTCCACAAACAATAGGCAGAAGCCAAGGTAGGAAAAGGACAAAAAGCATAAGAAAAAACAGTTCTCCAGATGGCTTAACTTCCTAGGTGATGGTGATTTAAGGTTTCATGAATTTACACAGGATCAACTGAAGACAGAACTGCATTTCATGAAGGAAAAAAAGGAAAAAATGCAACACATACTTGGAATGAAATTTTTCACAGCAAACACACAAACAAGGAGTAAGAGCACTAAGTACACTGCTTACATCTGCTTAAGGCAGTAGTTGTTATGTAGAAGGATCGGAGGAATCAAGTGACAAGCCAGGATTAGTGAGAACACTAACAGCACAGGCAAGGGAAACCCAATCTTGCATAGGCACGTTTTGCCTAATCAGCAACGTCTACTGGTATGAAATTAACAGAGGAAAACATCTAATAACTTTGAAGAGAAAGGTCATTTTTAAATCTGAGCAGCGATCCAATTGTCCAGCTGCTATGCTCTGGATCCACCACAATAAGTCCTCAAACCAGTTCAAATGCATTGTCACATGATGACTTCAGTGGAGAAAAGCAGTGAAAAACCAAACACCTTTAAGAACCCCTCATACAAGGAGAGATATCCTCACCTGGAACACGAGGTTCCATCCTCGACCAGACTGACTCACCACCTCAAGTAACATGAAGGAGAAACAGAAAGGGTACAAGTAATAGTGATGTCAGTGATTAGTCACATGGAAAGTCGTTTGAAGGGTTAATAAAGATTAGGACTACAGAGATAGGATATTCAAGAATTCAAGGAAATTCTATGGAGTGGTATGAAGATATGACCAAAAAAAAAAAAACACCACCAACCTTCACGAAATCCAATTATACTTCAAAAGCTACTTGCAGTTACAACAGTTAAAAAAAAAATCTGAAATTTTCATAGAATCGTAGAACAGCTAGATTGGAAGGGACCTCAAAAGATCATCTAGCTCCAACCCCCTGCTATGGGTAGGGCTGCCAACCAACAGCACAGGAACCAGATCATGCTGCCCAGGTGCCTACCCCATCTGGTCTTGAACACCTCTCCAGTGATGAGATACCTACAACTTCTCCAGTTAGCCCAGAAAATTATGCTTAAAACAAATGGCAGAAAGTTATGGTTGCCTCAATAGGCAATGTAATACGTTTAGGGTAACCCAGTATAAGTAAAGAGTGCTATCTAATGTTACAATCTACCAAAGGCAACATACAGAGTCAAGGTTAAAATCATGCTGCCTCTTTTAATTCTTAGAAATTACATTTTGATTTTTTATACATTTGCTGTATGCATATGAGTGAGATATATTCTACTTCATTTAAAGCAAAAAATGTCAATTCCAACTTCTGCACTGTAAATTGTCTTTGTAAGTATAATAATTTACATCAGAAGTCTTAAGATATATAAAATTCACATCACATTTCAAAAAGGAAAAAAGGGAGATTCAACATGATCACATGGTTCTGAAATATTTCTGCCTTTTTCTTTTAAAATAGAGTAGCCTATCTTACCAACAAATAAAAAAAAAAATCCTCACAACTACAACAAACCTCTCAAAGTCATTTGGAAGAGCATACACTCCACTGGGTGAAACACCGGCTGGTTGGCCGGCCCCAAAGAGTTGTGGTCAGTGGAGTTAAATCCAGATGGTGCCCAGTCACGAGCTGTGTCCCCCAGGGCTCGCTACTGGGGCTGCTTCTATTTAGCATCTTTATTAACGATCGTGATGAGGGGATTGAGTGCGCCCTCAGTAAGTTTGCAGATGACACCAAGTTGGGAGGGACTGTTGATCTGCCTGAGAGGAGAAAGGCACTAAGAGGGACCTGGAGAGACTGGATTGACAGGCCAAGGCAAACTGTATGAGTTTCAGTAGGGCCAAGTGTCAGTTCTTGCATTTTCGTCACAGCAACCCCAGGCAACCCTACAAGCTTGGGGAGGAGTGGCTGGAAAGCTGCTTGATGAAAAGGGACCTTGGTGTACTGATGGACAGTCGGCTGAATACGAGCCAGCAGCGTGCCCAGGTGGCCAAAAAGGCCAATGGCATCCTGGCTTGGATCAGGAATGGTGTGGTGAGCAGGACTAGGGAAGTCATCCTGCCCACATACTCAGCACTGGTGAGGCCTCACCTCGAGTACTGTGTTCAGTTTTGGGCATCTCAGTACAGGAAAGACACTGAGGTGCTGGAGCAGGTCCAAAGAAGGGCAGAACCAATCCAACGCTGAATCACCTTTCACTTCACAAACCCATCACACACCCAGTCACTAGGGTGCGATGTGCTTCACATATCAGTGACCTGGCAGTGCATTTCTGGTACACAATTAAAATCTTTTCACACCAATAATGCATACAACGACACAACCAAGATGAAACAAAATAAAATGCATAAATTTTGAGCATACCACTTAACTCCTGCCGATTTGCTCGGGTACTGCCAAGTTGAGACCAAAGCTGCTTGATTTCTTCTTGTGATTGAGTCTTGAATTCTTCATGCATGATCTGAAGTTTTTCCAGCTATGGAAAATGAATTCAATAACAATATTTCATTAAAAACTTTTTTTTTTCCCTCTAATTCCTTACTTTACATGCAACATATACAGTTATATCAGAATTAGATGGAAACATTAGTGACATCAAAACATTCATATCCTGACCCAGGTTACCTAAGATACTGAATAGTGCTTAACTATTAGATGTAGTATTTTAAAAGAGGGATTTGCTCCCTCCTGATGCCACAGTTAACACTGTGAGCAAGAATCAAGTAACAAGAATCAAGTAGTAAGAAACACAAAAATCAGAAACATCAAGAATATCATCTTTATTAAGGTGCCACTCCTTAATACAGAGGAAGGAGTGGCACCAAACTGCAGAACAGCAATTGCATTCAAAAGATTTTTAATTGCTATAGAAGGTCCCAGAACATGCTCCTACTTTATGAGTGTGCTTTAGTTTTTTGTTTTTTTTTTATTTAAATCCCTAAACAGTTACCCAAGTGATAACATGAATATATGGTCTACACACACAGTAATCAATTATTCAATGCAAAGAAATCCTCTTTACCTCCTTCTGTAGATTCTGTTCTTTTTCTTGGCTTTCTGTCTTCATATCTTCTAGGAGTTGGTTATGTTCAGCCTCCAGTTGTTTAGTTAACATTGTGATTGCTAACTGGTGATGTTTCTCCAAATCTACACATTTCACTAAAATTGAAAATGAGTTCTGTTACACCATCATCCTGGCTGACAAGTAACAACCTGTACCTGTGTGACTAAAATAGGAATAGCACGTATCCAGACCACAATGCTAGCTTACAACATTTCCTGTCAGTAAAAGCCTTCTCAGTAAAGGTGTCACTACTTTCAGATCACTACAAATATCTTGAAAAATAAAGGATTTCGAAGTCTAAAGTTTCTATGCAGTGCTACCACAGTTCTCTATATAACACTGTTAGCCAAGAAGTAACCAAACAGTAATGCCAGAGAGATGAGCACCTGCTCTCTGCATATACAAGAAGCATTCTGAACTAGAAGCACATTTACTTAAAGGGAATCAAACATTTCTTCATGACCTACAAACACAGAATTTCTCCTACAACTACAGCTAGCAGCGAGAAATAAAAGAGATAACTAGAAAGGAATGGAGAGGCTTGTGCCATGTCTCAGTGCTGAGTACTCTCTGAACCCTGTAAACTTGCTATTACTTCATTCAGTCAACAAATCTTGGTCTGTTAGAAAACACCTGCAGTAAACTGATTGTTTTTCAGGCATGTTGTTCCGCAAGAGATTCACATTACCCTCACAGAACAAACTTTACAGACATGGGTTACCAGGGGACCATGGTTACCAGGGGAAGGTCATGCTTAACTAATCTTGTGGCCTTCTATGATGGAGTGACGGCATTGGTGGACGAAGGGAAGGCAACTGATGTCATTTACCTGGACCTGAGCAAGGCCTTTGACATGGTCCCCCATCACATCCTCATCTCCAAACTGGAGGGAAGTGGATTTGACGGGTGGACAACTAGATGGATAAGCAATTGGTTGAAAGGCCGCAGACAGAGGGTGGTGGTCAATGGCTCTATGTCCAGGTGGAGGCCGGTAACGAGCGGTGTCCCTCAAGGGTCTGTCTTGGGACCGGTGCTCTTTAACATCTTTATTAATGACATCGATGAGGGAATGGAGTGCACCCTCAGCAAGTTTGCTGATGACACCAAGCTGAGTGGTGCAGTCGATACGGTGGAGGGAATGGAGGCCATTCAGAGGGACCTTGACAGGCTTGAAAGCTGGGCTCGGGTGAACCTAATGAGGTTCAATAAGGCAAAGTGCAAGGTTTTGCACTTGGGCCGGAAGAACCCCAGGCACCTGTACAGGCTGGGGGGAGTTGTCCTTGAGAGCAGCTCGGCAGAGAAAGACCTAGGGGTCCTGATAGATGAGAAACTTAACATGAGCCAGCAGTGCGCTCTGGCAGCCCGGAAAGCAAATGGGATCCTGGGCTCCATCAGGAGAGGGGTGGTCAGCAGGGATAGGGAGGTGATTGTCCCTCTCTACTCTGCTCTTGTGAGGCCCCATCTGGAGTACTGTGTTCAGGTGTGGAGCCCTCAGTACAAAAAAGACATGGAGATTTTGGAAAGGGTCCAGAGGAGGGCCACGAAGATGATCAGGGGGCTGGAGCACCTCCCCTATGAGGACAGGCTGAGGGAGTTGGGTTTGTTCAGCCTGGAGAAGAGAAGGTTGCGGGGCGACCTCATTGCAGCCTTTCAATATCTGAAGGGAACTTACTCCCAGGAGGGGAGTAAACTCTTCGTAAGGGCTGATAATAGCAGGACACGGGGAAATGGTTTTAAGTTAAAAGAGGGAAGATTTAGGTTGGATGTTAGGGGGAAGTTTTTTACTAGGAGGGTGGTTAGGTCCTGGAACAGGCTGCCCAGGGATGTTGTGGATGCCCCGTCCTTGGAGGTGTTCAAGACCAGGTTGGACGAGGCTCTGGGCAACCTGATCTAGTAAAGGTGTATGTTTGGTGGCCCTGCTAGGCAGGGGGGTTGGAACTACATGATCCTTGAGGTCCCCTCCAACCCAGGTCATTCTGTGATTCTGTGATTCTGTGATGGGTTCATGGAAACCTAGTAAAGTCACTGCAGGCTGGTGAGAACAAGCCATTTCTAGAAATATGTCCTCACAGCAGCCAAAGGCCATCCAAACACAGTGGAAGCATCAGGCCTATGGCACACAGGAAAGGCTACCCTTCACGTCTCAAACTTGGTCCTGCTGCTTGTCAGGTGGCATGAGAATTCCAGCAGTGGCAGCACAGTATTCTCATTCGTTTGAGGAAAATATTTCCCACATCTCTCTCTCCAATAGGGTCTTGGAGGCTTAACTACCTGATGAGATAACTCTCTTCACAGCATACATATCTTGTGGATCCTTCTCATGCAGTTATTGACAAGTGCAAGTAGAACACAATCCCAGTAAATGCATCAAGTTTTCAAACCCTATCCAAGCTCTTCATAGTTCTATCTCCTATCTGCACGTCAGCAAAGGTTGTAGCTGGTTAGGTACTCATCATTAAATTATTTTTAAAGATAATAAAAACTCCAAATATGCTAGTCTTAAAAGCGTCACTTACAGAACAGTGTTTCAAAAAGATGTTATTCTATCAAGTTGTAACTACTACGAATCTGAAGGTGCATGTTTTAGTCCAAAGAAGTTTCCATGAATATGAAGTCTTGATTAGCCTAAAACTGGCTTTAATCTGTCAGTAAAACACCCTTAATACTTTCAAAGAAAAACATCTGTCTAGTGCAAGACAAAATTCAATGCATTTATGTGAGTTTTAAAAACATTTCTCACTTAGTTCCTGTTTTCAACAGTCTCATGCCATCAACCCAGTTCTCATACAAGGATGTGTTTTGTATTTGTTTTTTTATATGGATAGCTTTGCTACTGTTGGATAAAGAAACCTGCTTTTCAGATCATGGTACCTACTTTCAGATTGTTCCTTCTCAAGAGAAAGAAGTCCCAGTTCTGCTCTGACTTTTTCTAATTCCATTTCCAGAGTTTTCTGCAGCTCTGCTATTTCAGCCTGATGTTTTTTAGACAGCTCCTCACACGTGCATTTTAAACGCATCTCAGACTCCAACTCCCAGTCTCTTTTGAGAGTCTAAGACAGAAAGATATGCGCATTATTAAAGCGAACACATTTAGCAAATATCAGGTGTCTGGGGATTTTTTTCCCCTTTACATTCCATTCATTTGTCCACTACAATAAATACGTAGTAGACATGGGACTTCTTCCAGCTCTGGTTTACTGAAGGAAGTTGTTTTTTTTTCCTCCCTCTATGAAGAACAGAATTTGTACCTCTAATATCTGGATATGTTTCTCTTCCATTTCCAATTCTATTTTCTTTCTTTGATCAACTGTGAAATAAAAATTCTTATTATTAATAAACGTATATAAAATATTATGTTTAAATGACAAGTAGAAATATAGATGAACATTTTCAATATCAAACTTGGAGCTTGAATAGGTAGACCCTAGCATGTTATGCTGCTGCATGCCTATCTAAACCTATTGTCATGTTATACCCCAGTAATTCTTGCATTTTAACAAGTGATAATTATCGAGCAGTTGTAACTGCTAAGAAAAGCCTGGAGGCTAAAGACAGCTTAATTAGAAAAGCAATGTCTAACTAAGCCTACAGAGACAGTATGACACTTTAAAGAAGTATATGAACTACCCTCCTTTTTCCACACTTGTAAATTCAAATGCCCATCTCTGTCATTTTCGGTAGCAGTACTTCATTGCATAACACCTAAGAGATACAATCATCTCTGTCACCAGAAACATAGCAGAAGAGTAGCAGACAGCAGTAAGTAGGAAACTTTTTTCAAATGTCTTCTAAAAACGCATGGGAAACAGAGTAGAAGACAAATAGTATTATGTGCTTCATTTTCACTGACAGCTTCCCAATTCATTCCATGTTTCCTTATAAATTCTGACTCAGCACCTCTGCAGATCCATCAGAGTCCTAGAAAACTTTCTTTTTCTCAGCTTCTAAGTACCGTTGCCTTAGCTTCAAGCATCACTTCAAGTTTCTCAGTGGGAAATGAGACTCCAGAGACTGAGGTAGTATCAGCTACTGGTCAAATAGAGGAAGAAATTTCTACAAGATAAGAATGTATGAGTTCTCACAGGAGTTAGGGGCATGTCCAATCCCCGCTTCCCTGAAAATTTCCTCTATCCTTCCAGATAACAGCATCCACAATGCTAACATTTCTCCTGCATCATCTAATTTTAGATCCTCTTCAGATCCTTGCATTCAAGCATTTCTAAGTGGTTATGTTCAACTTACGGTGCCAAAATGCAGATAAACAGCACTGACCCAGGGAACTTTGTTCAAACCCCCTTGTACTCCAAAATCCCACTAATGCAGCAGCTCTGTATATTACTTATGATCTTCTGTTCTTGGGTCAAAAAGCCACTGAAAAAAATTTCTTCCTCTCAGGAAAGGAGAACTGAAGAAAAATTTCCTACAAGTTCTTCAGTAAATTGCTGCAGGCCTCACCTTTGTCCAGAAGTTTCTCAAGCCCTGCCATGTTGTTCAGAAATGGTTCTCTGATCTGAAAAGGGGTAAATACCCCCAAATTGCACACAGAGCCATCAGCAGGGCTTCAGTATTGACAACTGTGGCTTTCCTCCTGGTTCTCACAGAACATCTGGTACAAGTTCACACTGAGTCTTTCAGATCCTTTCCAAGTCCCTTCTCCTACTTATGAAACCAGCAAGTAGGCAAGCCAGTAAGTTTTTACACATCTTGTCAGAAACACAACAGTAGTCAGTGCTGACTTAGGGCAACAAAAACCTTTAAGAAACATGAATAAGAGCTCTACTCTTTGCACCAAGTAAATTATTTGGGACAGCCCTGTCTAACGCTTCCTGAAAGCAACTAGTTCAGTATACTGCTGTTTTACACATGTAACTGCAAAACATGCACACAGTTGAAGAAGAGTTAAAGTTAGGTCTGAAGAACTTCATTTTTGCACTTAACGTTTAATCTTGCATGTGCAAGTCTACACATTACACCTATTCTAGGCAATATCAGCCTTCAATCATAAAGCCAACTCTACATCATGATGGAAAACTCTGAAGGCAGAATAATATTGACTGAATTTCAATCTCTCGCCTGTTATTCCCAAGTTTAATACCTAATTCTTGCTGATATTTTGATGTTAGGTCTTCTTGTTCCTTCAAACAACGTTCTTTAATTTTCTCCCCCTCCAGCTGATGGCGGCTTTGTAGAATTGCTATCTCCTGAGCACGCTTATCATTGAGCATCTCCCGTAGCTCCACAAGTGCAGTTTCCTTTTCTTTTCTCAAGTTAGACTGAGTAAGCTCAAGCTGAGAGGTATGCAAGTTATTTAAGCTTAAGCGTAATGCTTCCAATTCAAGGCTGTGAAGTGTCTGCAATGGAGAAGAAAAAACATTTTAGCTTCTCCTCCAACAGCAGGCATTCACTTTTTTTTTCTGTGATCAGTTTCAATTTGAATTGCTTTCAACTGTTAACACCACTAAGTTTTGCTTTTCTGTACTTAAAAAAGTGTTTTGTCATGGCAGAGACAGAACTGACTTCTGTTACAGCGAGACTCACCAATAATTTTCAGTGCAAAGTAAGTTTTCCTTATCTGCCTCTTAACTGAAACTCTAACAAAATACCTTCCGTATGTCCATTCTTGTACAGTTTTTGGAACAGAGCACATGAGCACATGCACATCCCATTCCTTCGTTGTCTATTACAGAATTTCTCTTGTTACTGTTTATAACATGGTACATAGCAAAGTTCTAAAATGGTACTGGAAATGTGGAAACTAAATTCAACTAAAATAGTGAATATCCATCAATTAAAACTGGCAGCCAAAACATATTGACTGAAAATTTGTAATTCCTAAATAACCTACAGTACACCAGCATTTTGCACTTAGACCTAAGACTAGACATTGTCTTTCCACTTTACATTTAGTGGAAGTGTTAAAAAAAAGCAGAACAGTGCTGACTTAGAAGGAAGTCAGGTTTCTATACTTCAATTTAACACAAAAGCAATTATTCAACAAATGTAATTGGTGGGATAACTAAAATGTTGGGGTTTTAAACTGTATACATTTTTTTATTAAACTTATAGAGAAAATAAAAATTGAAGCATTCAGTTTCCTTTGAAATTAATGTTAAAATACCACCACAGAGGGCGACCCTGGAGATTTCCTGCAGAAAAAACCTATTACCACCCACCAAGGAAATACTTGTAATTCAATTACAACATTATATAAAATAGCATGCCTAGTATGGACAAAAATTACAGACCCTTCTCTTCACAATGAACACAGTAATTACTGTATTTATTTATTTTACCTGTGATTGGAGCTGGGCACGCTCAATCTCTGCTTTGTGCGTGGCTGCCATTTGCTGCTGAAGTTCATCCAACAGGTGTAGCTTTTCTTTATTAAGTTCAGCACGGAGCTCCTCCATTTCCTCTTTATGTTTAGTAATAAGTTCAGAAATTTCACGGTCATGCTCTCGTTCATGTACCTGCACAGAATGCCCAGATAAAGGGCTTTCTTCATAACAGTTCTGGTTAGCCCCCACTATAAAGTTACTGATTGAAAATTCTCCTTTCCCCCAATCCCAAATCAAAGACAAAATAGAAGAGAACAATTGGTAGCTTTTTCCCCCATCTCTGGAACATTTATATTGCTTAGGTGACAAACAATGCAGAATGAGTTTATTTTTCTGAAATAAACTTGATTGCACTATTTACCTTTTTTACTAAAGCAAGCTGTTCTACTCTTTCTTCCTCCAACTTCTTTTGCTTTTCAATTTTATCTTTTATTTCAGCATTTAATTCTTCTATCTGAAAACAGGGATACAAACATTTGCAATGACTACTTTTAAGTATTCCAAAATCCAAAACCTGTCATTACTGGTGTTGCCTACCTCCTTCTTGTGTGTCAAACTCAGTTTAGTTAATTCTGCAAGGTGCTGAGTCTCCATTTTAACAATTTCCTCCTTATAATAATTCATCATCTCAGACTGTGCCTTCTTTGCATCTTGAACAGACTGAAAGGATTCCTGCAAGTAATTTTCAAGCTCCAAACGAACCTTCTTCAAATGAGCTATTTCTTCAATCAGTTGGCTTTCTTTCTCACTGTATTCAGTACTTTTTGCCTTTATTTCAGCATGAAGTTTATTAATTTCCATGTTGTTGAAGTTCAACCTATCCTCATATCTTAGTCTTTCACACTCCTGTACTTCTTTGACATTTTGTACTTCAGTATTAACTTCATGTATGTTTTTCTCAAGATCTGCTATGGTGCTAGCATTTGCTGCTAATGCTTTCTCTGCTTTTACTAGATCCTTCTCCATGACTGATAATCTCTCACCTAATGCTGTTTTCTCCTTCACTAAGAGTGCTAAGTCTTGCTCTTTGTTATTGATTTCTGCTTTGAGCAACTCCTGTTCTTTTAACATTGTCTCTTCCAGTACGGTTTTCTGACCAAGCAGTTCCGTTATTCTCTGGTTTTTAGCCTTCTGAGCATCAAGCTGGTTCTGCATTCGATCCCTCTGACTTTGCAAAGCAGCCAACTGACGTCCAAAAAGAGTCTGTACTTCACTTGTTACAGAATCAGAAGCTATTTTCTGCTCTTGAACTTCTTTCACTAACTGCTCCTGAGTTCGCAGCTGCATCATCAACATTTCTTTTTCCTCCTGGAGGTCTTTTACCATTTGTTGCCAGGTAGAGGAATTAGACACCTGTGCTAAATGTTCTGTGACACCGTAAAATTGGCTTCCATCCTCACCCTGTTGCTTTACTAGGAGGTTTATTTTGTTTTCAAGTTCTTTCTCCCTCTCTGTTTTCTGAAGAAGTTGTTTTTCACAACATAGCCGTGCTTCACGTTCCTTATTCAGTTCCACATTAATTTCACAGAGCTCAGCTATCATTTTTTTCCATTTCTCAACAGCTTCTTGGGTCTCCTGATGAGATTTCTTCAAGGCTGACTCTTTTTTGTGGAGCTCCTCAGTTAGCTTTACACATTTCTCTACTACACAAGCTCTCTCATCATCCTTTACATCACCATAGTCGCTTATTTTGTTTTGCAGTGGGGAGCCATCTGACAAAAGTGAAATGAAGGCCTCTGCTTCCACCTTGCCCTCTTCAAATGTCTCTTTAGTCGAACTGCCAATACATGGTTTTTCATCAAGGTCAAAGTTTAATTGAGGATGTTTAAAATCTGTGCTGGGATCTGAAAGCACACTACTGTCTAGCCCAAACCTACTGCATTTATCTTCTTCAACGGTATAACCTTCAGAACAGCCTGACACATACGACTGTTCGGGTCTCTCTGTGAAGACAAGATATTTTGATAGTATCTCTTCATCAATAGTGAAAAATCCTAGTTCTGGCAGCGGTTCTTCAGACAAGTGATCTCCACTACTTTCATTATGTTCTCTGATCTTTGAACACACAGTTTCTTCTGATTCATCCCCTAATGAATCTATTCTCGGTTGACACTGGAAATCTAGTTTGTCAGGATTTAGCTCTTCTCTAAATTGGCGTGGTTCATTCAACATCTCCTCCAGCTTCACTGTCTGCAACTCCAATATATCTGGTAAAGTTTGTATTTCCCTTAGGTTTTTATTGGAGACAGTCTCTTCATCATGCTTTTGCTCTGCATCTTTACCTTTTTCAGCCTCAAAAAGTTGCTTTTTATTTAATTCGTGGATTAAATAATTCAATTTCTGAATCTCTTCATTCAAGCACTGTTTTTCCTGCTCATATTGCTGGGCTTCCTTGACCTGCTCTTCTGCCTTTGAAAGTTGAGACTTAAGATCACTAATTAAAACTTTGTATTGAATCTCAACCTCAGTCTTTTCTCTCTGGAATTTTTCCTGCTGGTGTTCAAGTTCCTTTCTCAAATTTTCTTTACTAATTTCAGATTCACGAAGACTATTATTTAAGTTAGCTATTATTCTATTTAAATTCTGAATGTGTTCTTCAGAATTCAGAGCAGAGAGTTCTTTTCTTAACTGTTCAAGTTCACTTTTATATTTTAAAATCATTTCTTCTTCATATACTTGCTTGGCTTCTGCAGTCTCTTTTCTATGACATTTCTCCAGCCTAGCTTCCAAGTGCTCCAATTGTCTGCAAACATCCTTTTCATGATTCACTTTCAGTTCTTCAATATGTTGCTGTTCTTTCATTTTGGTTAAGGTTATTTCATTTTTTAATTCTGTTATTTCTGTGTCCCGGAGAGAAAGAGTATGTTGTAGTATAGACAAATTGAATCTTTCTGATGCCAGTAGATCCTGTAGACTTTTAATACAGTCATCTTTTTCTCCTATGCTTTCATATAGCTGTTGCATTGTATCTTTCATACCCTCTTCTGTTAGGGCAAGCAGATATTCCTTATCTTTGGTATTCTTAAAAATAAAATATTACATATGAAATTTACCACGGAAATATGACATGCTTTAAGTTCCTTAATTCTCATATTTTTCATGTCTCTTCACAATTAACATTTCCCCTTAAGTACAGAGAGTAACATTGGCCTTATGCACAAATTATATGTTCAGTGCAGGCTCTCCCTCCAAAAAGAACCATAACTACTACTAAATACAACTCATAACAGTAAAGGTACTTTAAACAATTTTACCTTTTGAGAAGATTCAAGCTGTACCTCCAGGTCATGTGCTCTCTGATGCAGCATCTCCAAACGTGCATTTTGTTCTTGGAGACTGTTCTGAAACAAGGACATTTGCTGCTGGGCTTGTAATACCTCTTTCTTCCCAGAGCCTTTATTCTTCAGCATCGCATTAACCTGAACACATAAGTTTACTCCCAGTCAGAAGAAAGTTTATATAAGAATAACTCCTAAACTAATCCCACTGTACGCATAGGATGTATTGTATTTGTTGAATATAGATTTATTCTATGTATCATTCTTCCATTCTCAGTGGATAAGTAAAGTCCTAAAAAGTCACACAACAGATAACATGTTTGAAATACTATTACTCACAGCAAAGTATAAGGTTAACTAATTCACTTCTACAAAGCCCCCAAAATGAGACAGGACTTCCAGTGGACTGGACATTTTGGTAAGAAATCAGTCTTTCCTGCAAAGGATTTCACAGCGAATACTAAAAGCTTTTTCTGCTCCCACTCACCCAAATGGTATTAAAAAAAAATAAAAAAAAAAAAGTGTTTTTCTAAAAACTTTGCCGAAGCCAAGAAAATATCAATATGCTCAAGCCAGCATTAGTACTTTCACTTATCACCAAACTAGTCAAAGCTCAGTTAGAGTTGAAGCTGTCCAGCACAGAGGAGGACCAGAGAATACATTGGGCTACACATGATGAGAATGGTCACGTTACAAACATAGACAAAGCAGAAATGTTTAATGTCTTCTTTGCCGCTTTCTTCAACATCAATCATCAGCTGCAGGACCCCAAGGGCACTGAGTTGGAGGACTGTGACTGCAGTAGTGATCAACTCCCAGCCAACCCTGAACTTATGTGGGATTTCCTGCTCCACATAGATGCATACAAGTCCATGGGACCCAAAGAGATTCCTCCCAGGTGCTCAGAGAGCTGGACAATGTCATCACAAGGCCTTGCTCAATTATTTTTCAGTCTTAGGAATCTAGAGAGGTCCCATTTGACTGGAAACTAACGTTATTTCAATTTTCAAGGGCAAGAAAGAAGACCCTGGTAAACTTAGACCTGACAGTCTCACTTCAGTGCCTGAAAAAATTATGCCAAGAGGTACTGGAAAAACCTGACAGGCAATGAGGTCATTGGTAAGAGCCAACATCAGCTCATGAAGAGAAGGTCCTTTTGCACTAAATTTATTTCCTTTTATGACACGGACACCCATCTAGTGTGACCAAGGGAAGCCAGTTGATGTTATTTTTTTGGATTTCAGTATAGCTCTTAATACTTTTTTTCCCCCAGTATCCTTCTGGACAAAATTCCTAGTATACAGCTGGACAAAAGCATCATGTGATGAGTGAGCAATTGGGTAAGGGTTGGGCCCAAAGAGTTATATTAAAATAGAGTTACATCAGGCTGCTGGCCAGCGTCTAGCAGGGTTCCCTAAGGCTCCACTATAGGACCAGTTCACTTAAATGTTTTCATAAATGACTTGAATGTAAGTCTATAAGGTGTTCTGAGGAAATTTGTTGATGATATTAAATTGGAAGGAGCTGGTGACTCCATCGAGGCTGGAGAGGCCTCATGGAGAGATCTAGACAAATTCAAGAGCTGGGCAACAACTGACAATGCAGAGTTTAACAAGAGAAAGTGTCACTGGATTCTGCAGGAAGAGAAGGAGCAGCTCTGGTTTTCCATACACACTGGGAGGATGAGATGCTGGAGAGCACTCCAATGAAATGAATCTCAGAGTCACAGTCAAACGCAAGGTAAATGTGAGTCAACAGTGTGCCAAGTCAGCCCAGAAGGCCAACCATACTCTAGGGTGCATCAACCACAACATTGCTAGCCAGTCAAGCAAAATGATTATTGCACTCTACAGTGCACTGGTGCAGCCTCGCCTTGAGTACTGTGTGCAGTTTTGGGTACCACAAGGCAAAAAGGACGCAGAACAGGCATGTCCAACTCAGCCTACGGGCCACATGTGGTCCAGCCCATTCTGCAGCCAACCCCTGCCCCCATAGCCTCACAGCAGTAAGTCTCCCCCATAGAGCAGCCTGGCCAGATCCCAGGCACACACCCATTGCTCAGCAGTAACCAAACATCAGTCTGTGATTGGCACTGGTGCTAACTCAAGTTATGGCAAATAATTATGCATTTTCATACATCGGTTACATACATTCCTGTGAACAGAGAAAAAATATGCACCCATGCTTTCCATTTTGATAAAGGAATTTGAGAATGAGCTTCAAGATTTCTAAAAATAACCAATCAATTTCCGGTATATTTTCTACTCCATTTTAAGTCAACATAAATACATTTATCTGATTACATCTCTTTACCAGACTTTTATAATATCTGTCTTCCCAGAGAAAGAGATCCCTTGCTTCACAGTCACGCCTTATTCATGTTATTGCTTTTCAGCAGTACATACATTTGTAAACAAACATTTTCAAGGATGAAATACAGGAAGAATAAAATTTCATCAAAAATCTCTGATGAACACCTTGAGACCTCACTTAGAATAACAATCATTTCCATCAAACCAGACTGGTGCATTAGTTTCACAAAAACAACGTCAAATATCCCACTATTTCTATGTTTTTGTTGTTCTCCTTTATGTTTTAATAATAATGTTAAAAGTTTTGTTAGTTACATACATTAACTATCTTTAAATTTTATGCCGACTACTTCAAAAGTAATGCTTCCTATTTAATTATGTTGGCCCACACCATCACAGGCAGATGTTGAAATGGCAGTAGTATTCTACTGATTTTTTTTTTTTTGACCACAGCACACAGGCTCTTGTTCATGGTTGACAAAAATGAATAGCTAACGGTGGTGACTAAAAAACAGTGTTTTGTAGCTGAGAATTTGCTCCATCAAAGCACTGCATTTCAGGCCTTGCCCTCAAATCATTTTCACCTCTGCACTGCAATCTGAACTAAGAGGTATGTGATAAGCCTGAGATGCAGTGAGTTTTTTTAATGTTTATAATGCAAACACATTTGTTTTTATTCCCTCTTTGTAGCATAGTTAAAATTAGGGAAGGAGCACACCTGATGTAACTGAAGTTGTAAGCCATGGATCTGATCAGCTACATGTGAAGCCTCTTCCTGCAAGTCATCCCAATCCTTTCTTGTTTGTTGAAGGCAGCTTGTTAGTTTCCTTATGACTTCATTCTGCTCTTGAACAGTTGTTTCCTACATGATGCACAAGAAATACTTCTGAAATGAAGATATTCTTATACTAGGAACCCTTTAAGTTTGCTTAACACAAAGACAATAACGTCATTGTGTTAACCCAATATGGTTACATGGAAGACTTAATAAGCCCACATGGTAGGACCAGAAATATTTCTGTTAAAACACAATAGCAGGAATGATTAAAGAAATCTTCTGCTAATCACAGAGAGATGAAGGTAATTAGATCTGTTCTGGTTCTTTTTGTTTTGTTTTTTTTAAGCAAATAAGATACTAATAATGAAAAAACTATTTTAAATGTCAAAGCTCTTATTCGTGTAAAAGCAATTGATTTTTTTCCATAGGCAACAAAGTTATTTATTTAGTACACTCTGAAATCTTCCCTATGTCACCTCTTCAGTCCCGTGAAAGAAAGCCAATGAGATGGGTTACATCATATTTTACAGTAATCACATCCTTTTCAATGTATTTCTCACCATTAGGAAACATCTTTTTATTCTATTAGGACTTTGAAACAAAAAACATGCAAAGTAGGAAGCAATTATTCTTTGGATGCACTTTATCATTTACCTTTACACAGAAATGTAAGAGAAAAGAATTTTAAACTATCTTTTCAAATATTTTTTTAGAGGGAAAGGTATATGTAAGTTTAATAAAGTTCACCTTATCCTACTTAATCATCTGTCCATACCAAAAAAATACCCCTAAAAATGCACAAAAAACCCCAAGTGTAAATGATCTCTATCATTTTGAAGTGGTGAGGAAGGAAGTCTGCGATACCATGCGAATGTTCAGGAATTTACCTAAGCACTTCAATAAAAATCTCTCAAAATGTTTCATTAATAAAACTTCATTAATGTTTAATTCAAGCAATATGAAGGCCTGAACGACTGCACTAACTGGTTAAGGTAAGACATAAGTATTGCTTTTGGTAGCATATGTTAACAAGGTGAAATGCTTTTCAATACAAGCAATAATTACTTTGGGTTTTGTCTCTTACACATTTTTAGATTTAAAGTAGTATTATTCCTGTTATTATGAAACATACCTGAAGCTGCATAGAGTCTCTGTGCTGGCTAAGTTGCTCCTGTAGTTCATCCATCTGCACAGTGAGTCTTTCAACTGCTTGCTGTTTCTCCAGAAGTCTTTTCTCTAACTCAGCTATTCTAGTTCGACACATCTTATCATCAAGCTCGCTACATTCTGCAGCAGAATGTACTGCAACTCTCTTCATAAAAGAAATAAAAATGGTTTCCATCACCAACATAAAGCATCATTTCCATTTTACGGCAATTCTGAATATAAATTGGGATGAAAGTTTAAATTTCGAGCAAGTTTATTTTAAAAAATGAATCAACATTTAAATTATAAATAAAGTTTCTGTTAAATGAAAGTTCTTAATTCTTTCTAAAATTCAGATACTTTTTCTCATGGGTCATATATTATCACACAATACTTCAAGCAGCAGATGTAAACTAGGGAGAAGATTTGCGACTCTACAGCATCAAATGGTTGCAAAGAGTCATGCTGACATATTTGGAGACATGAAATACATTCAAACTTACAAGTTGAGGGCACACTACCAAAATTAAACTAGGTTTTTACTGCTCTCTGTGAGAACTGTTCTCTAGTTCACCCATAGGGTAGACTAGAAAAAAAAAAAAAGAGTTCTTGATTTAAAATTAAACTCAAACACAACCAGTAATTGCAAATGAATTTTCAACATACATTGAGTTTCTGCGGCGTTTAACAGCAAAACAAAAAGTAAATCAAAGAAGAAATTGCTCAAATTAACAGTGCAGCTTCTTATGAGCACTATCATTACAATTCTATTGGAAAATACAGTACATCATATTTTAATTATGTTTTGTCCTTAATATAAGAACCAATACAAGAAGCAAGCTTACTTTTCAATTAAGTCCATCTTTCACAGTTCTCCAGACAAGTGCTATAATTTTAGTGCAAACACTTCTCTTACCAACCAATTTTGCAGCTATGTATATATACAGACACACACACACGTATATAAGCACCAGTTTTAGACTGAAAAATAGAGAAATCACATCACTTAACATGTTATAGCAACACACAATAACTAATCTATCTAAATACAGCATTTTCTTAAGTTACATTCTTCCTTCACGTACATATTAGCACCTTTTACAAAATATATATTCTTTCATACTTACTTCAGCTACCGGATCGATCGCTGTATCCTGGATGGACAAATCAGCACTCCCCTGATAAACAAACAAAACAAACACCACATCATAGCCATTTTTTCCAGGTACATAAGGAAAAGCAAGATCCACAACAAAGCAACATGTAAGTGACAGAATAAGAGTGACTTTAACACTAAACTCCATTGATCATCAATGGTCTCATAAATCACAGAATCACCAAGGTTGGAAAATACCTCCAAGATCATCCAGTCCAACTATCCACCTATCACCTATGTTTTCCACTAAACCACATACCTCAGTACAACATGTAAACATTCCCTGAATACCTCCAGAGACAGGAACTCCACCACCACCTGGGAAGACTGTTGCAACACCTGACCACTCTTTCAGAAAAGAAGTTTCTTTAATGACCAACCTGAACCTCTCCTGGTGCAAATAGAGGCCATTCCTTCCAGTTCTACCACTAGTTACCTGGGAGAAGAGGCCAATCTCCACTTTGCCACAACCTCCTTGTAGAGGAGGTTGCAGAGAACAATAAGGTCTTCCCTGAGCCTCCTCTTCTCCAGACTAAATAATCTCATTCCTTCAGCCACTCCCCATAAGACTTGTGCTCCAGACCCCTGCTCACAGCTTCATTGCCCTTCTCTGGGCATGCTCAGGGCCTCAACATCTTTCTTACACTGAGGTGCCTGAAACTGAACACAGCACTCAAGATGCAACCTCACCAGTGATGAGGTACAGAGGGATGATCACTCCCCTGCTCCTGCTGGCTTCACTATTTCTGATACAAGCCAGGATGCTGTCAACCTTCTTGTCCACATGGGCACACTGCTGGCTCATGCTCAGCCAAGCACTGACCAATACCCTCAGGTTCGTTTCCTCTACGGTCTTCTAGGCACTCTGCCCCAAGCCTGTAGCATCGCCTGGAGTTGTTGTGCCCTAAGTGCAGAACCTGGCATTTGGTCTTGTTGAAACTCATCCCATAGGCTTCAGCCCAGCAATACAGCCTGTCCAGATCCCTCTGTAGGGCCTTCCTACCCTCACATAGATTGATGCTTCCTCCCAGTCTGGTGCCGTCTGCAAACTTACTGAGTGTGTGCTCAATGCCCTCATCCAGGTCATCAATAAAGATATTGAACAGGACAAGCCCCAAAACTGAATGACATGAAATAAATGTAGAAATTTTAGAAGCATTATGAATGCCTAATCAAAACTTACAAGCTAAGACGCCACTAAAATTTGATTAGACTTTTGCAGTCTGTTAAGTACTCAAATAGATATATTTAATGATAGATTGTAAATAGAAATTAGTTGACAGAATTAGATAATTGAACACAATAAAATCATTTAAGCAATTATAAAAGCAATACTGTTTTCTGGCACATATACTTAATTAAGTACAACTGCTTCAAATATATTAAATTCTCACCAAACAGAACATAAAACAAAAAAGACATCAGCACTTTTTAAAAGAAGCACCCCATAGCCTATCTTTATTTCGAATCAGCACTATGTAATTTCTACTGACTGCCTTCTATGTAACGTAGAAAGCAATTCCATTTGTTTTAAAAACTAGGCTATTTTAATAGATGCTTATTTAGGCACTATAAGAGTTTTATTCTAAATTTAAGCTAATACAAATTTTAAAAGAGCACTGTTGATGAAGTTATAGCATGTCATTTTCCTAAAAGTGACAGCTTAATATGTAGCTTCCTAAAAGCCTTTGCAATCCTCACGTTACATTCAAGATCTCCTGAAAGTTCTAGGGATACCTCCACTACAGAACAGAGGATAACACACACAAACGGTATCCTCCATTGTTTCAGGTTTGCTAATACACTAGCTTGATACTGTTGTATATTCTTATAACATACCAACACCTGGAGAGCTGCTTTTTATGCAGAAGGTACTGCCTCCCCAAAACTCACAAATCTTCACAGAGAAAACATGCTGAAGCACAGTCAGAAAATAATTTCTACATAAATCCCCAGACTGAGATAAAGTTTGTGGTAGCCATAGTTACCTTGTAGCTTTTAAGGCTTGAGAAAGCATTAGCCAATCACTTCTGAAGCAAGAAATTCCTATTAAAGTATTGTTCAAAACTACATTATTTTTATTATGAGAGAGAAAGATAGAAAAAAGCATCCACAGCTGATGAAAATTTGCCTATGTGTGTATTATTTGCTTAATGATGTGAAGAAAGCAACCATTCAATTCAGGCAACTATCAGTAAATGTATGCTAATCTCAAGCTATATCACAGGCTACATGTTTCTACATTTCCTAATGTGACTACCCTCAGGCACTCACTGAAGGACTACCTTTAGCCGGTCATTAGCACAAACAAACCAAAATATATATCAGGCAAACCCACAGATACATTTTAAATAAGTTTGTCAGACTGTAGTAATGTCTATGCTGGCTTGGCATGGCAGTATTTGATATGAACATGCTGAAAGATTTGGTTTTTTCCTCCAGAAAATGTTGAGTACATTTGAGCCAGCAAAGTGACATAAAACCAAGTATTAAAAAGTCCTGATATTTTGCTAATCTACTATGCACATCAGACTGAATTTGCCATTTCATGGATCACAGTCGGAGATTCAGAAGCATGCCAAAAGAGGTTCAGTGTAGAAAAAGCTGGCATGATAAATTGAAATCTTTCAACTACAGACAGCTCTTTGACAAAACAAGCCATCCATTCCATACAGTAGAGATGTTTAGATAAGATTCAGTTAGTGGGGGAAAAAAAGCCTTTTTTTAAATGATTTTTTTTCCCAGTAATTTATATAATTTTTTAAGAAAGTTAATTACTACAAATGCAAAAAGTCATTTTATTTGTGTCTCAGGGGCAGTCAACTGACAGCACCAGAGAGCTAACACCCAGTTAAGCAAAACAACCACCTGAGATACTTTCTATCTGCAGTTGGACTGAAGCGGAAACATGAGAAATATACTAAGATTTATTTACCTCTGTCTCTGTTGTTGTCTCTAGGAAGTTGGTGTCTTCAGCCTTACTCTCTACACCCTTACCGACATCACAGCCTGGGGCCATCACTGCGTGCTCTTCCTGTGGAACGTCATGCGTGTGGACAGACGAGCCCTTCCTCTTCGGCGTCTTTTTCTGCGACTGCGCGACATTGCTTTTTGCTTTGCGTTCTCTGAAGTGAGCAAACTGTGCATAAAAGATTGGAATAGATACAGGGAGAGGTAAACGAGAAAAAGGTAGCAGGACCACAAGATTAACACGCTCATAGGTGACAAAGAATATCCCAGCTTGACAAAATATATACATCTGCAGAAAAACTGCTTGATCTTCTTACTTCCGACACATTCAGAATACACCAGATATCTGTGCAACTAAACAAGAGATCTCACACTAGTACTAAAGACTCATTTCAATACAGGAATCAAATTTTACTCGGTGACATGCAAAGTTTCAATGACAACCCAGAATTACAGAAGAGAGATTAGAAAAGGAACAAATTGTTAATATATTAGAATCGTTGGGGGGGGAGGGGGGTAGGAAAGCAGCCCTTCCGCAAGACAGGCAAAAACAACCACCCTTAGAAATGCATCTAAACAGATCTTTGCCAGTCTAAGCATTAAGACTAAAATTAATGGAAGTGAGTCCTCACGCTCCCTCCCTGCCACCCCCTTAAGAGAATACAGCAAAACTTCCTAGCCGGAAAGCAGACTACAGTACATAAATAGAAAATTAATTAAGCCAGGTCATTTTAATTTCTTCTGTTGAAGATTCATATGCTCTACTTTATCAGACTATCACAGCACAGTGAAGCACGAGGGACTTGTAAAGAATGTCACTGACAGAATTTATTACCCAACTTTCCTTAGCACCTTAAACTGCTTAAAAAGGATTATCTTATTTTCAACTCTAGTATTACATTTAGGTAGCACTTCCAGGCAGCATCTCCCTCACAGCATAAATCCAGGCATCCCCCTAATAGGGGAAAAAGCCTTCTCCTAGGTTATTGGCTGCAACTACATTGTTAGCATATCCTTGTGATGAGATAGAACAGATAGTAAAAATGATGAGGGGATGCAAATGGTCCCAATTGTAAAGTTCTACCTGCAATATAAATGAGAATACACTGTTTCCTAGCTTGGCTTTCTTGCAATACAGCAACACCACAGAAAAATCCTGTCACTTCCCATGGCTCAGTTAGGTTCTCTCCTTACGCACATGTCAATTTCAATACAGATATTTCTGTTTGACAGCTTAGCTCAACAGATACTCTCAGTCTGCTTAAAATGCATTTTTGCTGAACAACCAGTTTCTTACCAGCATTTAAGCTGTTCGGAAACAAAGAGTCCTTTTTAAATTGGATTAAAATCTGTAGTTTTCATAGTTCTTAATACTGAATGCAGATAAAGCAAAGATTGCCAGATGCTGTATTGATTTTCCAAATAAGCAAAATTAAAAGACAGCAAAAGACAGTGAATAAAGCTGTCATGAGAGAAACAGCATCCTCTGAAATCAGATGCTAACTCTAGCACTCACTGATGGCGTTATATGTCAAAACAGCTATTACACCAATTAAGCTGATAACATGGCCAACAAGGACAGGAGAAAACCTGCAGAATAATGGGAGAGTGGAGGAAGTTGAGGAAGCAGATAAATAGGAGTAAAGCAACCAGAAAATATAAGAAACAACAGGCAGAGAGGGTTCTCATCCTAGGCATCCATCAATGACTTCTCAAAGGAAGAGCAAGAAAGATGTTTGGGATCAAAATATCAAGATTTTCCATGACTGAACATCAACACAAGTAGAAAATTTTTAAACACACAACTCAAAGAGTAAAAAAGCAAGAAACAACTAACAGCAAGATCCACTTACTTTGTCATGTTCGCGTGCATTAAAAATTAGGAAAGCAAAATAAGTATTGCTCCAGAATTCCAGAGAAATACTAGTTGTTGTCCCATGAAAGCATCTGGGGTCCAACACTGCAGATTTCTGGAATCACTGGGTGGGAAAAAGTGTTTTTTATGGCACTACCAGGTTTCCAAAGCCTTTAATTGGTTATATGAATTTAAGACTCATAACAATAGCACCATCACATACGCAGACACAAGTAACACAAAGTAATGCGTATGCATGTGAAAAAAGTAGACGACCAGTGATCTATCCCTCACCAAAACAAGACCCCCTCACGCCCCTTTTGATGGGCCTGATTCTCCGTTTGCTTTCTAGCAGAACCACAGCAGAGAAAGGTTTACTTTTAGCTAGAACTCTGCACCCCACTGTCCCAGCAGCAGCATCACACACAGCACACCAAGCAGCTCTTAGTGCAGAAGAACACTCTGTCTTTCCACAGCTACTGGTGTATTTGCACCTCACCAGCAGCAGACAGGTAACAACAGCAACCTGGTGGTACTAGGGCTGGCCCCACAAGCTAGCTGTCCCTACAGTGGCTCACCACAGGGCAGACTTGCACCACAGCACCCCAAAGTGAGCTGGCACCAAAACAAAAAGCCCAGAACAGAGTATTCAGGTTTTGTTATATATCCCAATTACTGCTGTGGCTAACAGTACTCCATTTATTAGAATGGAAATTTGAAGAACCTGACACAATCAGTGTGTAGCATCTGCCAAATGATGTCAGCTTCCAATTAAAATAGAAGTTGGGATATTTGTTATAATTTGGTGGTAGCTCCAGAGGCATTTCAGTGATGGAGTTTTTATTCTTATATGAAAATAATAACTCAAGCACTGCTTTAAAGAGGAAAACACATACACAACCTCTTCCTAGGTCATTACTTAGCTAAGATCCATGGATGAGAGAGGCAACAAAATAAACAATTTGCACGTCTAGGTTCAAGTAGTACCAGACACTGTTAGCATGACCACATTCTCGTAGCAACCAATCGCTTACAGTACACGACAGAAAAAGAACAAGGAAAAATGCTTCCTTCTGCTCTCCTACACAAGAGCTTCCAAAAACACAGGCTACCCAAAGGAAGTTCTGAGCCAAGTCACAACCACGTAGCCCACCTACATCCACATCCTACTGTGGGCTTAAGGATCTGAGGAGGATCACTGAGTAAGAGAAATGTCCATCTCCTCCCATTGGGGCCCATTAGTTGGATGCTAGCATTTTCAAGTTCAAGCATGTAATTAAGGACAAAAACACAGGCCAAGCACAAAGAAATGCTAGGGACTAGCTGAACATACAGGAAATTTACAGCTTGTATTTGCTTTTTAGTGCCAAACTTTGTGTTTAATAATCCCACTAAGTATTACTTCCATTAATTTGCCCTGGTGCTTTAAAAAAAAAAAAAAAAAAAAGCCTTCTATTGCTCCCATTCTGCTAGATAAATAATGGAAGGCCATGATATTTTAGCAAGCAGAGAAAGCACTACACCCATTTCTGCCACTTTGCACTTACTCCTCTCATATGGCACACTTCCATGCAGCAGCAGCATTGAATGAGCTGTCGAAGATTTCTTCCTTTGTTTTTAAATGGTAAGATACAAGATATTAAGCACCTTACTTTATTTAAAAAAAGAAAAAAATAAGAAGATACAGCATTGCCTCTGCATGGAGAGCCTGAAACTTAATGCAAGTCTCTTTTTTTTTTTTGTTCTCCCAGTGACAAACAACAGCCATACAACAGTGGGAACTAACTTGTTCAAGTACATAACACTTCCCTGCAAACAGATACTGAATTTACAGAAGCGTTACAAAATAAACC
The DNA here is from genome assembly GCF_987193195.1 of Phasianus colchicus. Classification (NCBI taxonomy): domain Eukaryota; kingdom Metazoa; phylum Chordata; class Aves; order Galliformes; family Phasianidae; genus Phasianus; species Phasianus colchicus. The sequence continues at coordinate 36,693,836 of NC_143442.1, forward strand.
TGAACACAGTTAATCTAACTTCCTAATCTGAGGAAGAACAGGCATCCCACAAATCTCTCGTTTTCAACATTAATGCAAGAAGCTATTTGTGTTATCTTTCTCTGACACAGAGCTGCCAAGCCCGAGTGCAGCACCTGGCTGAGACCTGTGAGGCCAGGAAAAGCCGTGCTGCCTGCACAGTGCCAGCAGCGCTCCTACTGCCACCTGCACAGCCCTGGGAGGATGGTGCATGCAAAAAGCCAATGCAGGTAAAAGAGGTACACAGCCAAGCTCTGCTCCACCACAGGATGCAGAAAGCAGACTTCCTGGCAGGTGCCTTGCAGGAAGAGCTATGCTCCAGGCTTGGAGGAGGCCACAAGGATAGCGCTGGCAAAGAGGCTGCAGCCCATGAGGGGACTTGAGCTGCACACAGCTCCACACCACTGCATAGACCCTGCCAGCTCCTTCCAGCTACAGTCCCATTGTCATCCTAGCAGAGGGAGAGAAATATAGAACCAGAATACCCCAAACTGGAAGGGACCCATAAAAATCATCAAGTCCAACTCCTGGCTTCACACAGGATCTAAAAACCAGACTGTATGTCTGAGAGCATTGTCCAGACGCTTCTTGAACAGCAGCAACCTTTTTACCATGACCACCACCTTGAGGAGACCGTTTCAGTGCCCAACTACCCTCTTAGTAAAGCAACCTTTTTCACAGTGTCCAGTCTGAATCTACCCTGTCACAGCTCCATACCATTCCCTCAGATTCTATCGCAGGCAGCAGAGAAGAGATCAGTGCCTGCCCCTTGTGAGGAAGCCGACAGCCATAATGGGGTCTTCCCTTCTCTGGGAAGAACAAATCGTGAGACTTCAGCTGTTTCTCATATATTTTCTCCTCTAGAACACTCACCATCTTTGTAGCTCTCTACAGAAGCTCTCTAATAGTTTTATGTCCTTCTTTGAACTGTGGTGCCCAAAACTGCACACGCTACTCAAGGTGAAGCCACACCAACGCAGGACAATCACTTCCCTTGACTGGCTAGCAGTAGCATCGTGGTTGATGCACCCCAGACTATAGTTGGCCTTGTGTGCTCAGGCAGCCTGCTACTGACTCACACTCAACTTGCCATCGATCCAAGTCTCTTTGAGAGAGCTTGTGGCCGAGGGCTAGCATGCCGCTGTCTCATTCAGCAGTAACTTCCAAAAGCGCATGGCAGTACCAGCTCAAAGAACAGCAGAAATACCAAACAAGCAGCGGCACAGCACTACAAACCAGCTTCTGAACAGCACAGCCACCAAAACAAAGCGCAAGTTACAGAATGACAGAATGGCCAGGGTTGGAAGGGACCTCGAGGATGCTGAATCTCCAACCCCCTGCCACACGCAGGGCCACCAACCTCCACATTTCATCCCGGACCAGGCTGCCCAGGGCCCCATGCAACCCGGCCTTGAACACCTCCAGGGCCGGGACATCAGCAGCTCCCAGGGCTGGTGCACACCCAGCACTGGCCATACAGGCACGCTCCGCAGTGATGTAAGGAGCAGCGATGGCGCCCACAGCCCGCCTCACAACGCTCCCTCGCCCCCAGCAGCCCCGCGGGTCTCACGGACAGCCGGCCGCCCCAGGCCCGCTCTGGCTGCAGCCCCGCCGGAGGGACGCGGGCACGGCGTCGGAGCGGCACAGCACACAGCTCCCGTTCCCGGGGTTCTCCCCCGTAAACGTACTTTGAGAAACGGCAGAAACGCGAGAGGAAAAAAATCAAACAACAAACACAAGGCAAACAAACACGGACCCGCAGGGCAGGGAGCAGAACGCGCGCTCTCCGCCAGGCTGCTCCCCGCGGCCTCCTCCCGCCCCGCAGCGCCGAGGCCCACAGCCCGCAGAACAGCGCGGCGCCGCGCCGCGCCGCGCCTCACCTTGGCTCTGCCAACCTCCAACTTGCGCGCCCGCGCCTCCTCCATCTCCTGCGAGCAGCAGAACCCCGACGCTCCGCACGTCACCCCGCGGCAGGCAACAAGTTTCGGTCATGGCCGCCCCGCGGCTTTCGCCCCGCCCGCTTCCCCTCAACCGGCCAATCGCGAGGCGGCAGCTGCGGGCTCTGACCAATCAGATAGAAGAGGTGGACCGGCCTGCCGGGGAAGGAAGGAAGCTGTGCGGGAATTGGCGAGAATCGACGTGCCCGGGGAGTCCGCCGGCCAATGCCGAGAGAAACCGTTATCCTTGCCCCGCCCACTCTCTCTAAGTGACTCCTGGGATTGACGGCGCCGAGCTGCGGCGCGCCCTCCATTCCGACCCGTCCCCGCCCCCGCCAGTGCCCGCCCCACTTCAGCGGCGGCCAATGAGAGGCGCCGTCTGCCGCGGCGCGTGGTCAGTTTCAAACGGGAGGCCCCGCCGCGACAGGCGGGAACGAGCGCTGCGCCCGAGCCAATGGAGACGGGGTTGGCGGTGCCCGGGAAAGCAGCCCGCCACTCGGCGCCCGCCGCGCTTCTGGTGCGTGGGCCGCGCGTCCCAGTGCTGCAGCGCGGTGCCGCGGCTCCACACTGCCCAGTTTTGTTGCGGTAGCTGGGGCTGAACTTGCCTGCTAACGAGGGAGGTGCATAAAGTGATCTATTCTTTTAACGCTGAGGCTAATTAACTTCGCAGTCATCTGCCAAGCTGGTGGCCTCTCCATCTGTTCGACTCGCTGGACCAGAACTAAAGGGCAGCGTGAGAAAATACGTGCTTTAAACACATTTCCCATCCTAATTCAGTTCAGAGGTAATCTGTTGATAAAAACTGGCTTTTCCTTTCCAAGAAGCCTGGAAATGAAAATGTGTGTGGAAAGAATCACAGAAGTTGGCATTCTCAGAATCAAAGAGTGCTCTGTGTCAAAAAGAATCCTAGTCCCAACCTTCTGCCGTGACTGGTTGTCTCCATCATCCTCCGCCTTGTTGATAAGCTCCCCTCAAGTCTCTCAATAGGTCTCCCCAGGACCTTCTCCAGGCTGAACAAACACAGCTCCCTCAACCTTTCTTCATAGGAGAAGTGCTCCAGCCCTCTTACAATCTCTGTGGCCCTCATCTGGACCTGCTCCAACAGCTCTGCATCTTTCTCATGCTGGGGTACTGAGCCTGGATGCAGTACTGCAGGTAAGAAATAAAGCATTCTATAGCAATCTCTTTGGTCTGACGTGCTATTTCTACGTAAATATTTCACCATAAAAGAAAATAAATGGGGGGGGGAAAGAAAGAAAGAAAATAAAGAAAAGGTAGATCAGTAAACTATACAGGGATATTGGACCAGAAAGTGAGAGAAGCTCCTGAGACAGTGCTTGGCCACCTCCTGCCCTATTAACCCTTGGCTATTTTCCCCCAGGAACATTTCCAGGTGCTGTGACTACATAGCCAGGAAGCTATATCCTTCCCAGTCACTGCTAGAAAAAGGGAGAGCCTGTACTATGAAATTTCTCAGTTCAAAAGCTTGAGTTGTTGACACGTTTTGAGAAGTAGAAGGAAATTGGAAAGCTTGGAACAAAGGATCTTCTTAAAAGAGAATACGTCATGGCATTTACCCTAGCAATTTTGTCAAATTAGATGTGTCGCTTGAATAGATTTGCTTTAAAATAAATTACTGCTTTTACTTATCATGGATAAAACCTGATTTGAATAACTAATAATAACTACATAACTAATGTCTGCTTGGGTTGAATGCTTTTAGGTTTATTTGTATTTATTTATTTAAATAACTGACTTGTGCTGTATTTCCTTATATTCCTGTGTGTTATAATTTCAGGATTTCTAGTGCTATCTAACTAAACTGCCCCCAGAACAGCAGTGATTGGTTAGGGTGTCAGCTGTCCAGTATTCTGTCATCACTGGACTCAGAGCACAGAATTCAGGTTTTGTGCTGCTGGAGCAGCTTTGCCATGTGCATTTTCTGCTGGGGCCTCTCCTACCTGACAACTGTAAAAATTGTAGAGGTTGTTTACAACTTATCTCAATTAGCAGCAGGACTAATAATACTGTGTGAACGTCCATCAGGTCACGACATCTTACTCAGAACTCCAGGAGCTACTGCAACCCATCTGCAAATGAATGGGCAGTATTAACAGAGACTAGTGGTTTGTCACTGTCTCATAAAAAGAGTTAATCATAAGAATAAATCATAAGAATCCAGTATCAAACTGGATTCACTGTTTTTGAAAATAACAGTAAAAATGAACGTTGCACATTGTTATATGACAATGGCATTGAATAACTCTAAAACATTTTTATCCATATATTTAGCTTACAATGAAGACAGGTGTGTTGTTGGTTTTTTTTTGGTCTTTTTTTTACAATATTTACAAGCAAAAAGCATCCTCCTAGTCTGTTGGAAATGGTCTCTAACAGAGGAACAATGGCAGCATTAGCTCATCCATGCAGGATAAGTCATTGTAGCGCTCTGAAACCATGTAAGTGTCTTTCACCGAGAGATACAGTCAGCCTTCAATTCTTCTGTGTCTGGTGTCAGCAAGTATGCTGGTCCACACAACATGGGAGTCAGGAATTAAGTGAAGTGTCTTCAGTATTTCTTATCTTCCACTTCAGGCTCCAAAGTGCAACATGAGAGCTCTTGGCTGTTGAATTGCAGCATTACAATGGGCAGAAGGAGGCAACTGACTGGAAGGAAATTACATGTACTTGTCCACTAGTGTGGACAAGTCTCTATGTGTTTGTTTCTTTTTTTTTTTTTTTTTTTTTTTCCCATTCTTTTAACCTTCTGAATAAAGAAATAACTCCTCCTAAGATTGAAATCATAAAAAGTCTAACCTGTGGAACCAGAGCACAGGAGCTTATTGTGTCCTGATATTTCCAGGTGTGTCTGTTTGGTTCCTTTTCCAGCGTGTTTTAGAAAATAGTAATTAAAATCTAGGCATAGAGTATCAAAATCAATAAAAGGCAGCATAGAAGTGTAGTCCTGGTTTGGAGCTCACCATCTAATCCATTCCTGTATCTTGAAAGGGATCTTATCCACCTGCAGTATTCATCACAACTGCTTTTGTAAATTGTTTATAAACACGTTCTGTGAAAGTCCATTCTGTGAAAGCCCTTTCTTACATAGCAGCACCATCACTTAATATTGTATAATTAAGATTTTTTTGCTTGTTTTCAACAGGTTTTCATTTTCCTCATCAAGCCAAGTGTTTCTTGCTCAGTCTTTTCAGACTGTAAAATAAATTGACTGTGTCCTTAATATTCTTTCATTTATATCACTAACTGGCTCCATCTCATCATTTAATTAATAAATTAAACATCATAAAAATCCTTCAAAGTCTTTTTCAGATCTTGTATTTTGTAAATCTACCACTGCTACTATTTTTTCCCCTGGACTTCCTTTTCCTCTGATGCTGCTATGTCTAAAATTAGACACAGTGACTTCAACCTATGACTTCAGCACTGCTAAACAGAGCAGAATAATTACCTCCTGTGAGATGCACATAATACTCCTGCTAATATTTTTCAGAATTAAATTTGTCTGGCTTTTCTTTTTTTGGATCTTCATGTTCATTTCTGATCATGATGCACAGTAACTGCAGAAACACCTTTTGTGTAAGGCCCGTTTGTGTGTCACTGACAGTCTGCTGGCAAGTCATCAGCAGGCTGGAAGATGTCCATGTGGTAGGGATCCCACTGTAACCAGAGCATCCGTAAGTTCTGGAAAGCATTTTTTAGCAGGCATTAGATTTTCTCTGGGACACTGTCACATCGAGCAAAGCTTTCTGTCCTCTAACAGTCATCTCTGTTACTTAACACACTCACTATATTTTTAATTAAATACTTCAACTGGGCTGTTTTTGTCAACCTTTCTTGTCACCCTCTATACCTATTGCAATGAAGGGTTTAGAAACTTAACTTCTAGGGGATGCTTAAAGAAACAATTAGTGGTAAAGCATCTGCTCAAAATTCCTCAGTGATTAGAAAAGTTACTGTAAAGCCCCATCTGAGCAGGAAGCAACAGTTACTGCAGCATCAGTAATGACTAATAGCAAGCTTGTTGCTATTGTGGTTGTCTGGAGACACCAACTAAGCTCTAACTGGGCTGCATCACCGCCTGAATACTGCAGGCAACTCTGGTCTCTGAGTCACAGAAGAAATCGTGAAATAGGAAAGTACAAAGAGAACTCACTAGGAAAAACTTGACGTAGACAAACTAAATCTGATCAGAAGTGCAGCTGTTGCAGCACCTTCTGTGAGTGGCTGATGATGGAGTTCAAGAGATGGATATAAGAATCATCCTTCTGGGCACTACTGTTACGCCCTCCCAGCCTCATTCTCTTGACTTGTGAAATCAATGAATAAGGAAAAGCTGCCATTTGAGGAAGAAGGGAATAGATTCTCTAGCTTAGAGAAGTGACATCTGCATGTGGTGATTTGGGAACATAAGCCACAAACTGTATGCACAAAGTGCATGGAGAACAGTAACAAACTATGTTGTATAACAAAAAGTTTTGGAAATTTAGATTTAAAACAATCTAAATGCAAACCTTTTCTTTGTTTCTTTCTTTGCCTAGGTAAACTTCTTATACTTAAAACCTTTATTTGCATAACAAGGCCCATGCTAAAGTTAAGTTACCTAGGCAACTCCTTATCAAAGATTATTGCAGATGCCAAGAGGATAAAGGAATCAAAAACATGAATTAATGTACAAAAAAACATCCCCAGGTTTGTTTGTTTGTTTGTTTGTTTGTTTGTTTGTTTGTTTTCTATAAGCCACAGACTGCTGGCAGGTGAGAGAGTTTTCTGTTCTGCCTCATTGTTCTTAGCTGCACAAGTGAGCCAAAGCAAGCTGAGCCCCAGGTCTGGCAAGATGCAGCTATATTTGGGACCCCCACGTCACAGTTGCTATAATCTCACCAGTATCTATCTGCCTCTGTATTTTTAAGGACAGATTGCATAAGTAACATCACACATGCTGTGTGGGTCACAGCTGGAGGAGGTGATCTCTGCTGCTCCCACATAGCTGAGTAGGATTGTCTATCTGCCCCTCCAGCTGCCTGCAGGGGCTCAGCTGTGGCTTTGCCATGGCCTTTGAATAAGGATGGGGTTGTAACTTTGCTATCCTAGAAGCAGAGCAGAGTATCTGTAATTTGGTTTCTTTCCCATGCCTTAGCATTGGTTTTATTGCGGTCAGTGATAAATGCTGCTTTGCTTTTCATGCGGGAAGGAGAAGGCACCCCAGAGACTGCTCAGGAGATGGTAATCCAAAGGATGCCCGAACACAACCTCTTTGCTGTTTTACTCATCCTATGATCAGTTCCAGCTATTCTCCTTAACTCCATTTTAAATTTTTAAATTACTATCTGATCATGAAAATCCAGATGAAGGACCATGTCAAAAGTGAATGAACCCTTAACAGTCCAATAGGTATTGTTAACACGTATCAATCAGTCGGATCATAATCTGACCTTTGGCATTGGGTTATGTTAAATATGTATGTATACAAAGGTTTCGTCTTTTTTTCCCCCCATCTCCTAGTGTGCTGGGCATTTGCTTCACAGAGGGTAAACAAGTACCTGCACCTGGAGATTAAATTGTTTATGCTGTGGATTGGCATTACAAACTTAGCAACCAAAGTACAGGAGCTAATCTGAAAGGTATGTAGAAGACCAAGCTAACAACACAGAGGCTTAGAGACACTGCTAGTGAGAGGCTAGCAACAATTAAGGAGAGGCAAATACTCAAGCTGACTAACTGTTATGTGGCCATCACAACCTGAAGCACAAAAACACATTGAGAGGAATAGCAACAAGACCTGTGTCTTTGTTATGGTGGCAGACATCTATATTAATTTATACCTGACAGTGAAATTGAAGCATTTATTTTCTTCTCTCATTTCTCCAGTCTTGGGTTTTGAGTTTTACTGTTGGTGGTTTTGTTTCATTTATTATTTGTTTGGTTTTTGTTTTGCTAACAAAATTCTTCTATGAAGATTGTGGAAGAAAGGAGCACTGAGAACTTATCTGCATTTGCTTAGCTATTTAATATGCTTTTGCCTGCCTGCTCTTTCAGAAGACTGCTACAATGACAGATCCTTCAGTGGTGGATCGTGTGGCCCAGCTAAAATTGAAACTCCTAGAAAAGGTAAGTTAATAATTCTACAGTGGTCACCTTTGCTCTGCTGTTTTTTGCTACAGGCATTTAAGTATAAACACTGTATCTTAATCATATTTCTACTGAGAAACAAAAAGGACCTGCAGCTAACTGAGAACCTTGTTTACCATGCAAACTGAGGCAGAGCAAGTTGCATCTGTAGAAATACGATTGTTTAATATACGATTAAAATTTAAAATACAGCTCTCCGAAGTGGAGTAGTTTGTCTTAGATGTGGCAGTAATTTGAAGACAAAGCCTTCACCAGTATGGGAGTAGGTAGAACTCAGTAGCCAAAAGTGTGCTTGTGCTAAGGAAAAGCTCTTCGATTCTGAGATCAGGTGGGCACAAAGTCCATCTAGTCCCTAAGGATCAGAAAATTAAAGATAACAGCACAACTGGCTAGGAAAAAGACTGGCCCAAGCAGGGCAGAGCCAGAAAGAGTGGCTGGGTTCAACCAAATGTCCAGATTCATCAAGCAAGCTTATAGTATTAAGGAAGGGCCAAAGCCAAGATGGAAGGCATCTGCAAGTTGGGATCAGAGTTCCTGAGACCCATGGCCAGTCACAAGCTTGCATGAACTGGAGATGAGTATTTATTCAGTATAGCTCAGACAGGACCGAAGACCTAGAGCTGAGATTATAAGGACACCCCCACATGTTGGCAGGGGATACGGATGGAAATTCCAGATGAGGCTGGTCAGAGCCATTTAAGACTGTTAGTGCACCAAATACCCAAAACTCTGGAATCAAGTTCTCCATATGTTCTAGCTCTCTACCCTACAAAATAAGCAATGCATAAGCCTCCTGATTCACTCTGTTATCAGTTCCCATGTCTGAGATGGCCAGACCAGCTGGAAATATAATTATTCTTTTGTTGCAACTCAATTTATAGTGAGACTGTAGTAGAAATGCTACATTTTGGCTTGAAACAGCAGTCAAGCACCTGGTTGGAAGGCAGGGCCTGCCCAGGGTAGCTCAGGTGCATGCAATACACCTGAGTGGCCAGAAGAGGTAGAGCCAGGATCCACCCATTCCCAGACCTCATTTAAGGGTTGGCAGTGGAGGTGAGGTATCTCTCTAGAGATTCCTGCATACCTGAGGTCTTTTGGAGGTAAGCGGGGGGTTGGGTTTTTCTCCTCTGTTTGCTGCTGTTACATTTGAGTAAATCTTCACTCTCTGCAGCCTGGAGTCTTGTTGCTGTTGCTCTGCTGTTACTGTTGCATTTACCATTGTGTTCTATGAGACTGGTTTGTAGTTCCGTGGCATTTTATACTTCTTACAGATCTTGTTAGCTGTGATTTAGTAGAAGTGTCCCCTGATTCCACTTATGATTTATTTTCTCTATCCAACCTATTTGAATTGTTGTGACCTTTTCTGCCTAACTCGCAACTGGTTTTCTGTGTTTTTTTTTCCCATTAGAGACTAGAAAATGAACAGAAGAACCTAGAGAAGATGGAGTCACCTCTCCCTACAGCAAGTAAGAGAAAAAGCATTTGTTCTGGTTGTGGGCTTGAAGTGGAAAGGGCTTAGTGATGCTTTCAGTCATGAGTTCCTTGATAGATCACGCTGAGTGATCCCATATCCTCTCTAAAAGCCAGTACAGGCCTCTGGTTCTGAGTGCTTAGAGGCCAGGAGTCTTGGTAGTTGGAATTTACTCTGTCTCAGCTTCTGTGATAGGGACACTTTCTGGTGGATGAGAAGAATGATCCAAACTTAAGTCAGTGCTGTCTTTGCTTGGCACAGGCATCTAAATCTGTATGTAGCCATGGGGATCAGAAGTTGCAAATGTGAGTTTCAGTGAAGCATGAACAGCATTGATTATCTGTTTACAAATCTCAGTCCTAACCAAGCTGGTACATCTTATAGGAATCTCCCAAAATATCTTCCGAAATTTAATCTCATAATGCAAATGTTATAGTAATCTTATTATTTATTATTTAATAATATAATGATCTTTTCCTCTGTTAGTCAACAGACGTGAGGATATGCTTCAAAGTGCCTTGAAGCGAAGGAAAAATCTCCTGCAGGAGCTTAAGGTAAGAGCAGTACTTGCTGTCAAGTGTGACTGTGTAAGGTGTCACATGATGAGCGTTAGAGTAGAATTTGAAGGATGAAATCTTATGTTACTTTAAACAAGCACTGAGCCTTTTTTGTGAGAAGTGTGGCTCTCAGGAGAGAGATGGGGAGAGGCTGGTGGGAAGCTGAACAGGACTTCCTCCACAGTAGCACATAAAGCCTGCACCCACCTCAGTCACCTAGTGTGTTGATTCTGTTTGTTGTAAGCTGCTATATCATACTCTTTGGATTCCAGAATGCAATCAAAGGACTTTTCAATGTTGCCAAAAAAGGGACAGCTATTACTTAAACATCATATGTAGAGAGGATCAAGTATTAATGAAATATTTTCTTAGACTTCCAGCAGTTTATTCTTCGCTTCTTTCCACTTCCACTGAAAACTGTATACTCTCAAGATATGTAGGAAGAAACACTTTGTTTTCACTTATTCCAACTCTGATATCCCTTCATGCAGCACTCACTTGAGGTCTGCCTGTTACACAGCAGTTTCTTCAGGAGTGTTGTAGGTGAGGAAAGCTGTACTCTGCTGCAGACTCCCAGAGGCTCAGCCTATTTAATCTGATGAATGTAACAACACTACCAGTCTTTCTGTGATCAGACTTTCTTCAAAGAAGTTACCTGATTTTGCAGGAGCAGCACCTTCTAGAGGAGCTGTCGCAGCCTTCTGCACCAGCTGGGGGACAGTATAGGAACTACAGTGCTGGTTCCCCACGCATCTACCAGATACCTTTTCCAGCATCTCAAGCTGAAACACCAAGGATTATCCAACAGGCGGTAAGGATCGTCACTCCTAGGAAATACTGGCCGAATCCTGCACTGACTTCTCTGTTTTCCATTCTTATTCCAGATGCCTCCTCAGCCTGCCACAATCATCCAGCAGCTCCCACAGCCACCCCCACTGATAGCACAGATCCCCACTGCCCAGCCCTTTGCACATCCTCGCTCTGGAAGCATTAAAGAAGGTACCATTCACTAGGGCTAGCTGTTAGGTCCCACTACCAGGAATACCCAGAAAAGGTACCAGGTGATACTCAGAAAAGGAGCCACTGCAAAGCATTCAGATCAGTGATGAGCTCAGTCACTACTTGGCTGCTGTTGGGAATGTGGGAATTGCACTCTGCAAAAATAGAGATGAGTTCTCAGAAGCTTTTGGACAAACTCTTCTTGCTAAAACAAAAGAAATGAGAACTATAAACTCAGCAAAGCAAAGTTGAGCTGTCAGAAGAGCTGAGGGAATTAAAAGCTGCTCAATCCAATGCATTGAGTTTATCAAGGTCAAACTCATGCAAACGGATGATTCTAAAATTCACAAACAGGCTTTTAAAATCCATTTTTTATTCTTTTTGTCCCATCTTAAGCTGCTATTCAATTTCCTTAGAGCAGTGTAGATCTTAAAGTGTTGTGTTTGGGGGAGGGGGGAAGGCAGAATAGCTGAAAGTACAGTGCCAAGAACAAGGATTTTTTTTTTCTGAACATAGATGCTACTGTGAAATGATACCTGAACAAAAATTTGGGTTGACTCCCCTGGCTCATCCCTCAGTCAGAGGCTTTGTCACATTACAAAGAAATATCCAGTTACTGAAGTGCTATGTTTCTCAATTATTTCTTAGCTTAAGTGGCTGAATTTATTCAAATAGTAGTTTATTTTTGTAAATGAACTAGTCCAAGCTCATGCGTGACTTCTCTGAAGTTGATACATTTAAATTATCTTTGGTATGATCAGTTAAAGAGTTGCTTTGCTTTTCCTCCTCTCCTCCTCCCCTATTTAAAATACAAAGGATGTGTACGGTGGAACTAATTATGATCCAGCATTATGTTAAGTGGATGTGATGCAAATGCAGTGGACTCTCAGGGTGGCACTGCAATATTACGTAGAGCTGAGGAAACTTCCAATGTAGGCAACAGCTATCTTGAACCAAAGCTGTGTAGAGTGCTACATGGCTCCAGTCCATGCTGGAGCAATTGAGAGCTCCAGTGCACAGCTTTTCTCCAGCCTGCCAGTTATTGTATCTATAGGGATGGGTTTGCGATGTAACTAACAGAAGATGCTTCTCAACAGCACCTTGTTTATGAATGGGATCTGGTGTGGATGGTCTTATTCATAGACATCAATTTTGCACCATCTGGGTGTGTAACGCTAATATTGCCATGTGTCGTCTTCAGCTACTGCATCTCAGCTGCATTCATGAGTTTGCACCCTGGAGGGCAGTTCCTACTGAGATACCCCTGCTGCTTGTCTGTTGCTAATAAAGCTCTTAGTTTCTTCCTTTGGATCACTTCTTCCCAGATATGGTGGAGATGATGCTGATGCAGAATGCACAGATGCATCAGATCATCATGCAGAACATGATGCTGAAGTCTCTCCCACCAATGGCGTTTGCACAGCCTGCCAGACCCGGCTATCCACTGCTTCAGCACACACAGCAGGTAGTGTTACTGTGTCCAAAGGGTATCTCTGCTCATGTGGGGCAATAGTTGTTATTCTGGAGTGTGTGAGGACTGGACAAAAAAAGTTCTGCTGCCCAGGGTTTCCTGTAGGTTTCACATAGGTCCTTACAAGTTGCTAAGCAGGACTACAACAGAAAATGTTTCACACACCAGTGCAAACTGGTCTACACTGAGCATCTGCTGCTACACTTGGGAGCCTAACTCCTATTGACTATTGCTGAAACATCTGATACAGCATCTGTAATGATGTCCCCAGGTGTCTTCAAAGCCCCAGTAGTTCACCTCTAGTCAGTATGTAGCAGTATGGCTCAACTTCTGCCTGCTCACTGCAGGCAATAGGGGAGTACTTGTTACAAATCCTGTAACTGGTAAAATTTGACCTGGTGGTTCAAAACCAGCTGGAGCTGAAGCTCAGATTTTTGTGGTCATACTTGATTGGCTCTAGCTATTGTCTCACTGTAAATCAGGCATGTCCAACCTGTGGAGCAGCCTGGGCATGCACTCTTTGCTCAGCAACAACTGAAGCACCAGTATGCTGCTGACATAGTGGTGACAGAAACCAGGGTGTGGGGAGAGCAGTGCTATGCAGTGTTGACTCAAGCGATGGCAAATAATTGTATGCTTTTTGTTATGTTGGCTAAACCCAGGGCTTGGAACAGTGAAGAGTATGTGGCTATGCTTTCCATTTTGATAAAGGAACTGAAGAACAGGCTTCAAAAGAATTGTAGAAAAAAACTTATCTATTTATGTTTGCAACTCCATTTTCAGTCAATATGAGTACATTACCTAGAAATTTTTGGAGGGAATGTGTAGAGTTGCAATCAGATATTCAACTGAAAAATCTGATTGTGTTTCTCTACCAAACATTTGTAATCCCTATCTTACCAGAGAGAAATATCCTTTGCTTCACAATCACAACTTGTTCATGTCATGGCTCTCTGGCAGTGTGCATGATTATCGTCAAGGATGGAGTACAGGAAGAGTAATAGTTCATAAGAAATCTCTGAGCACCTTGAGACCTCACTAAGAATTGCAGTAATTTCCATCAAACCAGAGTGATACATTAGTTTCACAAAAACAAGACCAAATATCCCATCAGTTCTGCTTTTGTTGTTCTATTATTTTTTTAAAAAGTTTAATTTTTAATATTTTTCTTAAAATATTTTGTTACTTATATATTAACAATTATTGTATGTATCACAAAGGCTATTCTGAAAGTAGTGCCTCCTGTTTTATGATGTTGGCCTATGATGTAGGAGGTGAATGTTTGTAGTATGGGAGAAGAGACAGAGCCTTCCTGTTACGTGTTGTTACCATGTGACAGATAGCAGCAGAGTGGCACTCTGTCAGAATAGTGTCTGACATGGAAGTATGTCTGATACTGCATTCCTCCATGTGCAAAAAATGGCACCCACTGACATTCATCAACACTTGCTGAAGGTTTATGGAAACCAAACACTGGATGTGAGCACAGTGAGGTGGTGGGTAGTGTGCTTCAGCAGTGACAATAGTGGATTGCCTCTGCTGGCACAGATTTCTATGAGCGCAGCATGCAGGTTCTTGTTCATCACTGGAGAAAATGCATAGCTAATGATGGTGACCATGTTGAAGAAGTGTTTTATAGCTGAGAATTTGTCCTATCAAAGTGTTGTTGTGCTCTTTGTGTCTGTTGCAATTTCTGTGGAAATAAATAGGAGGCATTACTTTTAGAGCAATGTATATGTGGCCCAAGACAATTCCTATTTGCTCGGTGCAGCCCAGGCAAGCCGAAAGGTTGGGTGCCCATGCTGTCAATCAATGACTAGCAAAGTCAGGAAGGACAGGTTTTATAGACATTTTTATTAAAATCCTTCTAGGATTTTTTCCAAAATGAACCAAGTACTATAAAAAAGGTAGGTAATTCTGAACATATCCTTTGGTGCGCAGTTCCTAAGCTATATTCAGCAGGATACTGTCTAGCTCCTTAGTCATCTTAAGTGCTCTGGAAAAATGTATTTCTAGTCTCTGCTCTGAAGCATTTACTATCAAAGCAGCAAGGACTGTTAGTCTTTAGGGACTGGGGATATCTCTTGTCTTGCAGAGTCTTCCCCTGTACTTTTTCAGCCTCTCCATTTTCAAGCTGATCATGACTTTTCCTCATGCTGTAAGAGAGATTTCTGTTCCTTGTCTTGGAAAATCAAGGTAGTGAGATAGTAAGAAAGCAAATCCCATGCTTCTGCAGTAATTGCCCAGTTCATTCACACCTTTCCTATCTGCTATATACAAGGGCAATAAATAGCTTAAAAGTCCCTGTGGCCCATATTAAACTGTGGGGTGAGAAACAATCTTCCATAATCTATCCCTGTGACATGTGCAGCTGGGAGCTGACAGCTTTTGCACCTGTTGAGACCAAATGCCTGCCTGAGATGGAAAGCCTTTGGCAGCAGCTGCTTGCTCTCATGTTTCAGGGTATTGACATCTTGGGAGCCAGCACCATCACAGCCAGCATGCAAATGATAGATTTGCTATGGCAATGGAAGGCAGAATTGGCATTTATTCAGACACGTCAGAGCTGTGCTGAGCATCACCTCAAGTGAAAGGGAGGCAGCAGAGAGACAGAGAGTGTCCGTATAGTCCCCACCATCCTTCCTAGGGCCACCAAAACCCCTTTGCTTATCTCCATCAAGGACCTGCAGCTCACCGCTCCTGTGGCTGTGAAAGCAGATCGTCCCTGGCTGTCTGCAGTGCATCACCACCACCACTACTCTCCCCCAGGGCTGCCCATCCGTGCCATGCCTGCTGGGCTCCTGATGCCAGGTGAGGGACTGCCACCTGCATCCTCAGCCCAGCGTTGGACCAGCAGCATGCTCCCAGCTATGCAGATGTAAGTTGTTGGATTGCTGTGGTATGAACCATTCAGCCTGCTGAGTAGGGGCTGCCTATGCTTTGCATTCAGGCTGACATTTCCCATGGGATTTATATTCTTACAACACTGCTGAGATTCTCAAGTGGGGGTGAGTAGACTGCTCCTCCCAAGGCTCACTTGCCTGAGCCTTCTCTGCACCTGGAATCTTGTCCTGGGCTATTTTCTAGCGCAAGTAGATGACACCAGGGCCTGGTGCTTGAATGAGCATGTGAGCAGACCCACTGCTCAGAGAGCCAGCCTGCTAATGGCAAGGTGTGGTGGCTTAACTAGATCTGAGCAAAGAGCACAGTGGTCTTGCCAACTGTGTCATGAGGAGACAGCTAAAAAGTCATGGAAGCAGCAGTATTAGGAAGTTCTCACATGCTGAAGCTGGGACTTTCTTCAAAGACACTGTGCTAGAGCATGACTGGGTGGCTGGGGACTTTGGGACAGGGAATCACTGCTTTAATGTCTGTGCTACATCTTTTCCAAAGGCTTTGTGAGCAGAAGGAAAGAATAGAAACACACCCTCTGTCATGGGGAACCTACTGCCATGTGTGTCTGTATGGCCCTCTTTAGCATGGGATTTGGACTCCTGAAAAGATTCTTTACTTAATGGAATTGCAGAGGCTATACATTTCTACCCCTTCCTCTTTTACATGCTTTTGTAACCTCTACTGATAAAGCGCTCATGGCTCCTTCCAGTATCAGTGCCATGAGCTGTTGCTTAGCTGTTTGCAGAAATCAGTAAAATCATCTTGTCACAGCTTTTAAGCTGCCTTTTCCCTCTTCAGCATGAATTATGAGATCCTACATATCGTTATTGTTTTTATGTAGCTGTGACAAGCATGTGTGTTGGCTATTACCAAACGCAACAAGGTCATTTTTCTTGTTGCAGGTGGCCCACATACTGACAGCACGTGTTCCTCTGAAGGTGGACAATTGCATCGCTGAGTTCAACCTTTTGTTGAGCTGTTCCTAAATAATCTGATGGTCCGTGCATCTGCAAATTGTCCATACAATAAATGAGCATAGAAAGACTGGAGACCCACAGAACAAATGTACCACGTGCCTGTATTCTGCTCACCTCTTTCTGCCAGTGCAGTTCTTTCATCTTCCAAATCCAGAGCAACAGCAGCACTTCTTTTTTGCGCTCTTTCCAAAGAGCCAAGACATCTTGTCCCAGAGAGCCTCAAAGTGGCCCTGGAACATTGAATGAACATAACGCTAGTATTGCAAATGAGTATGGCTCACCTTCAGGACTGAGTCCCCAGTCCCCTTCAAGTGTACTTTGGAGAAATGCTCCTTTGCAGCCCTCATTGGGGGGGAGGAGGGGAAGGGGGGTAGCGCAGACTAACCCAGATTTCATGAATGGAGCTCAGTTCCCAAAACTCCTCAACCAAACTGTTCCTCCTGTATTGGGCTTACATGGCAAGGTTTTGGTAGCAGGAGGGCTGTAGTGACCTCTGAGAAGGTCACTTTTTTGTTAAAGAGCAGCACTCTGCCCTACTTGCTTTAGATGGGCTGACAGAGATTGTAGTATTTGAATAAATAATCTTAAGTAGAGAAAAGAAAAAATAAAATAGCTCCTGCAGTCATCGCATCTGATCATCTCAGTGGAACATCACTACTCTCATATCTGCAGTGTTCTGCCCCAGGAGGGCTCTCCCAATCTCTTCTAGGCCTCGCATTCATGATGCTATCCAAGGTTTTCTTTTCAAAGAGCTGTTGGAGGGTGACTTCAGCAGCCTGAACTTGTGTATATTTCTGTATTTCTCAATCTTTCTCTCGCTTTATCAGGGTTTTACTTTGGGGAGAAAAATAAATAAATAAATAAAAAGATTCCCAAGGTCCTTCCTTGAATATTGGCATGTTTTTGTTTGTTTGTTTCCTAAGGAACATAAACCACGCTTTTTCCTTTTTTATTTTTCCTACTAATTTTCAGTTGCTAAGCATTAAAACCCATGCCATCCTGTTCTTTTGATTTTGTTTTAGAACTCAGAAGACCCAAGTTATAACTAAGTGATGAGCAACATCTTTCCATCAGCAGCCTGATTATGTTTAATAGAGAAAGAAAAACCATGAATTAGTAGCACCTTCTCAATGTCTTCCCACATTCGCCTGTTTTTAAACTGGGGTTTTCTGCTGTAGGGATAAGGAGATTGATGACCCCAAATGCTGCCATAGTTGTTGAAATATTCTTCCAAACTAAAAAGAACATATTTCTATATATAATTTTTTTTCCTCAGTGCAGTCTGAAGCAAATCTGAGGAAGATATTTGGAATGATTTGGCTACCCAGGACAAAACATATTGCACCAGGCATAGATAACCCCTGACAGGTGAGGTTTAGTCCCATTTGCCAAGAACTGTTTTCAGTAAGTAAGCAGATAAGTGTGACAGAAAGGAGCTGATCAGTACTATGTTGGAAGAAAAACTTTCAACCTGTATCAGTGCTCAGAGTTTCCATTGCACTGGGGCTCTTGGTGAGAGGTCAGTCCAGCTGTGGACATTCCTGAAAAAATATATTTTTGGCAACGTTTCCCAAGTCCCTCATTTTCTGTCCTCCGTGAATTTACTGGGGGTAAATTACCCCATCATCATTAATGAAGACGTTACAGAGAACCAGATCCAGTATTCACCCCCTAGGTACTCCATTCATCACTGGCCTCTCCCCCCAGAAAGAATCAAAGTTGCAAACCATTGCTAAGGCTGCTTGTGCAGCCCTGGTCCAGCTGTCTAAGAAGGCAGTTCTACAAGACCAGCTTTAGCAACATTACTGTACATTGTGTTATCTTCAGGAGTTCGAGAGTTAACTGCTATATCTTTAAGGGCTGTTATTAAAATGGTAAGCCACAGTGGTGGAGCAATCTGTAAAGCTTACAGAACAAGTGTTCAAAGAGTGCTAACAATAATATTTCCACATAACTGTCACTGCTGGAAGTTAATGCTGTTTGTGCTCTGAAAACAATTAACAAATAACTTTACTGCTGTTTACTATGCAAAACTTACTTCACATTCTGCCCTCTCCCCCCTGTTGTGACAATTTGCTGCACGAAATCCCTGTGAGATGAAAAAAATACTTAAAAACAGAGAAGGGTGATTTAAACTTGGCACTAAGAGATCTCTGAAGCATACAGGAGCAATAGTGTGTTGAAACAGGTCATCTACAGGGTTGTATGACCTACATTCTGTGGGAGCTGGAGGTCAAGCAGACACAGGGCTGAGGGAGAGCTGATCCTGCCTTGGGCAGGCTTCTTAGGTCTCTCCGGTGGGTATGTGTTAGTCAATTAGTTTGCATGGGTCAAATAACTGTAGCATACATCAGAAAAATCCTACAGAGCGTCTTCTGTGGCAGCAAGTTTACATGCAGTGCCAATGCATCAATGGGCTTTAACACCCCTGATCAGCCCCACCTGGGCCCCCTCCCAGGACTGGAGTTTGAGGGTGGGAAGCAATCCCTTTAACCTGGGCCTGTGACTCTCATGATATTGACTCCATAATTTGGAATCACAGAATCACAGCATGGCTTGGGTTGGAAGAGACTTCAGAGATCATCTTGTTCCAATGCCCCTGCCATGGGCTGGTTGCCTCCCACCAGATCAGGATGCCCACTGGCCCCAAGAAAAGAAAACTGTATGCAGTACTGCAGGAGGTGCCTTATGAGGGCAGAATAGAGACAGAAAACCACTTCCCTTGCTCTGCTATGCCCCTCTATTGATGCAGCCAGGAAACCCTGGCCTTCAAGGCTGCAAGAGCACACTGCTGGCTCATATACAAGTTAGGGTGGATTTGTCACCATACGTGTGCCTGGTGATTATGAGTCTGTGTCTGACAGACACCAGTGAGCTTGGTCCTGACCTCAGGTTTGTCTCATCTGCACTGAGTTGTCTTCCAGCCTGGGCCCTTTGCTGCCACCCTGGGCCTGACCTGCTTACCTTGCCTGGCACTGTGGGCTGGGACTCTGCCCTGCAAGGCCCTCACCTTGCTGGCATTGCACTTGTTCCCTGGCCCATTGGAAGCAACTGGCCCTTACTGCTCCAGAATATGCAATGGAAGGCTGCACCATTCTTGTGTGAAGATTTTGGTCTTGCTCTTTCAAGACAGATGTGTTGTTTCAGGCTGTGCACTGCACATTTTGCAACAAATGGTAATTACTGTATGTTAGGGTTATATCTATAGGTTAGACATTACTGGAATAGTGGAGAACTGAATTCCACAATGGCCTTAAGCTTTTTTTCAGGTCAGAGAATCTGTTTACTTTTGGATTAGAAAACACATTTGTCCCCTGCTTTGGACAAGCAAAATGTGGACATATTTGGACATATTCCTGGATGCCCAGTGTTTGGCTAAACCAACCTAATTAACTCCTCCCTGCAGTAAGGTTGCATTTTACGAGACACCTGTAGACTGCAGAATTGCTTCACTGTTTTCAAAAGAGGCTATGCTGAATGGCCCACATTCATTCCAGAGTAGCACGTCTGCCAGCCAGCCAGGCTAGTGCTCTTGCAGCGTGAGGTGAGAGCTGAGCTTTAACATTAACTAGGGAAGAAAAGCCCAGGCCTGACTCAGCCACCCACATCCTGCTCCCTCCTTCTGGTGAGCACAGCACAGCGACAGTGAGAGGACACCAGCCTGCCTGCTGCTCAAAGCCTGCTGTCACAGTGATGGAGTCCAGCAACGTCCAAGGAAAAAAAGTTGCCATTATTGGAGGGGGCCTGGTAGGAAATGCAGCTTGCCTACTGTTTGATTGCTGGGAAATGAAGGGGTGACTGCTCAGCAAAGCTGAGCTTGAACATGAAGGTCTCCGGAAAGGCAGCTCTAGTGCAAGAAGGCTTCTTTGGGCACTGCAGACATAGCCAGGCCTTGCTTCTTAGCTGGGGGCAAGGAAAAATGCAATCCAGTTGCTTGCCTGCATTGCCTTTCTCTTTGTACAATGCTTGCTTGTTTGTAGCTCATTAAATGATTTGGTCTGCAGATTAACAAAATAATGCCTTCTCTCCTGAGTTCAGTGCTCCTTTTAACCCTATTTTTCTTAAAATTATTCTTCTGACAGATAGCAGATGTTATCATCTGGTTGTGTTCTTATTGTAGGAGGCAGCAGGTCTTGTTTGCACAGCTGGGACTTTGTACCAAGAGAGGGGGTCTTCTCTGAGGGAAAGCTTTGCTGCTGAGATACTGCAGAGACCTTGTTCAGGCACTGCATGTGTACCAAGACAGAAAAACAGTGCACTTCTGGATACTCCTCTTTTCTTCCCTGTGAAGGAGTGGAAGTTTTTTAGGGGAAAAACACCCAAGTTGGATTGTGCCCTCTCAGGGCACTTTAGGCAAGACCAGCTACTGAATCTTTCATTGCTTTAGCTGTTTCTGGCTTTAACCAAATCACTACTGTGAAATGCCTTATGAAGACTGAGACTTGATAAATGTTAACATAAGAGAAAATAGCTTCCTTTTTCCATGTTCATTTGGGAGCACTTTTCTTCCATTGCTGCCTGCGGGGCTGTCTGTCTTTAAATGACAGCTCCCAAAACTCCCACCTAACATTTTGGCTGTTAGCTTCTTACTCCCCTGGCTGCTGGAAAAAGGGGAAGACTAAGAGTATGCGGTTTGCTAATTTTGACAGCAGTTAATGATAGAAATTTAAAACAAAAGAGGGTACACATTTAAGTGAAAAGTGGGGTATGTGCTGTCCTTCTTAAGGTAGCATCTTACTTCTACACAGGTGCAGCTTTCCCCCCCCCCCCCGCTTCCCCCTTTTTCCTGGGGAATGCTGCAGCAGCCTGAATTCCACTGAGGAAGATAAATGCAGAATTGCTGAACCACTGAGGTTGGAAAAGACCTTCAAAATCATCAAGTCCAGCTGCCATCCCTAACTATTGAGTCCCATCACTAAACCATGTTCCTTAGAGCCATACCCATAGTCTGGAGAGGAGCAAGGAGCGTGCCTGTAGCAGCTTCTGCTGCCCCTGGTTGAAGGAGTTAGTTCTGCTCAATTACTGATGAGTGTAAACAAGTCCTGTACCTGGTATGTTTATATAATGAGATGTGGTGAGTAATTTCTGGGGTGATGATCTTGGAGGCTCTGCAACGTTTCTCTCTCCAGGAAGAAGTCCTCTGCAGCTCTTGGTCAAAGGAACACCCTGCATCTGCCGAGCTATTCTCTCAGCTGTGGTTTTCTAATGGCAAAGGAGAAGCATTTTGGTAGTGCTCTAAAACTTCATCTGTCATTTCCATCTTCTCTTTTAGGTGGGTGCATTAAATGCATGTTTCTTTGCTAAACGAGGTTTCCATGTTGATGTTTATGAGGCCAGAGAAGGTAAGAGCAGTGTGAACATTATGGCTTGATTAATAACTTGTATCCTTTTGCTAGTAGCAGTTTTCAAGAAGCAAAAGAGGAGCTGCATGACCTCACTGAAACTGCAGAGAGTGCAGAATCTGAAGATGTCACTTTCAGAATACTCTTTTCATACTTGCACTCTTTTGCTCCTATGGTTCTGGGGGAAAGAGCTTATTTGAAATGCACTGCCTCAGCTACTAAAATTATGCCCTTTTTTATGTCCTTGGCTTGAAGACTGAAAGATTGATTCAAATTTTCATCTTTCAAAACTTAAGTTTCTGCATTAAAAATACTGGCATGATGGCATTGAGCCAAGACTCCTTGGGAAAAAATGCTGTTAATCCTGCAGCATTGCTGTTTGGGCTTAAAGCACTGACCTGATCACAGCTAGCATGGATAGTGCTGAGGAAGGGTGGGAGGTGACAGTGGCAGTGCCTGCAGCCAGAAGGGCTGTCTTGTCAGTGGCTGTATTGAATCCACGGTCAGCAAGAGGGTTGGCCTTGTCTGCAAGGTTGGATAGCAGCAAGGCACTGGAAGAAAGCTGCAAGTTCACAAACTACTAGTAAGGAAAACCCACTTCAGTAAGCATGGCAGTTCACAAGAGGCACTCATCAGAGTGTTTCCATTTCTCAGAGTAATCTTCCCTGTAACACAGAAATGTGGCTACTGCAGAGCACAGAGATGTCTGCCTGTCAGTGTGGTAGTGTTTGTATTTGCCAGTTAGAAGATGCTGTCAAAGGAGCTGAAACATCGCAGCTGATGTTCAGAAACTGGAATACCATGCTGAAAAGGCCAGATGATGCTCAGAGCAAGTGGACACAGTGCTGGCATGGCCTGCAGCAGCAAGTAGCATGTGTTAGCCATGGGTGTTTGCAGAAGAGAAGCTGTCAGAGAACAGTGGGCCTTGTCCAGTTTATTTCTTCATGCTCTTCACTGTTACTTGTGTCTGTGGGTTGAAGACTGGCATATGGGGCAGGTTGAAGGTGGTCGAGGAGAAACAGTGAACAGCACTTTTCCTGCTCTGAGATCCAGCTGTAGCAAAAGGAGGACCTGGCAAACAGGAGTTACCCCAGATGCTGGAGGAATAAGCAGCAGCAAGAACTTCTGCAGCACTGTGTGGACATGATCTGAAATGTCCCAGCTCATACGACCAGAAGAAGCATGCCTACAGCATAGCATGGTGCAGACCTGTGCAACAAGCAGCTTCCTCTGGCAGAAGCATCAGCCAGTCTCAAGTGAAACCAGTAGGCTGCAAGTTCAGAACAAAAAAACAAATGGTTCTTCCAGCTATTTGCCAGATGCTGTATGTGCTGGAAGTTTCATGGGTTCAGAAAGCCTGTGGTTAAATAAACTGAAGAAAGCTGCATTCAGCTGTTGCTACAGGGATAACTCTCATTGCCCTTGGAATACTGGAAGCAGCACTACACCTCTATCCTCTTCTGCTGCTACTGAAGCACCAAGCAATTGCCATTGCCAGAGAGCACTATGGGTGTTCCTGCCTGCCTTCAAGGTGGGTGAACCTTACCCCTCTGCTCAGTCCTGGGGCCTGGGCATATTGCTGAGATGGCATGTGTCTTGGGATTGGGACAAGGCCCTGCAACACCTGCTGGCTGGGTGGCCAGGGAAATCTGAGCAAAATCCAGGTGGTTGGCAGAGAAAGCAGCATCCCATATGTGGCAGGAACATCTCAGAACCAAGTTTCTCAGCAGAATACTGCCAAGCTTGTCTCAAATGAGGGATGGTGGACGGCAGGAGACTCACCACCGTCCACCTACTGATTCTTGGGCACTGCAGCCCATGCTGGAGGGATCTGTGCAACCAACGTTTCTCTTCTTACAGACATTCGGGTGTCCAGCTTTGCCCGTGGCAGAAGTATTAACTTGGCCCTGTCACACAGAGGACGCCAGGCCCTGCAGGCTGTGGGGTTGGAAGAGCAGGTACCCTCACTACTTCTGTAGAACTATAAAATCATAGAATCACAGAATGGCTTGGGTTGGACGGGACCCCAAGGATCTTCAAGTTTCAAGGCAGGGTTGCCAACTGCTAGATCAAGTGCTAGATCAGATTGCCCAGGGTCCCATCCAGGCTGGCCTTGAACACCTCCAGGGATGGCGCACCCACAGCCTCTCTGGGCAGCTGTTCCAGCACCTCAGCTCTCTCTCAGTGACAAACTTCCCCTTGATATCCAACCTGAATCTTCCCTCCTTTAGTATAAAGCCATTCCCCCTGGTCCTATCACTACCTACCTGTGTATAAAGTTGATTTCCCTCACGTTTCTAAACTCCCTTGAAATACTGGAAGCCCACAGTCATGTATGCCCACAGCCTTTTCTTCTCCAGTCTGAACAAGCCCAGCTCCCTTACCCTGACTTCATAGGAGAGGTGCCTCTGCCCTTGGATCACCTTTGCGGTCCTCCTGTGGACTCTCTCTGAAAGTTCCACATCTTTCCTGTGCTGGGGCCCCCACATTTGGATGCAGTACTCCAACTGGGGCCCCACAAGGGCAGAATAGAGAGGGACAATCACCTCACTTGCCCTGCTGACCACCCCTCTTCTGATGGAGCCCAGAATACCACTGGCCTTCCAAGCTGCAAGCACGCACTGCTGGCTCACATTCAATTTTTCATCAGAGAAATGAGATCTCTGTGCTTGAGATGCTGTTAAATTCAGCTGGCGATGGACAGCCTCTCTTCTGCTCCCCATGCCAGAGAGTGCCAGCTGCTCCAGACATCCAGGTTCTGTGTATAGCAGAAGGGCTTCCCCTTGACAGGAACTCCTCCAGCATCCATCTCTCCACCCTCCTACAGGGTGAGGGTAAAGGAGGCAGAAGCAGGCAGCCTCCCAAAAGAGCTAGAGTGTAGAAGGATGTGATGAAAGGGATGCCAGCATGCCAACATAGTGTCATCAACTCATATCCCAGCACCCAGGTGTCATTTGATGTTATTCCTCCTCCACCCATCCTGCAGCAATTATCCTCAGTAAAATGTCATGACTTGGGGCCCACAGCCCTGCAAACTTCTCTCCACATATGTGGCTGGTTGTGCAAAGCCAGTGACAGAGCACAGCAGAGATTGTCCCACCCTTCTCAGAGCATGGTGTTTGGAGGTGGCATTTGTGGGTTGTTTCTCTTGGCAGCTCAGCTTCAGAGGGAAAACTGGATTTTCCTCTCTTCTATTCCAGATTGTGTCCAAAGGCATCCCCATGCACGCACGAAGAATACACACACCACTGGGGAAGAAATACTCCATCCCTTATGGCAAGAAGAACCAGGTATTTGTCTGTGCTGCTGTTTTTGTGATTCTTCATATAGCATAAGAGATCTCTGAGCATTTCTGTACTGTGATGGACAGGTGCCTCTTCCAAAGTGGACACAGCAGCATACTGGGAAGAAATGAGGTTACCCTCATCTCAGGATTTCCTCTCTCCCTGTCCTATGAAAACACACAGAATTTACTTTACGCATAATCAAACCTGCCACACTTAGGCTGATGTGGCTGTCCATTCATCCTGTATGTAGAGATCTGTCATTTACTGGCAAACATGGATCTTGATTCTCCTTCCTCTCTACAAGCTGGTCTTGGGTACAGTCATCATCACAGTGCTGCTTTGCCAGTCTCACTTTGGTTTCCTCCTTTAGTTACACACCCTGCACACATGCTTTTCAGTGATACTGGGAGCAGGCAGGGAATTGCAAGCTGCCACTCATTTTCACTGTAGCTGTTAATGGGATGTTCTGAGGAGGTGGTGCATTCCCCTTACTGTGCAAAGTGGCCTTCAGAAAGTCTTTCTGAGCTCCATTTTTTGTGTTTTTTTTTTCCAGTACATTCTCTCTGTGGACAGAGCAAACTTAAACAGAGAGCTGTTAACAGGTAAGCATGTTTGCAAACACTTAAATACCCTATTTACTAAGAATATATGGTTTAACTGATGAGTGGTAGGCTTCAACTGAGTGCCTCTGTGCCCCAGGCTCTCTCTGCCTGGGAGTTCTGCACAAGCTGGCTCTCAGAAAGTGCATATGCAAACCAGCTGTGTTATTAAGAAGAAAGCAGCAGTAGCACATTTAGTGAAATCCTATGCTTGTCTGTCTGAGTCTCCAGTGCACAGCATCATCTCCCAGCATCCACAGAAGTGCAAACAGTAGTTGAGAAATGAACAGAAACAAGGCAGATGTGTTCCAGGTCACAGAGGTGAAGGTCTGTTGTTTGTTCTGTTGTTAGTTACCCACTCTGCAGAGGAGTGATATGGGCAAAAACAACAAATCCTCCAGTTCTTCCTGCTGTCCTTTCTGTTTAAAAAAGTGTACAAAGTCCATCTCCCCGGCCATGTTCTTATTGCAGACTTGTGCTGGCCTGTGTTGCTGTAGCTGGTGCTTCCCTTTCTCCTCCTATGCTGTTTCTCTGCAGCAAAAGTATTTTCAGATATTGACCCTGAGGCCTCTCTGTGGGTGCAGATACCCCCAAGTTAACCAGACTTAATGAAACACTGTCCTACTGTGCCCTTACTTGCCTGCCACTGCTCAGCATGACAGTCTGATGTGGTGATGGCAAAAATCCCTGTAAATCAGGAATTCTGTCAGCACAAGCCTCTACCTGTAGTTGTCTTTTCACAGCTGCTGAGAAGTACTCCAACACTAAACTGTACTTCGGACACAAGCTAATAGAGTGCAATGCAGAGTTGGGGACATTAATCATTAAAAGGTAACCCCTGTACAAGCCTGGGATAAAGTGCTGTGTTTTGTTATTTCTGCTTAATAATTCATAAAACCTCAAACAATTGAGCAATCCATTCAAAACTAGAGTGTTATTATGGGGTAGACAAAACTAGGCACAAGCTTTGGAAAGCAGAGGCATCAAAGCGAGGCTCACAGGGAGGCTGAAAAAGCTGAAATAACTCCCTAAGCCCAGCAGGCTGGCAATAGGTGAGCCACCAGCCTGCTGTCCTGTGCAGGAAGTAAACATACCAGTCTTTGAAGTGCTGGCTTTCAGGATCAGATCGCTCACTAGAAAGAGCAGGAAAAGACCTTGGTTTGCAATTGTGTTGAGTTCTGGCCATGCTACCCCATCTACCTGGAGATGGAGACTCTACACAAGAGCATTGTTATACCAGTTGTCCCATCTGAGTGCTTTGTATAGATCTGGGAGAATTATGCATTTGGCAGTCTGCAGAATAATTACTTGGATGCTGAGCTTTCGGTGAAAGCCATTCTCCCCATACCGTAGAAAACTCATAAGGGTGCCAGTGACCAAGGCATTTTTGCAGCAAATTGCAAAAGGCAGGTCCTGGGATGCCAGACTGGCCTGGGATTTATGGCAGGGCTGTTCCAAGGGACTCTCCTAGTTCCAGGTCTGGCCAGCTACCCCTGGAAGACACCTACGATCTCATTGTGGGATGCGACGGAGCCTTCTCGACAGTCAGAAAGCAGTTCATGAGGCAAACGCGCTTCAACTACAGCCATGAATACATCCCTCATGGCTACATGGAGCTGACCATCCCTCCCAAGGATGGAGATGTAAGTGGGCCTGACCTGGGTTTGCCATGGACTCCTTGAGTGTGATGCCCTGTCACCTCTTACAGTACCTCTGAGGAACTTGCTTCTCATCCCATCCTCCCAGGGGATTCAAGCTTTTCTAGGAGAGACTGTTTCTGGAGTTTCTCTTTCAGTAGTAGGGCTAGGCTGCGAAATCCCAAGAGGCTGCTCTAGAGTAGTGGTGTTCACTTTAGCTCTGAGAGGTCCTGGGGGGTTATGGGAACACATCTATGTGGACAACAGCAATGACAAACCAGCAGATTTTTCCCATCTGCCCTGCTCTTGCCCTTGTTCTGTTTCTCTCTGTAGTACTCGGGGCCCTGAAGTCTTCTGATACACAGGACAGGAATCAATCTGCCAGCGTGGAACTGCCAGGGAACTTGAGACTCAAGGTGATTTTCTCTCTCTTTCAGTTTGCCATGGAACCAAACTACCTCCACATCTGGCCAAGAAACACCTTCATGATGATTGCGCTGCCCAATATGGTGATAACCCATGGTCATGGTTCCTTGGAGCTGGGATGGAGCTTTTGGGGATGAGCTGGCTGTGATGGCAACTTCTCAGCTTGGGCTTCAAGAGGAGCCCAGAGGGACCTGCAGCCCAAGCAAGGAATTCCCAGAGCCTAGGGGCACAAGGCATCAATCCTAGCTAGCCCCGAGCAAGTGTCCAGGCTGCTTCTCTCTCACCTCATCCACCCAAGGAAACTTGGGGCTGGAAGTACAAACCAGACACAGGAGTACCAAAGTCTGGCTGCCATCCCTTTCTGCTCTGTGCTACAACTCCCCATGGGACATGGGGTGGTTGGATGCTAGAGCACACTGCACAGAGCATCACTGCAATGGCCAGATGGCCAGCAGGCTGGGCATTAAGCTGCTGATCCACATGTAAAGTGCTTTTCTTGACCTCTGGACTTCTTTCTAAACTTTCTCCCTGGCTGACAGGACAAGTCTTTCACCTGCACTCTCTTCATGCCCTTCGAGGAATTTGAGAAGCTAATGACTGGAGAGCAAGTACTGGATTTTTTCCAGACCTACTTCCCAGACTCCATTCCCCTCATCGGAGAGTAAGTGTCCCCACTGCCCCTTCTTGCTCCTCAATATGGTGACACCATGCTGAGGAACAGGCTGGTACTCCACAAGGTCTTCCTGTGACCCAGACTCTCCTTAATCTCGCAGGCTAGCTGCCTATGTACACTGCTGGTCTGTAAGAGAGGGGAACCAAAGAGACCAGGATCTGCATTGCTTTTTCAGTGGGGTAATTCAGCAGCAAAATACAACCCATCCTGCAGTGGTCTGTGAATAAGTTACACTCCAGTACTATTCTGTACCTTGGAGGCACAACCCAGGTCCTGCCACTGTGGGGAGGAAAACATAGATCACCTCCCACTGCCTTTGTATTGCTGTTAAGGTTTTTTAAGTCAGGAGAAGGATTAGGGGTTCATAAGCCATGGTTTTGGTCTTAGGGCAGGGTGAGGAAAATGGAGCTGCTAGAGCTGAGAGTTGTGTTTTGCCCCAGGAATGTTCTGTTCCTGGAGGTGTTCAAGGCCAGGCTGGGTGGGGACATGGAGAAACTGATCTGCTGCCTGATCTAGTGGTTGGCAACCCTGCCCATGGTGAAGGGTGCACAGTATCAATAGGACCCCAAGCAAAGCTGATCTCAACATGCTCTGCTACATTTGTAGGAAGAGAAGCTATCTGTGTTCACTCCATGCACCTATGGCATGCTTGCTTGAAGTATAGTGGGAAGTTAATGAAAAAGGTACTTGTTATTTTGTGTTTTTCCAGCACAAATATCCTAGTGAACGGGAAGTTTTGCATCCTGTAGCAAACAGCCTATGGCCCTGGCTTCCTAAGCTTGGATGTGGTATGGTTTGCTCCTCCTGTCTCTTGTGGTCCCATCAAGTGAAGTATCTTTTATTTTGCCTGAAGGAGAGAGCTGAAGCATGATTACTTCTTGCTGCCTGCCCAGGCCATGATATCTGTGAAGTGCTCCTCCTATCACCTCTCTTCCCGTTGTGTGCTGATGGGAGATGCCGCTCATGCTGTTGTGCCTTTCTACGGACAGGGCATGAATGCAGTAAGTTCACAGCTTGCCCTGTGTCATTCAGTCCCCACTTCTTAGGGATGAGCAGCCCAGTGGGAGCCCCATGCTGCTGGAAACACCACTTCCTACCATTGCCCTACAAGATCCTTGGCAGAGGGGCCTGGAGGCTCTGAAAATGTGCTCCATGGAATATGGGACACCAGGGTTGCTAACAGCTACATTAGCTCAGCATCCCTGAGGGCACTTCTTGGGAATGTGTGACTGCTGCTGCTTATTTAACCTCCAGTATTCCTCCCAGGGCTTTGAGGATTGCCTGGTCTTTGATGAATTAATGGACCAGTTCCACAATGACCTGGGTGAGTGGCATGGCCCAGCCCTCAGAAGCTGGAGGCCCTGCTGGGGAGCTGCCTGCCAACAGCTGCTTTCTTTCTCCAGGTGCCTGTCTCCCTGAGTTCTCCAGGCTGAGGGTGCCCGATGACCATGCCATCTCAGATTTAGCTATGTACAACTACATAGAGGTGAGTGACTGGCAGATGAGGGACTGTCTGTGCAGCAGTGTCCATCCTCCTTCTGGCAGGTGATGATTTCTGTATTGCAGATGCGAGAGCACGTCAATTCAACGTGGTTCATTTTCCGGAAACAGATCAACAACCTCCTCCACACCCTCATGCCTTCTACCATCATCCCACTGTACACAATGGTAAGCCTGGAGCTTTGTTCCCCATGGTTCTAGCCTACCATGAGCTGCTCCCCCACCTGCTCATGTGTATAATCAATGAAAATTATATAAAGGAATATTATATAACCAAATAAGATGTTATGATAATGAAATAAGCAAGAGAGTTAGGCACAGCAAGACAAAGAGAATAAATAGGATGCTTACCCATGTCGTGGGCTCACTCAGGAAACTCCAGTGGAGTGGATCTCCAGAAGAGAGAGAGATCCTTCCCTGCTGGTAGTCAGCTCTTAAATGGGTCTAGGAGAGGTGCAGCCAGGCTCCACCCCTTCCTGCAGCACAGGTGAATTGCTTTCAGCTGTGCTCCCAGGGCTGACTCATTGCTCGCCTCAGGTGACTAATCAGAGGTTCAGGCCATGACTCAGCAGTTCCCATACATCATGCAATCTCCCCAGGTGACATTCAGCAGAATTCGCTACCATGAGGCGCTTCAGCGCTGGAAATGGCAGGAAAAGGTAAACTGAGAGCCCTGCATCCTGCTCAACAGCACTGCTTTGTGCTGCAAGCTCCTGACAATGCTGTGATTTCTCTTTACACTCGCAGATAATTAATCGAGGGCTCTTCATCGTGGGGGCAGCAGGGCTGGGCAGCACCTACCTGCTCATAAAGAGACTGACACGGGACTGGAGCCTCTTCACACCAAACTTGTGGGGCTGGTGCTATTACATCAGGAATATGGGAAATTTTCCTTTCAGCACCTAAATGGCACAAATGTAACAGAAGGTTCTGGGAGCAATAAAAGTGAAGGCACAGGCTGTCGGCTCAGCTTGGTGACTTTTTTCTCTGTTGGGATGTGGTCCCTTCTGTCCCCTGCCCCCAGGGGAGAGAAACTCACTGGGGCACAGAGGGTTCATATGCATCTCTGCCTAATTTAAGCTGCTTTGTGCCTCGAGTGATGCTGCATGTCATGGGCTGGGCATGGGGCTTATGTGCAGTAATGGAAAGAATGTGCAGCCTCTAGCCAGACAGACAGTTGGGATCACTTGGGGCTTCTCAGTCCTTCCTGGGACTGTGCCAGAATGGCTGACTTCTGCTTGTATCAGAATCCAGTGCCTCCCTACCTTTATCCTCATCATGTGCCTTTGGAACTAGATTATCTTTCCGAGTTTCTCCTCTTTAATTTCTCCTTATGAAGCAGCTTAGTAACATATATCCATTGAAGAAACATATCCTTGTCTCAATGTTGATATTTCTGCCTAAATAAATCAAAAGATATCACAAACTTTGAAAAAGTACATTTCTTTTCCTACAATTCCTGTTTGAAAATTGTATGTGAAACTAATATTGCCTCCCCCACTGTTTGTTGTTGTTGTTGTTTTTGCTTTTCCATCAAGACACATTTATTTTAACTCCCTTGCTGCCTGGGTGCTATGCAAGTAAGCACCTGCATCCTGACTTCCTCACCTCCAGTGCCCCACAAAGTCCCCAAGCCACTTGTGTTCTCAGCTTGTAGGTGTGGGCATACACCAGCTCACGTGTAAGTGCTGGGTAGTGTGCTCCAAGTGTGTGCTCTGCTAACACATGCTATAGGTCAGGTGAACTTGGGAACATGAGCTATTTGTGATTTTGAAACAGTATTGGGAAGGTTCTTAGCTGAAAGTCAACTTGCTTCCTTTCCCCAAGTCAAGGAAAATACAATTTATTTATTCTTGATGACAACTTGAAGAGAAGATGTTCTAGGTCACTGCCTGAAGTCTGGAGGAAGGGCAATTTCACACCTGCCTGAGAAATACTGCTGCAGGCAGGTGTCCACAGACGCTGCCACCAAGCCTCTGGGCTAAAGCAAGACAGAGGGGCCTTGAAAGGTCCCCTCAGCTTACCTATTTCCTTCTTGGCATTTGTGCATGCCCTCGCATTTGCTTCTGTCTAATTCAATTACTGGTCCTTCTTTTTGAAACAGTCTGAATCTCTATGCTTGCGTCCTTCGTTCAGTTTCACTAATCATCCTGCTAAGCATGTACACATTTGTGTTTGTATTGCACAGCTTACACCAGAAATAATACCTGCAGCCACTGATGGGGGAGATTCTCTCACCATGTCCAAGTAAGAATAGTCTCTGTCTGGGTCCTTGGCAACAAGCACTGTCTTAGAGACCTGGAGCCCTAAGGAATGCTGCTGGTGTCATTGGGAAGCCAGGTGCGAGGTGCACGAGAGCTGCACTAGGTCAGGATCCTGGAATCAAAAACAGCTGCAGGCTGGGAGAGCACTGTGGGAAGTATCAGTGGTGCTTCTGCTCTTACTCTGCCCCAGAACCTCAGTCATTGGTGGAGAATGACTAAGTGGCCCCAACTAACCTATCATCAGACACTGTACAGCCACTCTTGTTTAACACGTTTCATGTACAGCTGCCAAAGCACGGGCACTGATAAGGGCACTGGTAAGAACTGGTTTGTAGGATTTTGTGAGTTCTTTCTGGCTTGCAAAGGAGCACCTATCAAGATGTAGCTGGCAAATTAGCATAGAAGACTGTGTGTTTCTTTGCCCAGAATTTCTCCAAGCACTGTATCCTGTGGTAGTTGATTGCAGCCACCACAGGAATTTGCTGTAGTTTCTCCAGTGAGTGCTTCAGCTGCTGCATTAGTGCCTGAGTAGGACAGATATATTTACTTCATATATTAATTTTTATTAACTTTAAACATATTCATCAAGCTAACGGAGATTGGATGTAAAATGATCTGCAAATTATTCCCAAACTTGAAGTACACAACTGTACATGTATTTCGAAAGAATGAACCCATAACACAAAAGGAACAAGTAGCTGTGCAGAATTTGAAAAAGCACATAGCTGGAGATTTTATGTGTGATGCCAGGTCTTTTGCATTGCTGATCTTCAGCAAGTCTGATGGACTTGCAGAGTAGGGAAGAGATCTGGTCCTAGTGGTGGCAGAAGAAGCCATGTTCGAGCTCAAAGCTGCAAGCACTGTTTCACATGTTCAATGCCTCTGATGTTGATGTTCCACAATTCAATCTGCTGCTCCTTTGATTCTTTGCCATGCAGTGGGTTGTGTGGTGGAGGTAAGCCAAAGTCACAGAAGCCCAGGTAGAACTGTGGAGGAGCCCGAGGTAGGTCTAAGAGGGAAGTAACACCAGGGAGCCACTGATGATTTAAAAATCAGATTCACTGTTTGTTTTCTGGCTGTCCATCATTTCTGAGTACAGCAAAAGGAGCAGACTGCCCGCCTGGAGACCTTCCCTGTCCATCTCAGCAATGAGTAGTTTAGAAATGAGCCACAAGTGCAACTGTGCAGAGCAGTGCAGCAGGGCATGGAGCTGCCTAGGAGTGGAGTCTGCTGGAGTAGAAGGGAAATAGCAGTTTTGAACTCCTCATTGGGAGCGCTTTCTGCACTACGTCCCTATGGCACTTGGCATCTGAAGGTCCTGCCACAAAGCAAAGCTAGCACCAGGAGCTAGGACAGATGGAAACTGACAGGGAGCCGGGTTGAGTGCCTGTTGGTAAGATCTGCTCTGCAGCCCTGTCCGTGACATTGCTGTTCCCTCCTCCCACAGTGCAACCAGACGGCTCTGTGAGAGAGGATAGGTACTGTGCAGCCCCTCAGCCAGCACCTGGATACTGGTGGTCTCTTGGAAGAAGGGTTAAAAACAACACAACAAAGAAGAAGATGTGGGAGCCTGAAATTTCCTTGTTTGGCATTTCCTCATTTAGTGGTGGGTCCTAGTGCTCCCAGGCATCACTCCAGTTCATTACCCATCAAATCTGGGGTTCATGACGGTGGTGGTGGCACTCTTGAATAGGGGATTATCAGCCTGGAGAGAGAAAGGTGAAAGTCTCATGAGATTGTACTAGACTTTTGGCAGTATATAACCCATCCTTCCATGACTTTGAAGGACATGGACAGCATTAGCTGCTCCAAGATTGGGCACTGGGAAGGTCTGGGTCCACCATGCTCTGGGCACTGCCAGCTGCAGTAGACCCTACAGAGGATGTCTCCTCCACATCCTCTCAGCATCTCCCCTGCATGCAGTCATCCTGATGCTCTCTTACTTCGTTCCACTTGGCCTTGGATTTCTCCTTCTCGAACCTGCGGTATTCTCTGCGATCAAAGATCTCCGTCAAGAGCCGCCAGATCAGCAGGAGCAGGAGGCCAATAAGAGCCACACCAGCAATGGTGCTGCCTACGATCAGCGCGACGTTGGGAGGCTCTGGGCACTCTGTGGATCAAAAACAGATCCTGCAGATACGTCTGCAGCCCCCAGGAGAGCTGTTGGGGTGGGGGCAGGATGAGTGGGATTCATAGAATCATAGAATCATAGAATCATAGAATAGCTTGGGTAGGAAGGGATGTCAGAGATCACCAAGTTCCAACCCCCCTACCACAGGCAGAGCAACAAACCTCCACATTTAATACTAGACCACTCTAGTACCTTTCTTAGGGTCAACGGTGACAGTGTACATCTCCTCCCCATCATCCTGGGCCATAAAGAAGGAGATCCAGCAGTTCTCAGAGTCCTTCTCCTTGCACTGCCGGCTCCCTGCCCGTGGCTGGTCAGCCAGCTGGATGTTGGTGCAGGCCACAGAGCAATTCTTTTTCAGTGGCCCGCTACTGAAGGACTTGCACTCCACGCAGGAACTGCAACACAAGCAGCTCAAATTGTCTCTGCAGCGGCAGCAGCCCCCATGCCCACCCCACCACTCAGCTCCATCACTCACATATGCTTGCCGCAGGGTGAGGGGCAGCCAGGGCACTCCTCGCAGAAGGGGGGCTGGTAGCCCCCCCAGCACTGGCAGCGATTGCAGTGGCAGGAGCCACGCAGGCTGCACTCATTCTGCCGGCTGTTCCTACAGCCATCAGTCGACTTCTTGCATTGGCAGGCGCTGCCCTCATACTTGGGTGTGCACTTGCACTCACCACAGTCACAGCGTCCACGCTCTGTGATGGGAAATGTTTCCAGTCAATGGCCCCGTGGGGCACAGGTCTGCCCTCAGGGGGAACTGTGGGAAGGATGGGGTTGAGGGAGGATGAAAAACAGGAGCTGGTTCCTCTGCCAGCTCTGACCACCTCTGCTTGGAAGCCCTGCAGTGGGGCTAGGGCTGCCCTTCCACGAGGTGTTCTGTGAGGGCAACATGGAAATGCACTCATGCAGCTTGGACATGAGATCACCCCCCTGTGTCTGGGCACCCGATTACTCACCCTCACCACCGCACAGTGAGCCGTTGTGAAACTCGCAGTTCATGTTGTCGCAGTCGCAGAAGGTGCCGTAGATCTCCTTGCCAGGCACATCACTGGTGTGGCAGACGCACTGCCCGCACACGCAGTCCCCCAGCCCCGAGCAGATGACTGAGCTGTTGTCCTTTCGGCAGCTGCCCTCCAGCTCTTTGCTGGTCCTGCCTTTGGTGTCGCACTCACAGTTCTTTCCCATGTAGCCCGAATTGCAACTGTCACAAGGGGAGAGGAATGAGGCTGGGTCAGCAGCCATGGGGCACACACAGGGCCAGGCTCAAACCTCAACCAAAGCAGAAGAGATCAGGGATAGCATTGTTGGAAACAAGCGTGTCACCAGGTGTCTGCACCACCGTGTTCTGGAGCAAACTCTGGGAGGCCCTTTGGTGGGAGACCTCAGCAGTGCTGCTCTCCATGTTTGTTATATTTACAACATGAAACGATTGCCTGGAAATTATTATGATAATTTATAATTTCCAAACCCTTGCCAGGAGATCTGAGTGTTTCCTGAGGAAACCCAGGCTTTTCCTCTCCCACTCACTGAGAGGCCTTGAAGCAATAATTATGTTTAAAGATGTACATGAACCATAGAAGTGAGTTTTTTAGAGATTTCTGCAGAAAGCTTGGTGTTTGGGCAGACAGATGGATTGAGTGGGTGGAGAGTTGGCTGAATAAAGAGTAGGCAGATGGATGGCCGAGTAGATGCACGTGTGACCTTAGGAAAGCAGCAGAGGGTCTACCAACTGAAGACAGACCTCAGCGTATTCCCTGCCACCATGAATCTAAACTGCTGCTCCAAAAAAGAAAGTGAGTACAGATGATCAGAGCAAGGCCATGACTGATGGTTCTGCAGGCCCTGGGGTGCTGGGAGGCACCAAGCACAGTAGCAAGCAGTGGCCTGGCAGCCCTCTCACAGCATCTCCTCAACTCTGGCATTATTTGAAATAACATTTGAGGAGAACAGCACTCACCTGCAGATCCCACAGACAACTTCGCCATTTCCACTGCAGGCAGTTGGATCAGGCCGCTCTCTGCAGTCACAGTCACAGATGCTATCCAGGTGCACAGTGAGTGTGTCTGTGAAGCCCAGTGGCCGGATGGTGAAGGACTGCCTTTTGATGCACTCATTTGCTGTGACCTTCACTTTGAAGGTGACCTAGTAGGTGCAGAGTGAGAAGAGGGAAGGGCTAGAGACCATCAGGTAGCTTCAGTAGTAATATAGTATTGGCCCCAGGCTGAGTGCACACGTAATGGAGGATCGTCCTCAGCATCGGGCATTAAATTCACATGAACAAAAAGTCTGGGACAAGAGTTCCTGCTGTTAGACAGAAA
Organism: Phasianus colchicus; assembly: GCF_987193195.1. Taxonomy (NCBI): domain Eukaryota; kingdom Metazoa; phylum Chordata; class Aves; order Galliformes; family Phasianidae; genus Phasianus; species Phasianus colchicus. The sequence continues at coordinate 36,730,491 of NC_143442.1, forward strand.
AGGCAGGAGGAGTCTTGCAAGCTGCGTGGCATTCCTGATTTAGGGAAACATACCTCATCATTGATCTTAACATTGTCACATTGCCCTCTTGCTTCATTCTTGGCTCCTGTGTTGTTATTGCAGATGGAGTCATATTTGACATCTAGGACATCTGGCAGGGTGGAGTGGTCCAGGATGATCCGTGAGGAGAGGTTCTGTGAGGGAATGATGGGCAGTTATCCAGAGGAGGGACTGAAGCATGGAGATGTGGGGTAGCTTCCCCCAACCCAGGGGAGAAGGGTAGGGTGAGCTCCAGGACATGGTCTCAGCAGATTGTGCTGGAGCATGAAATGTAGCATCAGAAAAGTGGCAACCTCTTGCTGGCTGTGGGCAGAGTCCCATCCTCAAAGTCCCAATCTCACCTGCTCTCATGATGATGACACATGACGTGAACTTTTCTCCACCAAATAGGCAAAATAAGTTCTCACTCAGCACTTACATTGTAAGCCACCTGGATGAGTTCAATGATGTTGCTGGAGTCCTCATTCAGCTCCCCTACTGCTGACTTTGGGATCATTTCACTGAGTTTCTGCCAATGGAGAGCAAACGAATGAGATGTCCCCACCATGTGATAGCAGTGCCATCACATGGTGGTGATATAGCAGGACATAGCAGGACATGCATGTGTCACCTCAGGAGGCACCTGGACCAGCCAAAGTCTACTCACTTTGTAAACATCCACCATCTTGCTGGTGACAGCAAAAATGGGCTGAATGTTGTTTTCAGCAAGTTTCTGGACCAGCTGGCCAACAGAAGGGTAGTCCTGTGTAAGAGAGCAGGCTGATAGAGTCGCTGTAAGGAAGACCTTGCAGAACACCCCAAATAACTAGTCAACACCTGAGACAGAGGAGTTTTCACTCCTCAGAGGTACCTGAGGCAGCAGCATCTCTGCTTGCATCCATCAGCCCCCCCACCCTGGAATGTCTCCCGGGCCCTAGTGAGGTCTATAAACAATTGCAGTGGAGCTGCCCCATGCGCTTAGGGTGCAGAGCCACTGAGTAAACCTTGGAACAATGCCAGAGTACTTACAAACTCATTGCTTTTTTTGTACATGTTGTCCTCCAAGTGGCACTGGCCATCGTTGGGGGTCAAAATGCCCCCGAGCTTGCCATCACCAGCGAAGTGGAAGCCATCATCAGTTGCATACACCAGCAATCGGGTCACATTGCGCCAGCCAATCAAGTCCTGTAATGATATGGACAGCACTGAGACCTGTCCACAAATGGGGCTGGGGTGATGCTGCCTGGGCATGGCGCAGTCACTGAGGGATATCACATCAGCCTCAACAAGGGCCAGAGAGCACGGAGGAAGGTTACTGGGGACTTGAGTCAGGAAGCTCAATGCTCTCTTATATCCAGACAAATAAGGACTTTTACATGGATTACAGGCCTAAAGCCACATGATGGGCATCCACAACCTGCTCTGGGATGGACAGAGCCAGCTCCTGCTTGGAGGAGCCATTAGCAGAGGCAGTAGCCATCACGCCCACAGGTGCAGGGAACGGGGGACACATGAAGCCACCCTGTTGGGTACTCACTCCACAAACCGCCGCCTGCATCATGGCATCCAGCCCCCCTTCTGGGGCATCCAGGTTCCCTGAGATGAACTGCTTCCCCACTTCACTCTCGAATTTCTCGGCATTGTCAGTCAGTGAGAGGATGTGCTTGAAGGCGAAGGGAGGCTGGCAATTACTGTCCTTGTTGGGGCAAGGGTTCTTCAGCTTCTCAGGGTGTGTGTTGACAAAAGGCAGTACCGTCTTGTCCACAAAGGAACCAAAACCTAGGATGCCCAGGACCATGGTGTTAGGGAAGGAAGAGGCAGGGATTGGCAGGTGTCCTGATGGGCATGGACAGCCTCTTGGCTCCTGCATGGGGAGCCAAGTACCTGTCCACATCCCATGCTCCAGCACACTGCTTCATACTGCCTGCATCCTGCATTTTGTTTTGTCCACTGGCCTCACTGCTCTTCCCATTGAACAGCTGGCCCTGTGCTGGAGACAGGCTCACCTATGCGGCGAGAGGGTGTGGTGCTCTCCAGGGCTCTAAGCAGTTGTCCTCCCAGCTTCTTGACATTCTCTAGATCATCCAGCATGGAATAGGAGAGGTCCATGAGGTAGTAGATATCAATGGGGTACCCCGTGGCACGGCGAAACTTCACCTCAAATTCAGCAGGCTCCCCTGTGGGGTAGGGACACCATGTTCAGCCACTGTGCTGTGGATCATGTCCTGCCTCATTGCCCATCTCACACTGGGATCTTTCTTTGGGAGAAAATGGGAAGGAAACATGCCACCACATCCCAGCACATCTACAGGCTTCATCCTTATCCTCCCTGAAGTGTCTCCCACCCTCACGTTTTCACTAGAGCTTTCCTTCAAGATTCTTCAGCTCCTGTGAGGTCCCTCAGGTCCCCTGCAAGGTCATCTCTTGCCAACAGCCCGTTTGATTTTAAAGAAAGGGTAAAAAGCATGTGCAACAAATGTTGGCCAGCTTCAGCTGCTACCCAGCTGAGTGTGGGGATGGGCAGAAGGTTATTAGCAACAACACAGGAATCGTACTTATCCTCAGCTTCAGATGCACCTCCTGGGGAGTCAGTTGTATCTTGTTGCTGAACGGACTGTCCTGCATCCTTTTGATTTCATTGACTGGAAACTCAATCTCATTCTCTGGGCATCCTCTCTGCTGCAGCTGCTCTATGGTGTCGCAGCGGTTGGAGTCTGGCTCACCAGCTTTGGTGAAATCCTGCGTGTTGCAACATCAAAACAGAAAAATCAGAGGGGCAGGAGGTAAGTGAACCCAATGGCCCAACTCCCAAACCAGCTCTGCTGGGGCTCTGGGATATCGGTGGAGTAAGGAAGGCTGAAGTTCTCCTGGTCTTACCCAGCAGAGAGGACACAAAGCCCTCCCAGGACTGTCTACCCACTGGCAGGATAGCTGTCCCACTGCCCTTTTGCTGGTAGCACATGAGGCTACCGGGACCTACCAGCTTCTTGCACCAGGCACAGCCAGGGCCAGACTGGATGCAGTTCTTGCATGTCCCCACCTTGATCTTGGGACACTCTGTAGCAAAGGCTGGAATGTGAAGAAGATGGGTTTGAAATGGGGGAACAGGGCCAGTATGCACCAGAAGCAGCTGTGGGGTGCTCAGGCCTCAGCAGCAGGCACCCACTCTGCATGGCTCTCAGTGCCACATGTAGTCCAGTGTTGGGTATTTCCCTACTCCAGCACTGTCTCAGTGACCACGTGAGGAGTCGGGGAAAGGCAGGGATGAAGGGCAGGTGGGGCTTACCTGTTGTCAGCAGCAGCAGCACCCAGGTCATTGCTGGCAGCCAGAGGAAGCAGTCACGAGGCATTTTCTGCAAGAGGAAAGGCATCCCTGTGACAGCAGCCTCAGGGAAGGGAGCCTCCAAATCCCACAGAAAGTGGCTGTGGAGATGCAGGTGCAGGTGGCACTGAGTGGCACTGAGTGGATGTCTCCATCCTGCAGCAGGGTAGGTCCTGAGAGCATGACCCCAACTGACAGCTCACACACTCTTAGAAAAATACATTGGTATCCAGCTAAACATAGCTTTTGGGCTAAATGAAAGTCAGTAGAGCAGCAAGTGGCACTGCATCAGTACACTTTCAGTTGAACTGCTACGTAGACTGATGTGATATTTATCCAGATGCTTCTCCACCTATGTTTGTGTATGTATGTAATGCAGAAAGGCACGGTCTTGGAGCAAAACTCAACTGAGTTGTGGCCTTACAACATGGATGTATTCAGGGATGTGAGAAAGGAGGAAATTGTTAAAAGAGGAAAAAAGAGGGGAAAAAAAGGGTGGAGGAACAATGAACATTTCCGTTTTCAGCAATAATAGATACAACATCAAAAGGATGTGTCATTGGTTTTGAAATGGCTCTTTTGCCACCCTGAGCAATCAGACAGCTCCTCCCCGGTCCTGCCAGTGCTGCAGAGAACCGTCAGCCTCTCCGAGAACCTGCCAGACTGAGCGGCTCGGGGCGGGAAGGAAGCAGCAAGGGAAATGCACAGAAGGCACCAAACCCAGAGCAGTAAATATGGCTGCTCAGAGATGCTCCTGAGGCACAAAGATGTTTCTGCAGCACGTCTGCTGCTGTGAGGCAGCAGACAAGTCAAAGGGTGACAGTGATCAGAAAGATCAGATGCTAAGGGAGATTAGATGGGTGTCATTTTGTGACAACTGAGCAGGGAGGTTTGATGCCTGGTTGTTCTGTGGACTTGGAGGTGCGACGGGGCTGCAGCAGCAGAGTGCAGGCTGTCAGGATGTGAAGATCTGCAGCCTTGAGAGGTGACCACCTCAGAGCTGAGCTCCCCAGCAGAGCTCCAGAGGCAGTCACCTCTCTGCACAGGCAGGCAGAGGTGACTCTGTGCTCACCTGGTCATGGTGGCAGAGCCTAGGACTCCACTCTGCTGTGCCATTTTGTGATGGGGCCGCAGCTCCATCCTTGCCTGTGACCATGCCCACTGCATCTCCGTGGGCACTCCACAGGTGACTGGGCCCTGGGGGCAGGTGCAGAAGGAAAACCCTCAGTGTTCACACAAGCTAGCTCTGGCTGGATTTCATACTGGATTAATGGGTTTCATTTTTTCACCTCCCGCCTGTCTCTAGTGGGACTCCCAGTTCCAGCTCTCTCCCTCTCATGGAAGAAAAACCTGTAACTGCATGTGGATATGTGCCCTTTGCGCTTATTTAGGCCAGAAGGGAGCCATATAAGCCACAAGATTGGCCACAGACTGAGACCCTGTGAGCTCCTTGTGCTTTGCTTGCTAGAGATGGTAGGTTCACCCATACATAAAAGGGAGTAAGTTTCCAATTACAGCAGGATTAAAAATACCTCCCAGACCCCAGAAACACACTCAACATAAGCCCAGCTCTGTTTGATAATGAGTTTTGTACTATAGGGTTTATTTTGTGGGCTGGATTTTGGTGCCCTTATAATGCTAAAAGTCGATTTTTTCCACACAGCAGAGGTGTAAAACACACCCTGATGCTAGAGGACTGCAGCAGCAGAAAGCTCACCACTTCTTTTTCTTCTGCTGCAGAAGGAAATTATTCTCAGCTATGTGGGTGGATGAGCGTGTATATGATGTAGGGTGACTTTCAAAGGAACAAATAGGGCTTCTGCTTTTGTCTGCCTTCTCACAGTACTCAGAGAAAGGGAAAACAGCTTTTGTCTGACTTGGTGCTAGCAGGGCCCGGGCAGAGACCCTGCAGTTTTCTCCATTCGCTCTTGCCATCCATTTGGCTCAGTGTCAGACTGATACTGTTAGGGGTGCACTGCTCCCAGCTGTGCTGTACCAGGGACAAGTTTGCTTCTCACGGCAAGCAGAGAGATGCACAAAGCCCACCATCCTGTCTGCAAGCTGGGATTTATAAATAGGGCTGAAGGGGAAGTGTCAAAGCTAGCTGCTGTCTCATTGCTATAAATAAGATGAGAGTTCAACAGCAGAGATGGGTCTTGCAGTCTTGGCCACAACCCTCCTTTGCTGCTTTGCTAATTATCTACTTCTTGCAAAATGGGAGGACATCTTCCTGTGCCCAGTATCCCTGGAGCACTCTTGGCATGCTTGCATCATCTGCCTGTAACAGTGAGGCTGCCATCCACAGAGTATAAACGAGCGCCATAGGGCACAGCAAGGCTGGGAGGTGCATATCACTTGGCTTGTGGCTGTTCCTTCTTTCACTTAATTTGGTGTTATGGGTAATTCCCATCAAGGCAGACAGTCAACAAGAGGACTAGGACTGGCTGAGACACTGAGGAACTTTGTCCATGCAAAATATGTGTGTGCGATGTATATATATATGCATACGTTTATATATAGCTATGTATGGGTATATATACACACACATCAATAACAGTAGCTTTGCAGGGTCTGCCTGCATCATCTCTATCTTTATACATCTATCTATCTGTCTAAAAATATATATTTATAGAAAGGTAGATACAGGTATACAAAAACAGCCTTGCAGGGTCTGTCCCAGTCACTGAACACAGCCTCCTGCTGTCACTGGTGCAAACATCCCGTTGCACCTGTTCTAGGCTAAGCAGGAACCGTTTAGGACAGAGGAGCTGTTCCTTGTCTCTCTAGTGCTTTATGTGAAGTCTTGTGGCTAGCATCACCCATTTACAGTAGCATAGTGAAGTGGTATGCCTCCTGCCTGCAGCACCAAACTGCAAAAGTGGGAGACTTTCAGCTTCTCATGCTTCATGCAAGAAAGTAGGTCCTGTACTGTGGTCGCTAGCCCTCTGAGTTTAGTTACAATTCACTATAAAACCACCGAGCAAAGCAGGATGTGACAATAATGGTAGAGAAATGTAACATAGCTTTCCCACGCTTTTCTGCAGAGGAACTAGCACCTGTGTCAGCCACAGGGCTCTATATCTTTGTTCATGCATTTGCTTTTCATTTCCCTGTGAGACAAGGAGCCAGACCTTCAAAAATCATCAAAAATGAAGGTCTGTCTGCTTGAGAATGATTCAAAGCCAAATGGCAGCTCTCTGGCTTCTCCATCACACGTGGGTTATACTTCACAGGATCTACACTTTCCTACTGCTGTGTTAGCAAGCAAACTTTTTCCTGCCTTAGAGGCTTAACAAAGGACTTGCTTTCTGCGGGGAAAGTTTGCATGCATCCTTTGCTGTATTCCTTGCTTCCACTATACGTTTTCTGAGGTTTTTTTGCAGAGTGTAATGCACACAGAGAGAAGTGAAGGAGAAGAACAAAGTCTTGCCCCAGTCCCTAGCTTTTCTTCCAGCCTTTCCCCATTCCACAGAGGCAAAGACATCCTCATCTAGCAGGCCACAATGGGACAGATTGCTTGCACCAATCAACCCCTCATCGCAACAAAGCTGGGGCTGTTTCTGGACACAAGGTGTGACATGCTCAGATAACTTCCCTGTGCCCATGTGCTGGAGGTGACACAGCACTGGGCAGAATTTGCTGCAGCCCTCAGCTGCCATTTTGGAGGATGCAACAGGAGCACCCTGGGCCCCTGCTGCTTCCCAAGCCCACAGGTGGGTGAGGAAGGGTTCGGGGCCTGAAAACCTCCTCTAATAAGTGCCTGCACTTCCAGGCTCACTCCTTCCTCTGAAAGCAGAAATGCACAGATGAGGCAAGTCTACTTTTGGGAAGACCACATGCCAGGCTGCAGCATGCCAAAGGACTCACCTTGCACAAACCTGGATCAAGAGCCACAAAACAAATTCATGGAATCCCCATGGCTATGAAACTCCTTAGTTGCCCATCCACCTTCCCCCAGAAAGAATGTGCACAAAAGTGAAAGAGTACTCACCTCACATCAAGCCTTTCCTTTGGCTCCTCTTCTGGAACTGCAGTGAGGCTGGAAGCCCTCTGGCTGCGCAGCCTAGCTGGGAGCTGAGAATCAGGAGCTCTGGTGCTGGTTCTTCCTCCTTCTGTCTCGTGCTGGTTCTTCCTCCTTCTGTCTCGTGCTGGCTGAGCAGAAAGGAGGAAGCCAGAGCAGTGGTTTGTGGGCGGGTGCCTTCCCCCAAACCCAGCCAGCCCTATGCACCAAAGCCAAAGCTGAACCCTATCTGCCTGGGTACCTGCCCCAAATAACTTCTTCTGCCCACCTTGGCCTTCAACAGCACTGCCAGGCAGGCAAATGAGGGGAATCTGGAAAATGGATGCCCTGGGGAGATGCTGGTACCTTCAGCTCTGGAGGCAGGGGAGCTGACTCTCCCCTCTGGCCCCAGTGTGGCTGTGGTGTTCTTATTTCATAGGCAGGCTGTTGGAATGGGCTGGTCCTCCACACTCAACAGAGGATGCCAGCGCTGCTCTTGACATGACACAGCCTGGGGGCATGTGGCTTTTTGAGCCTTTGGATTTTGTTATGCAGGCTGTGGCTTCCCCTCCTAGCACATCCCAAGTAGAGAGGAACTGGCTCCAGGCAACTCCCTCTTAAACTTTTTAAGGCACTAAACTGAAAAACACATGGTATCTTAGATTTTTTTGAGAGACAATTAACTTGGGACTCGTTATTCGCTTTGCAGGTTGAAGAGGCTCTGCCAGACAGTCACCAGTGGGCCTTCAACTGCCGACCCAAGCACTCCAGCGCTGGCAGCTCATCAGCCCTCACTATTCACTGCAAGCACAGCCAACGCGTGGTCACTCCTTGCTGATGGGTAAAAGGGGCCCCAGAAGAATCAAGTCATGGAGAAGACCGCTCCAGCTGTGAGGGCTTCAGCTGCTTGAAGATTTCACCTCTCATACTTCCTGATTTGGGCACAACTTCCACTTTTTAAAGGATATCTTCTTATTTCTACATCTGATTTCTTCTAGCTGCTGCGGTTTAACTCTGCTGTGGGAGGGTGTCCTGTAGGGGCCTGTATGTGTGTGATTACAGCCCACCACTAGAGTCATAGCACTCTCCAGTCCGTTTCAAGGTTTTAACCATTCCCTGTGACTTTAACAGTCATCTTTGTTTTGACTACTTACATTTTAATTATGTTTCCACCACCACAGATTGTTCCTTTTCCCTTTCCTGGCTATGGTTTTTGCAAGACCTCTTTCTACCAGCTGGGGCCAGGCTCCACCATGAGCTAGCAGCAGGTATTGCCTCTGGCCCATTCCCACCATGCAGTGTTGGTGGTCAGAGAGGTCGTTTTGGTGCTGTGCTCTCCAGCAGCACTCCCCAGCCTACAGCAAGGCAACCAAACTCTTCCCAGTGGCATTTTCTACACCTGATAAATGTTATATCTTCCCTAACATCCTCAAGACCTGGCATCAAGACCTTGCCTGCTGCCACGTTGAGAATCAGACCCACCACTACTGGTCTCCCTGGCTTGGCTTTCTCCAGGTACCAGTCTCCTCCTCATTTTCCTGCACAGCAAAATCTCACAGAAGTTGCTTTGGGAAGCACAAGTGAGCAGTGGTGACTGCTATCACAATGAGCTTGGCAAGTGCTCATTCCCTGTCTGCATGTCAGAGATGAGCAGGGATCTGGCAGAAGAAAATGGGCACCACTCCCTTGGTGGTGGGAAGTTTCTGTTTGAGAAAGCCACTGCTGGCAAGCACTGCATGTATCATGGTGTTTTCTGTGATTTTGAAATAAGAGAAACACAAAAGGGAAAATGAAGCCTGCAGAAGCAGCACAGGGAGGTGCTGTGCCACCCATACTGAGGAGCCAGGTCCAAGGGAGCAGAACAGTGCCTGATGTCCTGGTTTTTGTTATCGGTATTCCACATCATAACATCACGTAGAGCACTGGTAGTTAAAGAGTTAATGCTTCAGTTCCATGGACTGCTGATTTTCTGGGTTCCTGGTTCTCAGAAGAGAAGAAAAACTACATACTCCAGAGGACCTTTTGTTTCTATTTTTCATTCACAGGGAAAGATAAAACTGCTCACAGACTGCGAGACGTCCCCTTCTCCTTTCAGCTCATCTCTGCATGTGTGCTCCCTAGCTATCTCACCTTTAGCATTAGAATAAAGTCTTTCAGACACTCTCTCTCTCTTATTTGATTTATTAGCCTCAATTCCAATTATACGGCGTTATGTTATCTCGCATTCCAGTATCTTGTTTAGTAAATTAGCTTTCCTCCTCAGATTGTTGCCACTGTTTTGTTTTTAGGTCCATCTCCCATCTCCCTATCCTTTCTCCTTTCCCCCTTTCCGCTTTTCCCTTTCCCCTTTTTCCCCATTCCCCTTTTCTCCTTTCCCCTTTCCCGAGGCATGATGTCCATGTGTCCCCCCGTGCCATTAGTCATGGAACCGGGCTGAACCATGGCGTAAACCATTGACACTGTGAGCACGTGGCACAGGAGCAGCCACTTCACACAGCAGACTGTGGCTGTCAGCACGCACACAGAGCACGGCCAGGCTATGCCCACAGGCCAGCAGAGGTTCCATTCCTCACTGGACCACAGCTCCAACTTCAGCCAGCCTGCAGGGTGCAGGGCCAGGCCCCTCCCGCCCCAGCTACAAGTGCTGACGTATGTTAGTGTTAGGAAACGTTTCTTCTCAGAAAGAGCAGTGATGCAGTGGCACAGCTGCTCAGAGAAGTGGCAGAGTCACTGGAGGTGTTCCAGAACCACGGAGACGTGGCACCGAGGGATGTGGTCAGTGGGCATGGGGGGATGGGTTGGGGTTGGACTTCACGATCCTAGAAAGGTCTTTTTCAACCTTAACGATTCAATGATTCTGATTTGAAGAATTACACAAAACATTCTGATAATATATCCTTATAAGCGCTCCTTTCCGCGTCACAACGAGCAGCCCGAGCCGCGCTCCGGCCCGCCTTGCCCCCATCGCCCGCCCCGGAAGGAAGAAGCGAGGACAGGAAGGCAGAGGGCAACGCCGCCCGGCAATCGGCGTCCTCGGGCAGCGCTGTGTGCGCGCCCCGCGTGGCCGCGTTCTCTTCCGGCACGCGCCCCGCTCGGCCATGGTGGGGAAAGTACGGCGTCCGCGGCTGCACCGCGCCGCGCCCCGACCTCCGCCGCGCCCCGACCCGGCGCCGCCCGGTCCTGGCGACCGCAGCGCGCCCGCGGCGCAGGTAGCGGGGCGGCGGGGGAGCGGAGCGGAGCGGGGTCGCGCGGGGCTCGCTGCCGTGGCGCCGCGCTGGCTCCGATTTGGCCGAAGCTGTGCGCTTGCCCTCCGCAGCGGCTCCGCTCGTTTTGCAGATAAACGGCGTTTCTCTGCCCTCGGCGGCTCCTGCCCAGCGTGCGGAGTGCGGGGCCGGCCGGGCACGGGGCAACACCTCCTCGTGCTCCTTACGCTCTCAGCCCGCTCTGTTCGGTTACGGCTCGGTCCCTTCTCAAGGACGAGCGGTGGGAAGCGAGGAGACCGCCTCGGGCTGCGGCGGGGGGTTCAGCTCCGGCTGCGGGAAGAATCTCTTCGTAGAGGGTGCCTGGGGGTTGCCCGGGGAGCTGCAGTCCCCATCCCTGAAGGTGGCTAAGGGATGTGCGGCTGCGGCACTGAGGGATGCAGGTTTGTGGTGGGACGTCTGCCCGGCATTGGCTGAACTCGGTGGTCTTGAAGGGCTTCTAGCTTCAGTGACTCCGTGATTCTATAAACCAGGGTGGTGGATCCAGCCTGCTGAGGGCCGTGGCAGGGCTGGGCACAGCCTGTGTGGGAAGCGTGGATCAAGAGCTGGTGTGCTGCTGATCTGCAGGGACTGGGATTTACCAGCTCCTCCAGTCAGGTAGCAAGGCGATTCCTCCTGTCTGAGCTGCATGTGCAGAGGTTTGATGTTTGGTGTCCGGTGGTGGTCCCGCACCGTCCCTGTGCGGGGTCTGAAGCTTTTCTGAAGCTTTTGGGACGTTGTGAGGCACATCTAGTGGCCACGAGGCATGCTGCCTTTGTGGGCTGTCCCAATGGCACTGTGACCTCTGATGGGCTGGCAGGTGGCCCCGCTTCTGTATGCACAGGGCAGGCTCCTGAAGATGCCTTTCTGCAGCTCCAGGTGCGGCTTAGCAAAGATGTCCAAGGGAGTGGTCCTTGACCACGTGGTGAGATGCCATGAGACAGGCCTGGTGCCCACTGGAGGACCTCGAAACAGAAGGTTGAGTTGAATTTTCTAAACATTCTAATTTTTAGGAACGTTGTGTGTTGAAGCTGCTGTAGCATTGAGCTTTGCCAGGTGTCTGCTTGTGTCCCATGCTGCACACCATGGGAGTGAACAAGCCACAAAGGCAGTGGCTTCTCAAGGCAAGTGGGCCATGAGTCCAGAGGCCCTGGTAGCCCTTAGATTCACCCCACTCAGTGCTACCTAGCAGGTTCTTTGTACACACCATGGGAGGCTGCAGGCCTTGTTCTGCAGTGCCTTCCCGTTTCTGGCAGTAGCAGGTGGGGTTGATCTGCTGGCTCACACATAACCATTAGGAGCTTTACATCCCACTAGATCTCAGCAGCTGGTAGGCCATTCATGCCTGTACCCTCTTCCCTTGTGGTAAGGAGACCAGAACAGCAGTAAATGTTATTTATGCATCTACAGCTTTCCTTTGGGAGGGAGTAAATAGGCTGCACCATGCTGAGATGTGCTTATAGCTTTGTGCAGTTGTGTGTCTGTGCTGAGTGACACTTGGTTAAGACATTGAGTCCTCCATAAGAAACCAGAAAGGCTAGTGCAAAGCTTGGAGTTTAGGAAGTACTGCATGCTTAAAGGAATGTGATGCTGAAGGTTTGGGGAGTTGCTAGTTGTTAGTCACTCAGTCTTCTTCAGGTCCCCTGACAAAGGCAACAGATTGAGAGCCTAAAACCTGTCTGCATTGTTCTCTGTATACATACCTGTTATAAGTCTGTTTTTTTCTATGGGTGTTATTCATAACTCAACTAGGAGTAAGCTTGAATTCAACTGAATGAGATGGGATTCAGCTACTGGTTCATTAAGAATGGTAACAGCTTTGGGATCCAGCATGTTGGATGGTGGCAAGGCCCTGGGTGCTCCCCCTGCTTGCTGATGAAAGGCACCTGCATATCACTACTGGAGTGTATTCGTTACTTCCAGCAGGATGATACAGGTTTAATTATCTTGTTTCTACTGAATGCTGCAGGTGATGTTGGTGCTGACTCCTTGTTAATATTTCTTATTAGGACTGGGACTTCTCATCATCTGACATCTTTTCTGGACTGACTGTTGACCCCGATTCTCTGGTGAAGAAACTTGACTTGGACTCCAGAAGCATTGTTTCATCCAGGACAGGTGAGGAGCAGGATCTCAATCTGTAAGTGCCCACAGGACTGTGAGATGCTTTGGAACCACTTGGTGCTGGAGGAAATAACCTTCTGTGGCCAGGAAAGCCATTGTAAGGACAAAGGTTCTGCCTTTGTGCTTCTAATGTTCCTGTAGTCGTACCAAAGGTAGGAAAACATGCAGTTAATACTGGAGAAGTATGTTCATTGGATGGATCTGTTGTATTTTGAATGGATACAGTATTAGGTTGTGAGCATAGACTTGTTTACTTTGCTTGGGACTGCATTGGCAGTGTTGGGCCTGGCAGATGTTGGCCTGGTGTCCTGTGCTCTTACAGGACACTGCTCTTTTAAAGGGGCTTCCATTTGTGGCTGCAGGACACAGGAAGGCACATTCACTGTCTGTGCTTCCTATTCCCTTGGTGAGGAGCTTGCTTTGGTCTACATGGTAGTTTCTTGGCTAGGCTGTGCAGCTGGAGCCTTCATGTGGATGTCTTCCTGCAGCCAGAAGCCCCCAGAGTATGAGGGGACAGCAGAGTCCAGGCTGTCACCTGGCCTCCAGGCTTCCTCTGTTGCTGTTTCTTCTTCACCAGCAGGTGATATTCATGCCTCTATATTTTGTCAACAAATCCTGGGGGCTTTCTTTGTCCTGTCCAGGCTAATTTGGCATGTTGTTCCTTAGCAGTGCTTTACCCATGGCAACCTGAGAGCAGCCAGTTCTCTTATCCTGTCCTATGCTGATGCTGAGTTCTCTGTTCAAGGACTCCTGGATGGAAGAGTTAGGCTCACCAGGGAGTGTGCAGTGAAAGGAGTTGACAGGGAGGAGATTATAGTGGCTTTTGTTTCCTGTTGCACAGGAAAAAAATGCTCTCATTAGCTGATTAGTGGTAGACAGAACTTTGTATCTGCTTTGATAGAAACTGATGGCACTGGACAGGTGATTTGACCTGGTGCAAATGTCTATTTCAAGATGTGTGTGACTTCCAAATACTTCATTTGCAAACTTTAATGTATTTTCTCAACGCAGATTAATACTGCGTGACTTTGTTTTCATGTACCAAGTAGTTAGGGCTATAAACAAACCCAGCAATTACGTGGGGCCTAGTGGTCACTTGAGCTATGGTGAGCCATGGCTGCAATAGCCCCTCAGTCACATTTTGGACATAGGGAGGGGGCATGGGAAGGTTGTGTGAGGAGTTTGCTTGAGATTCTTGTTCCCTGCACAGAAGCCTTGATGAAATGTATTGTTTTCAAAACACTGAGCTTATTGTTTGTAATTCTCTTGGAAAAAGGATGCGTGTGCATGTGAACATGGCCATCTCCTTAATTAAATTAGACAAAATGTTTTTAAGGACTGACAGCCTGCAATCCTTGTCTTTCCTTGCAGGCTACAGCTGTGCATATCTGGTTTATAAATAGACCTGGGCTGCTGGTCACTGTGCACTGCTGATGATACAGATGTGCAGTGCCTGGCAATGTTTAACTCACTCCTGAGGCTGTGTGCTGGTGTCTTTTAGATCCTTTGTGCTTCCAAATGATCAGCTAAAGGCAGCTGTTTGTTTAGGCACTCAGAACCATATTTCTAAATTTTCTAATATTTCTATATTGTATTTCTTGTGCTTTATCCCATGAATCTGGTCTCTTCCAGTTATCAGTCTAGTCTTGGGAAGAGCTTGGAATTGGCTTTAGCTTTTAGTTGACGTCAGCCTGAAACTTGACAGTGGTCAAAAAACCCAAATCAGCTGTTGGGAAGTAGGATGAAAAGAGAACAAACTTGAGGGCGGTTATGCCAGTACTGGGTATGGTCCTGCCCTCCTTTTTTTCAGAAATTTAGAGCTGAGCCAGCTGCAGTTTGGAGAAGGGAGAGACAAGGATGGGCAAGAGCAGCAAGGGAGGGTGTGATGGAAATCAGAAGAGCTGCATAGTGAGGGAGAGTGGCTGCATCTGTCTGTTCCGCTACAAACCTGGGAGAGGCAGTGAAAAGAGCAGACAGTATACATGCACTAAAACATGACATTTAGTGTGTTGTGTAGAATTCAGACCTGGCTTTGAACTGATGTATTTACATGCAGAAATCAAACTCTAATCACAGAGTAGTCAGAAAGCAGGTATGTTTTATCAGCACTGTGCACACACTCGATGCATGGGGGATATTTTCACCTAGCCTGCATACCGGAGGGCAAGAAAGGCACATAGTTAAAGAGCAAGCTGCTTACATATGCATTATATGTCCAAAAAAAGGCTTGGTTATTACAGTGAGTCCCCAAAATGATTGACATTCCTCCTCTACCCCAAGTCTCAGCCCTTTCACACACGTGTATCTCTCGGTGGTCTTTCTGATGAAGGTCATTGTGTTATTTTCTTGGACTTGGGTTAGGATGGAGGATGCTTGGCTGGCTCTGGTTGGTTGTCTCATTGGCCACAGCTCTGTTCACCAATCTGCTGCTTCTTCATTAATTTGTGGGTTTACTGTTTAGACTACCTTGCATTCCAGAGATAGGGTAGCTAATGATGCTATTTGGAAAAACAGGAGACCCACTGTCTGCACTAATTGTTTGGGGTTACATGCATTAGTGGAGGGGTCCATTGGGGTTTTCTTGCTGCAAGGACTTGTTCAGGTTTGGAACGTGCTTGGGTACTGGGGAAGCCTGACAGTTCTGCTTGTACCACTAGGAAGGCTGCGTGGGACAATTGGAGCAATAGTGGTGCAGGCTGTGCACTGGAAACCAGCTAAAGAACAGCAGAGCACACGTTACTCACAAATGATGAAAGCTTTGTTTACAGGTCCTGCTTTGATGTGCTGGAGTCAGAGAGATGCAAATGTGTAGGAAACCCAGTTGCCATGTTGCTGGGGCTCAGGGGGCTATTGCCCATAGATGTCAACAGGAGAAAAGGCCTCTCTCTCTACTTCTTCTTCTCCTTTTTTTCCATAGTCATTTAACAAAGTGGCTAGCTTATGCTGCTCTTTTGGCTGTGGTTATTCTGAGAGAACAGGGAAGGAGCACAATACAGAAGTTAGGAAGGTTGCATCTGTAGCAAGATTAGCATTGCAGTTGCCATCAGTGTTTGTGTGTATCTGTGAAGATGTGTGATGGGACTGAAGGGAGATGTGAGGCTTCTTGCTTTGGGAGGGTAAACTGCTGGTGTTGGTTCTTGTCAACTGAAGATCCTGTTGTTTTCTGAGGATTTCTGAGGATTCTTGGTACATCTAGTGGAGCCCTGTGCCCTGTCAAAACATCTGCTATGCTCACTGCAATGGTCTTGTTGCTTTCCTTAGAGACAAGGCTGATTCAGAATACTTGTTGTGTTTGGTGAAAGGTATCAGTTTGTTGGGAAATCGGTGATGTTTGCAGCATGAGGAGAGGGTGGAATTGTAATTCAAAATGTCACCTAAATGGAATTCATTTCAGTTGACCCTTGCATCTGTGACTGTAGGGAGATAGTGGCCTAACGTGGAAAATATTTTAATATGAGGAGCTCTGAGCCATGTCCTGCTATAAAGCAGACCTACTGCAACTACTTTCTTGTGCTCTGCTTCTTGTCTTTAATTATTAGCTCATCTTAACACAAGATTCCAGATGATTTCCACATGCTTATAAGTGACAAAAGCCAGCAATGTTATGAATATTGGGGTTAAGTCTATGAGTTACTTGCTGAAAGATTGCTTCCTATCAGTGTAGTTTACTTAGACTCTGACGTAATGTAAATCAAATTCTTTGCCGTAATCTAATCCATGCAAGGACTTCTGTTACTAGTGTGAGAGAATAAATCTCATCTGGGAGAGCCTCTCTAGCGTGGGAATTGAATGTTTCCAACTAAGTCAGAACTAATGGCCTGCCGTATGGGGAGTGTATGCAGAATGGGGTTTACTTCTTAATCGTAGAATCAGGGAATCATAGACTATCTTCAGTTGGAAGGGACCCACAAGGATCTCCAAGTCCAGCTCCTGGCTCCACATAGGACCACCCAAAATCCAAACCCGTTGTCTGAGGGCGATGTCAATGCTCCCTGAGCTCCGATGTCTTGAAGCTCTGGAGAGCTGCTCCATGCCCACCACTCTCTGGTGCAGAGCCTTTTCCTAAGCCCAGCATGACCCTTCCCTGATACAGGCCACCACAAGGCCTCCTCTCACCCTCCTCTTCTCTGGGCTGAACAAACCAAGGGAGCTCAGCTGCTCTTCACACACTTTGCCCTCCAGACCTTTCACCATCTTTACAGCCCTCCTTTGGATGCTCTCTGATAGTTTTATCCTTCTTACGCTATGACACTCATAATGTCTTCTTATATATTGTTTTGACCAGTTCTTTAGCTTTACCTCTGACATTTGTGTTTTCAAAAAGAGGCCTGTTCAAGTGTGTCTCTGGCAGACCACTTGCCTGGGAACGAGTAACTTCCTGCAGTTTGTGTTTGCTTCTTGTGTGTCACTGGTGAGGCAGGCAACACAAATTGAAAGCTTTTGCTTTGTTGGTCCTGGGCTGGTCTTGAAGGAGATTGTAAGGAAGCATGGAGTTACCAAGGCAGGAGGCACAAGCTGACATTAGATTAAGTAGAAGTTGGGTTGGGCCTTGTTTGTTGTTGAAGCCTGGATCTGCAAGAGGTCACGCAAAGCTACAGCAGAGTTTCAGGCATGCATGCTGTGCTGTTCCCTTCTGCCTTGGGTGCTTTGGTTCTCTGGTGAGCAGAATGCCCTTGCAGCACAAGTTTCTGCATCAATGGTATGAGTAGGAGCAGAGAGGTGAAGTGTTGGAGCACCTGGCAGAGGCAGAAGTCCCTTTTCCTTCTGGAGAAATATGAAGATGAGAGTATAAAATCAGGCCAAGGAAGAACTGGACAGCTTGGAATTGGTCTTACTTTTCCCCTTTCATGGATAACTTGTGGATTCCTTCTGTTATCAAGTCTGCCTCTGCAAAGTCACTAGCTGGCCCTCTCAGCACCTCAACCTCTGCTCTGGTGTTCCAGATTTGCTGGGTATATCAGATAACTGCTTCCTTCTCTTTGGACTCTGTGGCTACTTATCCAATTCCCTTCTCCTTATGTAGCCTCAGGAAAGGAGCAGAAAACCTGCAGTTGGCAGGTTGGCTCTGTGGTCCTGCCACGGAACCATGTACTAACTTCATGTGATGTGATGTGCTTTCCTGTGCTGATTGTATTTTATTTTTTTTTAAATAAATGGTTTGCCGGGATCTATGTGATCATCTCTATTTTCACTTCGCTGCTCCTACAATGTATGGGCTTTCTGTTACTGTTGCAGTGGATTAGCTCTTGTGGCCAGTCTCCTGTTAGTCTTTATGAGCTCTAACAGGATACTAATCTTTGTGTCTTATAACTCACTGCTGTCTATTCCTTGGATTTCTTTTGTCTGTGTCCCCTGAATTTTGTAGCTTTTTCTCTTCTATCCTCACCTCTCATCACATTTCTGCATGAAATGCCTCTGTATGAGTCAGAGTCGTGCTTCTGGTAGAAGCAGGTTTTTTCTGTTGGGAGGATGTTTGCTGTTTTACTCCACAGAGTGTGGTGTAGGTTTGCCCTTTCTGTTGTGTCTAATGCTGATGCTGTGCATCTTCTTTAAGCAGATATTTGGTAATATGGCATAGTATGATCAGGCTGGAGGTGCTGGCAGTGTTATCAGTGCAGACCTTTTGGGCCTCTCTGCACCTCCTGTGCAGCCTGCTGTCTTGTGCAGCCTCCTTAAGGCCTCTACAGCATCTGTGCTTTCCTGTGCGTGGTGCTGTGCTGGCCTTGTGCTGCTGGGTTTCCAGTTTTGTTTTGCTTTTTTCTTTCCTGGTGTTTTAGAGTGTTTAGAAATTGAAAGACTGAAAACATCCTGTTCTGTTTTCATGAATTCATCCTTTCTGAATATCACTTTTAAGCCTTTACCGTGTTTTCTTGATGCAACTTCAGGGTGTTTTTAAATCTTCTGCTTGTGATGACTATTCTGTACATCTCTAGAGGGAAAGCTGCTGGATCTTAACGATTCTGCTGCTGTCAGCTTTCTTCAGCATTTAATTCTGGGCCTGTAGCTGCCTTAACCTGTTCCCCACTTCTCTGATGTGATGGGGCAACGGTAGATTTGCAGATTAAGGGTGATAGTAAGTTAGTAAGCCACTATGAGGAGTGGCTGTGTGTGTGTGTGAAATGTGACGTGCTGTCCAAAGCAGCAAGATATTCCTGCTCCATCAGTGTCTTTGTCATTAACTGCCCAGACGTTGGTCTCTGTGAATTCTGGGAATGCTGAAATGCCCTCTCTTTTGCTGCTATCAGTGGTAGCATGTTGGCACTGCTCTCAGCAGTTGTGTTACACTGAAACCATTTTTAACATCTTTGAAAACCTTTACTTGGCATGTTGCTGTGGGATGTCCTGCTTTCATGGTTGGGGAACTGGATGAAACTGGACGCCCAGACTCCATTAAAGGAAAGTTTGAATAAAGATCAGCCTTGATCATTTGAAGTTGTGTACCTCTCCTTTGCTTGCCTCTCTCCTTTTGCCCATTGTGCAGCCTGCACAGGTCAGGGATGTGTCCCCAGACTTTAAGTTGTACAAGTGTCAGAACAAGATGCAGAAGTTTGGTTGCAGACTTCTCTCTTCCCTGACCATGCTGCCTCATTCCTTTTCCTTGCCCACTGCTGGCCAGCTGTCTGGAGGAGCTGTTTCCCACCGAAAGCACATGATGTTTGAATGCATCTAACTGACATGGATCACATAGAGCTGAACAAGTGCTAGGTAGAGCTGCAGACCTTAACTGGCCTATAAACTGGTTGGGCCTCCCTGCAAAGTGCTGGAAGACCTTCACTTTGCTGGCTTTCTCTTCCTCCTCTTTGGCTATTCTTGTCTTTCTTACCAATGGAAATCTTTCTCAAACAGTAGGAATAAATTATTCTTATGCATCCAGATTTTTACTTTTTGTGTCTTTCAAGATGAGAATCTGAAGTGGGAAAGAAAGAAAGCATAGTGGGAGCTTTTACAGGATCTAAAGAGAGAGTTTGAGATAGAAAAACTGCAAGCATGCATCTGGCAACTGACATCATTCACATGCATATCTTCTTAAGCTGTTTTTTTTTTCTATGATGTATGTGAAAGTGCAAGTAGCCCCACCCAATTTACAAGAAAGCAAAAATTCCTAGACAAGGGGAGATGCTGAGTGGGGATTAAACAGGAAATGTGATAATCTTTATCTCTTTCCCAGCCCAAGATTGATAACTGGGAATGGAAAAATGGCTGTACATGACTGCCTGTGTGCCTGCATCTTTCTCATGTTGTCTGAGGGAGCAGTTCCTCTGTCTTTTTGCAGAAGTGCAGTCAGTAAAACTCTGTTCACTCCCAAGCATTGAACTGAGCTGTAGCTAAACCTTTCTGTTATTGTACCCCCCACTGGCCTGAAACAAACTGCAGGATACTCTCTGAACAGCATGAATGGGATGGAATGCTGACTGGGATGGAGCAGATGGAGCCCAGTTCATTTCTTATACAGCAGCAAGTTGAGAATGTGAATCTTCTGGAGAAGGAATGTTTTCAAATATATTACATATAGTATATAATATAATACAATATAATTAGAATTGGAACTAATAAATCAAATATAATGAGAGCGTCCAGAAGCTGAGGGCCTTACTCTAATGCTGAGACGTGATGGCACCTGCAGCCAACACAAGCCAGAAGTAGAAAAGAGGAAAAAGGGAGTGTCGGGTGACCAACCAAGGTCTTTATCTGTTCCCCGTGAGCGGAAATGATAACAGAACAGTGAACAGTCCCCTGGGAATATAGTAGTTCTTTCGGGGCAGATACCCAGACCTGGAGCATTAACTCTTTACTGCACTACATGATGTTATGATGTGGAATACTAATAACCAAAAATCATAAAACCATGACATTTGATAACTCAGTATGCCACTTTATTAGTAGGCTTATAGGCTTGATGGTAGTTCTAAATCATTTCAGGCCTTAGATCTATTGTCAGTCTGCTTTTGACTATGGCTTTATTTTGGTAAATTTCTTGACGTGGCAATTTATTATATTTCTTACCTCACTGTTTTTGGCAAAAATCCTTTTGCTTTTTTTTTTTTTTTTTCCTATGTCTTTAGGAGCTGTTCTTACATTAAGAGAGTTAGGTAACCTTGTAAGGGTAATTTTGCTCTCTGACTAATAAACAGACCTTTACAGAACTGAATGGTGTTTGAGAGGAACTCTGACACTGATGGCTAGAAGCCTCTCCAGATGATTTTAATCTGCAGTACCCTCCATCAGAAGTCTGTAGATTGCAACAAATCATCTCGAGGCCAGGGGACTCTTCTATTGCTAAGGTTTAAAGGATGAAAATCAGTGAGGCCCTACTTTAAGAATCAAGTTGTCCAAGTCCTGAACTACGTGGGACTGCTTGAAATTGAAGACAGTGACCCATTGCAGGTAGCTTGAGTGAAAATTTGGAATACAGTGGGAATCCTACTGTAACTTTAAGATACTGGTGCTTTACAAATAATTTAAAGAAAAAGTCCACACTGGTTAAAATCAGTTTAGTAATTCATTGTCTGTGCTGTGTGAGGCCCTCTGTGAAAATAGCTGTGTGAAACTCCAGCTTAATTAGAGTCAGTGCAATTAAATGAGAAGAGCTAAATGAACATCTGAAATCTGTGCTGCTTCAAGTGCTTTGACTTCTGGAGACAGCGTTTCCATGTTGTGAGTGCCTTTTGCCAGACCGTGGAAATCAGTTGTGTTAATATTTATGGAAATAATTAACATTTTTTTTCCCTTCCCTTCCCTATGGCTGTGGCTAAGTCCTTATTCTTAATATTAACATTTTAAAAACAATTCTACAATTAGCTTGTGGTCATGGATACTCATCGCTACACAAACAGTAACATTTTCCAGAATGCCTGGAGCTGCCAAGATGTTTGCAGTCTGTTTCAGGGAGAAGAGGGCGTCAGTAGCAGGAAGAGTCTGAAACAAGTCTTCAGAGTTTGCACAACATGTCAGATCATTCTGAGTGCATTTTCTGCTTGATTCCTGTGACTGTGTGACATTCACCACCTATGAAGGTAGGAGTTACCTGGATGTAAGGGAGATGAGCCTGGCTGTTGGAGCTGATGCAGGGCTGAAAGCTGTGCTGCTGGGGAATCATAAAACCATAGAGTCATTTGGGTTGGAAAAGACCAAGATCATCTAGTCCAAACATCAACCCATCACCACCATGCTCACTAAACTGTTTCCCTCAGTGCTACATCTGCTCTTTTCTTGAAAACCTCCAAGAAGCAGCTGTGAAGCTGCATCCTCTGGCCTTTGTAAGACTTGAGTGCTCCAGTGTGTGTGGTTGTTAGGTCCAGTATCAGTCCCTTGTGCCACGAGGGGGTTCTGCTGCATTGAGACTGTTGCATCCAGATCAGGTATGATGGGCATAGCAGCTTGCATGTGGTGCAACATCTTGCTCTGTGGGATTATGATTCCCAAAGCTTTAAAAAGATAGTAATGTAGCAAGGATTTCTCCTCCATAATGAGTTTAATGTGGTCAGACATTGTTACACAAAAATAAATCAACCCTGCTTAGGAGAATACTAGAGCTGGAGAGGGTTACCAACAAAAATCCATGTGTTGTTGTTTTAATGGCATAATTGAGTTACACAATTACAAATGCTTCAAAAGAAAGGAGGCCTAGTTCTGCACTGCTGGCAAAGATAGAACCCAACATTGAGTCCAAGTAAGGAAACTGTCTCCTGGGACATGGCTGGAACAGTTACACACTGAGTTAAGTGAGAAAGAAAATCCCATCAGGGGGAAAGAGTGACTGTGGAGAGAGCTAGACTGACAGCTCTGGAAGTTAAGAGCTCTTCCCTTGTCACAAGGGCAGGTATGGAGTTGTGTCGAACTGTCAAACATATTTCTGAAATCCGTACCCTGGGAGTTTAATTTTTAATGTACACTCTACTTAGAATATTGGTAGATACTGGTAAAGGATGGATGGAAGTCTCTTTTCTGGGTTGTTCCTTCTGACTGGCTTGGACATGCTTTTGAGCATCATCTCAAAATCAGTCTCCTCTTTCTTCTGATAATGCAACTGGGAAATGTCCATGTGAGGAACATTATTCTGCTTGGGTATTCTTTCAAGGGTCTTCTGTGCTAAGATTGCCATCTGTATAAATCAGATGGCTGGATTACTAGAGATAAATGTCTGCTTTGCCAGTGTAGGTCTTACCTGAATTATGAGCTGTGTATTTAACAATAGAATTCTCAAGAGCTGATGTCTGTAATTCAGACTAAGTCTGGGATCCATGGTATTATTGTATGTAAGTTATCCTTTAATGGAACAGTCTCCCTGCCTAAGTAGATTTGTTTGTTTTGTTTTAGTGTAGTCAATTAACAGGGGCACTCTGTAATCCTTCAGTTACCCTACTGATGGCTCATAAGTTATAATTATGGGAAAACTTAATACTCATGTGGAGCTTTCTTTCTCCCTCAGTCCACCTAAATTGCAATGCACACTATTAAAAAAAAAAAAAAAAAGGTACATAGTGCTGGTTTCTGTGCTGAGATCCATTCTGCTCAGGGATCCTTGGAATACAGAGATAATAAAAGACTATTTGTGAACAATTTATGGGGAAGATTTTCTTTACACTGGATGAGTGCAACAGCTTGAAGTCTGTTTGTCCGTTGACTTTGTCCAGAAGTGCCATTACTGATGATCATATGTGGTATAACTGGTAATGGCGCAGCATTTGGGTTTAGCTTTTTAGTCAGTTGGCTTATGGAAAGAAAGAAAGGGTTTTGTTTCCTTGATTTTTAATAGAGGGAGTTTTTTGTGCTGTGAATCTCGATGGACGTGGTCTAAGCCAAATGTAGGAAATGAAAATGCAGAAGGATTAAATACAGTGAGTTCAGAAATATTCTGGGTAGTTTGGAATGGTAATTTGGGCAGATTTTTATTGAACTGGCAGTGTTACAAGTATGCCATGAAGCTGACTGCAGGACGTGAGTTATGCAGAAGAATGTGCAGATGTTCAGGCAGAGAGTCAGCTTGAAGGTACTCTGGAAGGCATTAAGTGTAGTGATATTGGCAATAATTACAGTGAAGCAAGGTGTTTCAGAGGGTCTGGCAGGATACTGCAAGGAAAATGAGAGAGGCCAACTCCCTTCCTGGCCCACTAGCACTGCTTGCTTGATTGCATGCGAGAGCCATGTGTGTAGTCAATAGATCTGCTTAAAGAATTTGGGCTTCCGAGTTATTTTGGACATTCATGCTGTACATGGCTGTGTATGTCTGTGCTTTGAGCTGATTTACTTCTGGTGCATTTCCTAGTTATTTTTACTCATTTTTGTTTACATCTGTTTTCTTCAAATTCCTTTTGAAAGAAAGATTATTTGTAAATTCAGGTCACTGGATGTTCTTACGAAACGGGGAAAGGCCTTCTCTAGCATGGGTAAGACATTTCTTAGCTGCTGCAGATACAGGCTGTGTCTGTGTGTGCAGGAGCTATTTTACAATGTATTTCAAGTAAAAAAGTACCGGTATACCAGCCAACAGAGTTACACAATGTCTCTTCCAGACTGCAGGAAATCTGCTGGCAGAAACCATGATTCTGAGTTCAAGTTACTTTATTCATTAGCACTTTGAACTGATTCTCAGTGATGCTTTCGGCTGCCACTCACGGCTCTTGTTATTGGTTCTCCATCTAGGGCTTGGTTTACATGTCCTCTGCTGCAGCAGATGCACAGGATGCTTTGATAGATTCTGTTTATATGGGGTTATTATAACTTCATGTCTCTTCTTCCTCCAGAATAGAGGGTGTTGGCCTCCTTCCCTGTGTTGGTTGTAGGTGGCAAGGTTTTGCTTGCAGAGGAACCTCACAGGAGGAGGCCTGGACTCAGCCAGCTCCAAGGAGCCACAGACAGTGTCTATAAGTGATAAGTGACTTTCCTGTCTTTACCACAGCCCTCCTTTGGGTTGGAATGTGCAACTTCTCCATCTTATTTTCTCTCCCCTTCACTGTTGAAACAGGGAGAGCACCTGAGTTGGTGCCTGGCAGTAGGCTCAATCCACTATATGACTGTAGCTGTTATGATTGAATTCAGTACTAGGCTGAAGTGTTGCTCTATGCTGTTCCTCAGCCCTCCTCACTTGCTCTTTTAACTGAATGTTGAAGGATCACAAAATGGAATGTGCAGACTGACAGAGACCTTTGCATGAGGAACTGAGTTCCCTGCCTGTGACTCACTTTTCATTAGTGGAGACAGCTGTTGAAGAAGGACATTCTTCTATGTTTATGTTATACCTGCACTTAATGATTTAGTCAGGTAATAGATATTTTGTAGCCGTGACCTCTCCAGCCTACTCTTAGTGATCTGTTCTTTGAAAGCCTCGGTATCTCCTGTGCCACATTGCAGCCTTCAAAGTGGATTGGAACTGAAGGACAGTTGCCTTTGCCATCTCTCTATTGTGAATGTTTTGGTCATGGAAGTTGCAAAGGTGACTTGCTGGTATACTTGCTTGGGTCCTGAAGGTTGGTGTTTCTCCCTTTCTCCCTCTCTTTGGGAAAGGAGAACAGAACCAGATGTGCTCATATACTCTAGTTAAAGTTGGGAAAATACAGAAAAGGTCTTGGATCTATCCAGGTGTTTCTCCCGTATGTCTGTAGATCTTGCTGCATTTGTGACCTCATTGCTGACAGCTCTGTAGCAGAACAGGGCATGCCTTTGGCAGAGCAGATCATCTCTCTGAGAGTGCTCTGTTTGAGTTGTTAGATGTGCTCATTAGAGGGCAGTAGAATAACTCCTCCTTTTTCTAGGTCAGCTTTATATTTTTGAATAATATTTTTTTGCTCTGCAGGATGCAAAGCAAATTTTTCCACTTTTTCCTTCAGTTTTTCCAAATGTAATGAGTTTATAAAGCAATGCTGTTTATATGAAAACATTGCCCAGTATGAAGGATCACAGAACACTGATAGTAAAATCTGCTTCTTGAAGCTTCTAAATGCTGCCAGCTCAAAGGAGATGGAGCTTCTGTAGGATAAACCACAAGACTACACTGTATGTGGAGAAGCATCCAAAGGAATGCTTCACTGCTAACTTGTTTTTCTCTCAGCCTAATTCTTATATGACTTATATGTCCGTAGGGATCTATTGATTTATTTCTGTACCCCAGCTGCTGCCGCCACCTTTTTCTGCTTGAAGAAAATGTTAAAGAGCCAGACTCTTTTTTTCAGCTAAAAGTAATCTTTACATGAGATCTGCTAGTGCCCCTCCTCTCTCCCCTGTATTTTATAGAAGGCTGTAGCCCTGTTTTAGCTTTTGCAGGTAACGTGTTTCTGGCTTTAAAAAGAGCTGTGTGGAAGTCCTGGCTAGAAGCGAACATCTCCAGCATGTGTTTTGTTTATTAGCAATATTTTGCACACTGGTAACCTCTCTGGGGGGAGTGAGTTGGTTTGGGGCAGCTGGAATAGCAGGAAAAATGATTTTTTCTGTTTTTATCAGCATCAACCATTGTTCCAACAGATGGCTGTGATTTTGCAAGGTTCTCAGTGGAAGCAAACTACATTCACTAGAAGAAAATGAATATTTCAGAGGATGTACAAATAGATTTTGTCTTGAAAACCTTTGGTAAATCTTTTTTTCTCTGCAGCTTCTAGGCTTAGAATGGCAGACCACACGTGAGAGCTGGCAGTGGGGATTTGACAACCTTCTGTCTCTTCCAGAATGTTCTGGGTGTTTGCACGGTGTTCTGCAGATTTCCATCCCTCTCTTATCGTAAGGGATATGTCTTCACATGCTCTGCTGGGGCTCAAGTTGCAGGTCCCTCTGTGTGTTTTAGGGGCTATGTGTCCCTCGGGTGGGTGGAGAACCCTGGCAGAGTGCTTGGCTGCTCAGCTCCGTCTTACAGTGCTTTAAAGGGTAGAGATATTCAAGTCCACAGACCTTGCAAATGGAGCAGCCTTCTTGATACTGGCAAGCATTGTTCCTAGCGCAGCAGTTTGGATCGGTCCTCTTCCTGGAGAAGATTGTGCTTTTGGGTTGCACTCCACTAAAAAGCTGGCATTTATTCATGTCTTAGCTGTGACACCTCAGCAAAGGTAGGACTAATGGATTGTTCTGTGTCAGGAAAAGGAAGATGAACAAAGCCAGAAAGCACGGCGTATGCTGGGCAGCTCTTGGAACATGAGATAAAAATTAATATCCTGTTAATAAGATATAAGAGCTTAAATTCAGTCTTACTCCAGTGATGAGTCTGTAGGTGCACGGTGTCTAAACCTGTTCGACTATTTGGTCCATATAAGAAAATCCACAGACAGTGCTTGTTTCAGCAGTCCTCATCACCACGAAGAAGTGCTCTTCATGCCAGTGTCTCCAGTGCAATCAAAGCAATATGAAATGATTTTATGCTGGCTTTTTTTTTTTTTAATGAAAGGAAGTCTCTCTTTTTTTTAAGAACTTACCAGATATTTTGCTGGGAAGGCTGTGTTGTCAGTGGCTGTGTTTTGCACATGGTATTGCAAGTATTGCAAGACAGTCATTTGGGAAAGTGTGGTTTTTTTGGTTCTAGGAAAGCTTTCCTTACAGAGATGGTTCCATCTGAATGAATTCCTTGGGTTTGTCTGGAGTCAGTGAGTGTGCCTGCATGCGTTGTACAGGACAGCATTGCTCTGTGAGCATGGAGTGATGAGCACAGTGCAGGGTGGTGTCTTCCTGAAGCCATCGTGAGTGACAGGCGACTCACAGCTCTGTGTTTTGGTGCTGTGAAGATGAAGGCAGTGCTAAATGTCTGGTAGCCCTGAAAGCTGAGAGTGTGTCGGATAAGAACTTAAGAACTTACTCTGCTTTCATCCTTCCTCACCCCTTGCTTTCTTAAAGTAACATGAGTATTCCTTCAGCAGTTTTCTTCCATCGTTACTGAGCTCATCAGGGAGAGTAGATGGTATAATGGAGCTGTGGTGAGAGCTTCATGTTAACACCAGTGTGTTATAAAGTCTGGGCTGTAGTGTATGCCATTCATTGAGGCTTGTATTGTCTTTGCCTGCTACTTGACAGCATGAAATACAATGCGATGGAGCCCTGCCATTTTTATTTTTAAAATAGATTCTGCCATCAGAATGTCATTCCAGAACGGGTAATGGATCCTGTCTTGCAAGTTCAAATGAAGGAAAGGGGGAGAGGTGACGATACAGAGAAAATGTTAGTTTCCCTTTCTCCTAGAGGGCCCATATCTTCATTTTTCTTCTTCTTCTTCTTCTTTTTTTTTTTTTAGAATTTAATCTTCGTTTAAATGATCTGAACAGGTGTATTTGATCAGAGAAGCATGCTCTAATTTAAAACTTATTTGAAGAAAGGAAATTGTTTTATGTGAAAATAATTATGGAAAAAATGATGTGCACCCAGCAGGGTTGCAAGGTCCAGCTTTGGCAGGAGTTGAAGAAGGCTGTAGGAGGTGTCTGCTAAGGTTTGTCTCTGGGCTGGGCCCTGCTTCAGGGCTGCAAGGCAGAAGGGGAATATCAGTCTGGGCTGTACCCAGCTGCAGCGTCCTGCATAAGATGGCAGAGCTGGTGATTGCATTAGTGCCTCAGGGCTTTTGGGAACTCTGAATTGTTTGCTGAAGCGGAAGAGCAGTTGAGACAGCATTAAACCAGCTGCAGTAGGAAATGTCAGAGACTGAAAGAGGTGGTGAAGCAGCATTTAGACCAGTTCTGCTTGCAGTGCATGAAGAGGGAAGGAGACTGCAAGTGTTGGGCACCTTTTGATTTGAGTGTTTTTATAATGAATTTCAGTTTACCTGGATGAAAAGATTATGGATTAGGCTCATTGAGCTGCATAATCAGCAACAACAACAACAACAAGAAAAAAGCAACAGAACTCTGTCACTTTGATTACTTGAATTAGTTAGACCTTTTCATGGCTAAAGGGCTATTATGATCATATGATCTTAATGCAGAAAATGGATCACATTTGTCCTGTACGGGCTTTTGGTATTTCCAGTCAGAAGCAGACTGAAGCGGTATGAATTACTTGCTTTGTACTTCCCAAGAGATTTTTCTTTAGCAGCATCTTTGAATGCTTTCCAATTTTAAGATCTGTTTTAGGTGCTCCAAAACCAGGAAGGAGGTAATGAGGTGCCAGCAGCGTTGTGCACGACTACTTTTGTGTGTTGCTTTTTGCCTCACTGCTTGTAGGCAAAGCTGAGCAATGAGCTGAGGGTTGGATATCAAAGATGTACCTTTACAAATCATTTGGGAAGGTTTGCCTGGATACTTTCATCCTCCTTCTTTCTTTATATTTATGTCAGCGATACAGTCCTGTATTTGCAGCCACTTAGAATGCAAATGGTGTGGGAACCAACTGATAAAAACAGGATCTAACAGTGCTTAGATTATATAAGTGATGAAAGTCTGCAGCCATCATACAGGCTGAGTGTCAAGTTCTTCTCCATGTCTAGGGCCAAAATTATCTCGTGTATGTTGACTGAGCAGACCATCATGTAAAAGGAGTTAATGTGATTACATTTAATGTATGGCTGTCCAGTAGCAGAGCTTATAGTTGCCCTTTGTGTTCACTTTGTGCTCTCAACTGTTAGGTGCTTGGGTTTCCTGGTGTGCAGCAGCACTGACAGCTGCAGATGGCTGGATTAACTCCTTGACGCATGGTTGTGCAATAGATAGGACAGCGTGGAGATGGGAGGAGCACAGCACACTAATCTACCACAAAGACTTAAAAATCAAGGGCAAGCTCTGGCATCTGATAATTGTTTTCATTTCCCTGTCAATGTGTGGCATGTGAAGAGTGAGAAAAAGAAACCATAATGAAGGAAACCTAAGAACAGACATCCAAAGGAATCTGTCAGAATTAATCAAAATAACCCAGTGGAATTTTTGTTGTGGTCATAATGAGCTCTAAGGAAGATTCAAAGCAATTGCTTCATGAATACTGATAAGGACAGTAAAGAAGTATCTCTAGAAGAAGCATTTCTCTTGCTTCTGTTTCCACTGGTGCATAGACATTGCCTGAGTACTTGAGGCTGTAAGCTTGTAGAAGGTGACATCGGGGATCATCTTTGGCACAGGGACAAAAAAAGCCAGTCTGGAGATCTGAATTAATAACGGCATTTGCAGTCAAATGCAATCATTTCAGAGCATTCTTGTTTATCTGTGGTTCAGCCTTTCAGCACGGATGGTAAAGACGTGGAATATGAGTGATGATTAAACGAATCAGAGCTCATTTGCCTGTAAAAGATGACTATTTGAGAAAGGAGGAGCTGAGGAAGTTTAGTGAATACAATTGTTACAGAGATGTACAGAAATTAGACTCATTCCTAGTCTCTTCCAATGAAATATGTGCCAGAAACAAATTGGAAATAGAAGATGCTGGTTTAAGGGTGAGCAAAGATTCCAAGAGAGGTGCACAAGAGGATATATGACATTTAGTGTTCTCATCTATTCTACCACTTTTACACTGTAGTGAT
Organism: Phasianus colchicus; assembly: GCF_987193195.1. NCBI lineage: Eukaryota > Metazoa > Chordata > Aves > Galliformes > Phasianidae > Phasianus > Phasianus colchicus. Next base: position 36,760,625 of record NC_143442.1, read on the forward strand.
GTCTGTCTTTGCAACAGGAGGTATGTAGCCATGCACATTGTAGCACTGATGCTCTGTGCACTGCAAAGAGCCTGCACAAATGCCAGATATTCCCCTTAAACCACAAATCCAGTGGCTTTTTTTGTATCTTGAAGTTGCAGAAAGCTACATTCCTGTGGTAATTGTGCTGTTTGTCTATATAATCATAACATTGTCATTTTATTCCTAGTACAATTTTAAAAACTGAAACGAAAAGTGTTAATAATCTGATTTTGCAAAATTGACTTCAATGCAGTTCTATGGCAGGGCTATTGGAATCAAGAGGAGCTGGTTTAAAGGATGTTGAGGGTACAGAGTAGGCTTTGGGCTTCTTTCCTCAGTTCTATTTGTACCTGAACATCACTTAATCTTCCCAGTCCGTTTTGCAGTTATTAGAATGCACTTGCTTTCTTCTCTCCTTGCACTTCCTGCTAGCCTTCAGGTCTGTCATAGAACTAATTAACAAGGAAAAAAGAACATGGGAAGAAATTTGCTGAACACGCTAGGCGTTTGTTGGCGACACAAACTCAAGTACAAAAATGTAAGAATACTGCCTTTCTGTAAGAAGCGAGGCAAGCTTCTTTGTTATTTGGTCCCAGCCAGGATCAGACACCAGAGGTTCCTGTCAACCTGCACAGAAGAACATGCGTCCTGTCCCTTTGCCCAAGCAAAGGATGAGTCTGGTAAATGTCCGAGTGTGGCCCTTCCTGTATCCTAGGAACTTTTTGCAATCCCATAGCCATTTACCCAGAGCATCTTGGTCAGCGCTGTGGATTGAGCTGAAGTCAGTGTTTGACTTAGATCAGACAGCTTTTGAGCATCTCCAAGAAGTGACACTCTCCAGCATCTCAGGGTGAGCTGTGCCGGTGCTCAGCCGCCTGCACTGTGGAAAAACTGTTTCCTCAGATGGAACTTTCTGTGCTTCAGTTTATGCCCGTTGCTTCTTGTCCTGTCAAAACAGTTGATAATTTATTGTGCAATTAGTAATTTCCTTCTTATGCTCTTAGTTCTACAGGGTGACGACAAATACAAAAATAGGTACTTCTAACTTCCATTGTAGAAAAGGTCAGAATCTTGTGCTGGATTTGCAGTAGACAGGATGTGGAATCTGTATTGTAAGATAAAGATTACAGAACAGCATTAACAAATTGTGGGCTATCCTGTAAATGCTCCATCGATTGGTCAGATGTACCTGTTTACCAAAAAAACAGAGAGCAATGTTGAATAAAGCTTTTCTCCTGGTATCTTTTATTTTGTAGATATTAAGATATTTACATAACAGTTTCAATATGATATAACTAGTTCTTGCTTGCATATGCAACTTACTTGAAGGGAAGGGTGTTTTCAGTGACTTGAGGTGAGCAGTCCTGTGGCAAGCCTTGACCTGAAGGAAGAGATCTTCTGCAATGTCTTCCCTTCTTCCCCAGCCCTGACATGATGCGTCATGCCAGCATGAGAGCTGCAGCAATAAGAGATTTCCTGCCAGTGCGTGGCAGGATTTTTGCAACAGTTCAGGTTTGATTAAATGTTATGGCCATTTTGGTGTGGTAATAATGTTGAACATACCACACTGCTCAGTCTTGCTCTACTGTATAGCTAGAAGGAGGACATACCCTTCAATTTCACCTTCTCTTTAATATCATTCTTTGCTAGCTTGATTAATCGCAAACTCCCAACTTGTTATCCCAGTTTTATGTGGGCTTATGTGGATTTCAGCACAGAGGGTTTGTTAGGAACAGGGAGCTGCCTGACCTAACTAACAGAGCGCTGGTCCACACAGTGATTCTGGTAAATGCAGTTCTGATGCTCAGTCTCAGCACACTGCAAAACCTTGGGTTGCTGTGGCTGTCTGCCTGTACTTTCTTACTTGCCTTATGACAATTTCTGAAGCACACTAAAACTTTCAGTCCTCTCCTGTGTGTTCTGCCTTTGCAGGGCAGAGGGTCTTCACCTCTGCATGTATCTTTGAAGACTTTGCATGTGAGATGCTCAGGTAGCGTGTAGTAGGGGTCTGCATGAAGTATACCTTGGCTTGCTGATGGAAGGAATGAATGACTGAGGAAGAAGAAAGGGAGGAGATAAGATTGATCTGGGAGATAAGGTCAGGTATCATTCCCAAAAGCTCTCTGTTTAGAGCATGCATTCAGGTTGTCCTTTTAGGATTCCTCTGCCAGATGCTCCCCTCTTCTTAACTCTCATTGTGGCCTAGCAGTGTGACTCTTCTGGAGTCAAAATAGAGAGCGTGTGAGTCTGGATGGGAAATGAAGCTGTGGTGTCATGTCAGCTCTTGCTAGTTCCCTGCCTCTGATTGTGTTCCTTCTTCCATGCCAAGTATTGACTTATTTCAATGCACTGGTTATTACTTTGTTATAATTGAGTGCGTACAGCTTCCAGTGCATAGTAACTGGAGTGAAAAACAAAGTAGTGAGCTTGAGGAAATAGAAGGCTGTAGGTATTGCCAACTGCAGAATCCTGTGAGCTATGAGTGTTTCTGCAGAAGTTCCTTCTGTCCTCCCTTGTGAACCCAGCCAGGGGATGTGGAATGCTCATGTGTTCATTCATGTCAGGCTGGAATAATGACAACTGTTGGCCTGTGGTCAGGATGCTACTGATACATTTTCTCTTCTATCTCAAACACATGATAGATGCTTCTTATTTCTTGGATGACCTCTGAATGATCAGTTCAACAATCTCAAAACAACTTGCTACTGCTGATAGTGAGGTGGCTTTCTCCTGACTGTGTGGTCTTCTGTACCTGCTGCAGTCTTGGTTTGCATCAGCTTGCCCAGCTGAGAACCCGAGTGGAAGTGAGCTATGTTTTCTCATGGCAGGGGCACACCAGAACTAGGGTAGGAGGCTGTGCGGGAGGCATGGTAGAGGAGTGTTGGGACTGCAGCAAGCTCTTCGGTAAGCTAAGCTCTTGTTTCCCCTCACCCTGATCTGCGCTCTCCTAGAGACTGCCTGCTGTTGTCTCTGTGCCAAGTTTCCAAGTGTCATGTGCTGCTGGTATTGATACTGCTTCATGTTGCATGTCAATCTTCCCAGAGGAAACAGCCCTGTCTCTGTCATTAACAGAGCAGTCGATCACAGTTGATTTTTTTTTTTTCTCTAGTTCCATTAGAGATCAGCAATCCAATATTGTGTTCCTGGAGCAGTCAGTGCCTTGTCTATCTGTTCCCTGATCTCCAAGTTACCAGTGAGCCTCCCAGCAGGTCTTGAGGAATGTATCAGAATAGGCAGTCCTGCATTTTTCATAGACTTGCTGGAAAGTCTGTGAAAGTCATGCTGAAGATGTAAAGCAGCTCTCTCGCATTTGTGTTGTTCATAAGTTATTCTGATTTTTAATGTGAATGCTGGGTCTCTGAGTTTTGTGTAGAAGCAAGTGGTTTTGCTTTGCTGATGGACATCTGCTTCTTGAGGGGAGCAAACTTGTTAACAGTAGGTAGGGCACTGGCATATTAAGTGGCATGCTGGAAACAAGAACTATATACAAGCATGCTGTGGAAGGCTGTATGCCAAGAAATCACATGCACTGAATGGAGAGTTTTTTGAGTCAAGGCTCCTTCCTCAATGCACACAAAAGTCTAGCAGAGGCTGAGGTTTACACACCTTAGGTGTAGCTGCGTGCTCTGCAGGCTTTTTGTCTCTTGCCTGACATGTTTTTCTGGCAAAACAGGTTGGTGGAAGCCCAGGTTGATAGAGTCTTAAGCGCTGTTTCTGTTTAATGGGAGATGTTCTGGGGTAGAAAAACAAAGAAGTTGACTTTTAGCTTCCTTGTCACTCTGTCTCCCATAACTATTCTCCTGGAGAAGCTGGCAGTCTGTGGCTTGGACAGCTACACCCTTTACTAGGTAGAGAACTGGGTAGAGTTCAGCCGTGCTGGTATCTTGCTTTCCTTTCCTGACTTTCTATACCTGGGTATGGAGAGCTCTTGTGCCCTAAGGAAAGCTTCCTTAAAGACCTGCCAGCTCTGCTCCGCTCCCTTGTCTTTAAGGTCAGATTCCCAGGGGGTTTTGTTGACGAAGTCTCTAAAGAGCTGGAATTTGGCTTTCCTAAAACTAAGCTTTCTGATTTTACTCTTTGTCCCATATCCCTCAGAAGTGTGAACTCCTCCATCTCATGGTCACTACAGCCCAGGCAGCCTCCAATCCTGATGCCATCAATCAGTTCACTCACACTGGTGTACAACAGGTCCAGCATTGCAGCCCCCTGTTGGGGCTGTCTATTACCTGGCTCAGGAAGTTATTCTTGATGCATTCCAGGAGCCTCCTGGATTGCCTACAGCTTACCGTGCTACTTCTCCAGCAGATGTCAGGGTGGTTGGAGTCCCACTGGGGACTCCAGCAGGATGAGAGCCTGTGATGCCTCCTGTAGCTGGAGGAAGAAGTTTTAATCAGTAGTAGACCCCAGCCATAGCACTCCCTTTATTGCCTCTGTAACTCTCACTGATAGGCTTTTGTCTTACTCATGGTCATTCTTTAGAGACAGCTCTTCACACTCTATTCCTTCTCTGATGTAGAGGGCAATGCCTCCTCACCTCCTTTCTCACCTGTCCCTTCTGGACAGCTTGTAGTCATCAATAGCCACAATATTAATATCTATTGGTGATCTGGATTAGGGGGTTGAGTATACCCTTAGTAAGTTTTCAGATGACACCAAGTTGGAAGGAAGCATCGATCTGCCTGAGGGTAGGAAGGCCTTACAGAAGGATTTGGACAGACTGTGGGCTGAGGCCAACGATATGAGTTTCAGCAAGACCAAGTTTTTGAGCAAAATAACCCCGTATATTGCTACAGGCTTGGGACAGAGTGTCTGAAGAACTGTGTAGAGGAAAAGGATCTGAGCGTGTTACAACAGCTGGCTGAACATGAGCCAGCAGTGTGCCCAGGTGTCCAAGAAGGCCCACAGCATCCTGGCTTGTATCAGAAATAGTGCAGCCAGCAGGAGCAGGGAAGTGATCGTTCCCCTGTACTCAGCTCAGGTGAGGCTGCACCTTGAGTGCTGTATTCAGTATTGGACCGCTCACTGCAAGGAAGACATTGAGTCCCTGGAGCGTGTCCAGAGAAAGGCAATGAAGCTGAGACAGATCTGGAGCACAAGTCTAATGAGGAGCAGCTGAGCGAACTGGGTTGTTCAGAGAAGGAAGGACTTTATCGCTCTCTACAGCTGCCTGAAAAGAGGTTGTGGTGAGGTGGGGATTGGCCTCTTCTCCCTGGTAACAGTGATAGAAAGGGAGGTGGTGGCCTCAAGTTGTGCCAGAGGAAATTGAGGTTGTATATTAGGAAAAATTTCTCAGAAAGATTGGTTATGTATTGGTGCAGGCTGCCCAGGGAAGTGGTGCAGTCACTGGAAGTATTCAAGAAATGTTGAGATGTAGCACTGAGAGACATGGTTTAGTGGGCATGGCAGGGATGGGTTGATGGTTGGACTAGGTGGTCTTTTTGAACCTTTAAGACTCTATGATCTCTGCTTCCATTATTGAAGCTTAGTGGCAGACTGAGCCAGAGGCCAAGAAGAGAAAGTAGTTTTTCCTGCTGATTAAGTGTCCACTTTTGAAAGGACAGCCATGGTGGAAAGGCATCCTGAGATAGCTACTGGCTGTGACAGCATTAAAGGAGTACTTTCAGTCAGGGCCACTTGACAAATCCCCTTCCTTCTCTCTAAATTGCAACATTTGGGGCAGGACTCTCTGCTGAAAAATAGTGCAGGCGTCAGGGGCTAATTTCATGAATCTCACATGAAAACACAGGGAAACAGAATGTTTCAAGAGTTATCATAGGATTTCCTGCAGTTTTACCCATGTGTTTCCTTTCCTGCTTAAAGACACAGAGACCTCCTCTGTGTGTTTTACTTCTGGATATTTGTCAAGTAGGGAGGGCTGGAGGAGTAAATTACAGTCAGTCCACTTTAATTTGTGCATGTTCAAATCTGTGTTTCCCATTGCCTCTGAAGCAGTGACTGCCACAGAGAATGGCTGAGATGCAGAGATCAGGTTTGGATGTTATTTTTGGGATATCTGCCCTGTTGAAGAATTAGTTGGTTCAGATTTTTCTGAAGAGCACTGATTGGCTGGAACACATCTATTTCTGAAAGGCCAGGTGCTTGGGTAAAGTATTTGATATCCCTGTAGCAAACTAGAGACTGAAGAAATGATGGAGGGGGAAAGAAACTTATCTTTCCCCAGCTCTTCTGTGCATTCAGTTTTGCCTGTAATTACTTATTCCTTAACAGCTAATGAAAGAAGGGTGTAAACCTTACCTTATCTGTTCCTCATGTGCCCTGTGGAAAGGAAGAGTCTGAGCAGACAGCCTCTTGTCACCCGGCTGGTGCCTTGTGGATATCTTACTTCATGTAATGCTCCTTCCCTAACTGTTATTGCTTTCCTCTTCCTTCTCTAAGCACAAGAGCTTCATCCTTATCTTTCAGTCACTTGAGCCTATACTTTCAGTCAGTTTTGACATTCTTCTGACCCTCATGGCTAAGTTCTGCTTCCTCCTTTACTGTGAAGACATCTGAGATGTGATCTGGTCTCTGCTCTGCACGTGCTCTGTGTAAGTGCCGCTTGGTGCTGCTCTTGGAATGGATTTGTTTTATACCCTGAAGTTATGTATCTGCACTGTCTACTCAATTCAATTTTTGACTGACATTGTATAGCCTGGGAATATGATTAAGTATTGATCACTGTGCACTCAGCAGTCAAAGTAGTTAATATATTAATTATGTAACAGTGTGTCACTGCAATAATGTTTGCCACCTACCAGCTGAATTATCACTGTGTGCATGTATGCACTGTTTGCCTTCACCTCAGGGATTGACTTGAGTGGGAAGTTGAGCAATTGGTTGCTGTGAAGTACCTTCCTCAGCCAGGCCTTGTGTTACAGAAGGTACAAATAAATAAATTTGTCTTTCCTTCCTGTGGCCTCTGCTCTGCTTGGAGTCCTGCACCTCCCTTAGACCTACAGAGGGGTTTGGCTAGCCTATTATGTTGCTGTTCAAATCAGCACAGTTGTGGTGTTGCAAGAGCCTGGTGTTCAGCTGCAAGCATGCAGTTGTTGTAACCAGCCAGTCTTCCTCTCTGCGTACTGATTGTGCCCAGTCTTGGCCAACAGGACAACCCAGCCAGAAGAATTTTCAAATCTGTAAGTCAGAATATCCCACAGTATAGCAGGTAGGCTATAGAGTTGAAGACCTCAGTGCTTGTGGTACATTGTGCTCTGTATGGAGAGGGCTGGCCAGTACTTGACTTATAGGACATGAATGCTGGGAGAAATTTAGATTCTGAGATTGGAAGTAGCTGTAAAATGCACGCTAAGCTTGTTCATTGCTTGGGGAAGGGTGTAGGGGTTTATTGTTAGAAATACCATTTATAAAGCAGGTTGCTGTGTAGCTTTCTCCCTTTGGAGAAATACTGTTTATGTTTATATACAGCTTTGTGTAATTGTTTTCCAGTCCAGTTGCATAATGCAGTAACTTCTGTCTGTGTATAAGGTGCCTGGTGGGAGTTGTGCTGCAGGATGTCTGGTTACTGTGGGAGAATCTTAGAGATGTTTTTTTCTTTTACAGAATTGTTCCCAATTCACATTTCCTAATGAAAAACTGCCTGAAATTCCATTTGCAAACGTGCATTGGTTGTGAAGAATTGTCAAAGAGGATGGGGAAAAGACTTTGTAATTGTTTTGTTTTGCAGCATTGCGTTTTCCAAGTGAATGAGTTAAAGCAAAGAGCATAAAAACAAAGGGGTTTTGGTAGTTCTTAAATCTCTGTTCATATTTCCTTAAATACTGAATGAGTTGGAATTTAAAATGTGCTACTTTGGACTGTGTACCAGATTAACAGGTTTTCCCAAGCAGGGGGAGGAATTTACTACCTATTATCAGGGTGTTAGCATAACCCATGCTGAGCTGCAGCGTGCCCGTGTATGGAGAGAGGGCTTCATTCAGTGGCACTGTGCACTATGGAAAACACTGACTGACCCCGAACTCTCTCAGCCCAGGGATGCCAGTGCTGTCACAATTACTCTGCGTCACACTTAAATGCGTGGCTTGTTCTGACAGCTTCACTTTGCTATTGTGCTTCTCTGGTAAATTCCTTGTGGAGAAGGGTCAGAGCGGCTCTTCTGGCCTCTGAAGGAATCTGGGAATCTTAAGCTGCATGTTCCTGGAGAAATAACATCTCTTTTTACACCTTTATGTGCGTGTACATAGAAATAGATGCAGAGAGAGAATTGAAGGTGCAGCTTTGTCTTGAGTTTTGTATGTTTAGCTATGTGATTGTTTTATTTCCTCCTTCTTTTCACAATTCTTCATGTCAAATAAAGCATACTGCTGCCTCTGCTTAGCAGTGCAGGAAGGGCTTAGCCCTGAATCTCCTGCTGCTTCTTATCTTCAGTCCCCTTCTGAGAAAAGGTTATGGTGCAGCTCTTTCTAGCAGCTGCACCCTCATGAATTGGCATTCAGGTAAGGCAGAGTTCCTCCAGACAGATGTTCTGCAGAGTTGCATGGTGAATGCTGTCCTTTCTGATTTCAGTGTGCACTCGACAGAAATAATTGCAGGTAATACTCTGTCTGCATCTCCTCCACGTCCTGTCTTTTTCACTTGACCTTCTCAGTAGAGGGAGGAAAAACTGCTGCAGATGCTAAACCTGGATCAGGAGAATGGGAAAAACTCAGTGCTTCAACAAATGAACCAACTAACCCTTGAAATATATTCCCTGGTAAAGGAAGGGAGAAGGTGAGACTACATACATAATGTGTCGCGTGTGTTGCTGAGGAACAGGAAAGAACTGTGCAACTCATCCTAGGTATTGGTCTTGTGCATCCTTCCTTAGCTGCTCTGCTTGCAGGGCTGCAGTGGTGGTGAAATATTTCTACCTTGGAAACTTGATTCTCTGTGCTTTTTCAGTTCCCATGAGCATCTTTAAGTACTTATTTTTCCCCATCTTCCCCATTATTTGCCCTCTTTCCTTTCCCAACAATCCATTAAGCTCTGCCTCAGCACTGACAAAAATGCGGTGTAAAATGAGGTTCTCTGAAGGGTATTTTGAGAAAAATATCTGTAGTTAAAATGCAGCTATTGTAAGCATGCAAATGTGTTCACAGAACACATGAACAAACATCAGTTATGTCTAAAACTCTTGTGTATGACTTACATAAGGTACAAAATTGAAGTGAAGGATAGCATTTTTGATAAAAACTGAAGCATTCATGTGCTGTCCCATTAAGGGAACTCTTCAGAAGCTGAGGACTGAAATGGAGAAATGGAGATGGGAAATCAGCCTGTTGTCAAAGCTAGGCAAGGAGATGAAAGGCTGTTTGGCTGTGTCACTGCTAAACCAGTGCCTCGAGAATGCAATAACAAGTATGACTGGACAGCCCTGGCTCTTCCAAGAGGCTGAGAAAGCACTTAGAAAGTGAGCAGAGCTAGCAGCACACTGAGTGCTCTGCGTGCCATCAAAGTACCCAGCTGTGAAGCTGCTGCTTACAATTTCAGACAACTTCATGCAAATTCAGCAATGCTGAGATTCTAAGCTCAGATAACGATCAGAGAAGATATTTAGGTGTGTGTTCATGACATAGGTGCTTTCTCTGGGTGAGGAAAGATATAGCAGATGCTGTGTGAGCGGAAGAATCAAGTATTTCCAGTGCGCCTAGCTTTCGTGTGGATTTTTATTCTTTGCTTTTGATGCCAAACTTCCATAGACAATGCTTACTTGGTTATCTAGTAACTAATATACGGCTAAATGATAAGCAAATTAATGTAATTTTGCATAAATTGCAATAGCGTACTATCAGATTGAGATCTTACATGATCCAATGGTGCAGAAAGTATTGACTACTGATTTCTCACGTTTCTCAAAGGAGAATAAAGTCAAATGTAATCTTATTAGCAGGAATGGACACAGTATTTTGGGAAAAATCTCTTAAAATACAAACCTACAAGGCACTGTCAAAAAGCTTAGCAATGTTTTGCTATTCTGTCTCTCTTAGTAAGTCCTAAGGTTAGAAATTCCGCTTTGGTAAACATGAATCACTTTTGGTCTTGGAGTAAACCTCATTCCAGATATCTGTAGCTCTATCTGTGTAAGCTCTTGCAGAAACTGTATTTTATTGGATCTCTCTGTTCTTCCCACCACTCCCCATCCAAAATGCAATACCAACATAAGTACATCTGCATTTTTGCGTATGTATGCAGAAAGATTTTTCTTTGTTGTGAAAATGTAAGTTTTTATCCTCTGCAGATGCCGTCTTGTTGGACTGCCCATATTGTGCTTTGCTGTGGGCTCCCTGGAGTCTGCTTTGGCAATCCACCTCCGTAGTACCCTTGGTTTTCTTTACAAATCTTAAAAACCTTTGGTAGGCAGCTGGCAATGACACTTCTCTGTGCCTCACTACCTTGTTTTCAGGTAGTGATGGCAAACCCATGAGTCATTGCTTTCTGTATGCACGCTGGAAGGAATTTGGTTGCCAAGGTGACTTTTCAAACACTGTTTCTGCAAGGACAGGTTTTTTTCAGGGTTGGGAGCCTTCCTTCCTGCGCCATAAACTGAGGGTAGCCTTAAGGAAAATGGGCCACATTGTGCCAAGCAGCTCAGAAGGAGGGTCATGAGGGTCTGCATGTTCTGCAGTGGAGCCCTGGCTCCAGCTTTCAGTTCTCCTAATGCTCTTTCTGTCAGGAAAACAAACTGGAAAACTACTCTGTCTGAGCAGCTGTTAAGGGAGTGATCAGGTCTAACCTCTTCAGTTTGTTTTTGGTCTTTCCCACTAATTGTGCAGGAATCTTTAAACTAAGTGTGTGATGGTTCCACATCAAATTCAGCAGAGAGATTCCCAGTACTGCATAGCAGTGTGTGGCCTACACTGGCAGTAAGTCTTTCTCAAAGATCAGTGCTTTGATGTAGGCTCTCTGTCTGTTCCTCAGGCCTTTTAAATGTTTCCATCAGTTGAGGTGTTCATCGCTACCTCTTCCTATGGCTGATTTCCTTTTCTCTGTAATCCTTTAGTTCTGAAGGCACGACTACTTTTGTGAGTCATTTTTGCACAAGGAAAGTATAAACACAGAGACCCCTGTATAGTTTCATTGTGCCCCCAACATACAGTCTGGGAAATGAGATAGATATTTTAAATTTACATGACTAGAAGCATGGCATTTGAGGCTGCCTGCTGATATAGGTTGGTTTGTTTAGCAATAGGATTAGTACATTAGTTTAAGAACCTGTATATTAATTTAGCAAAAGGAATCCACGAGTGATAGTTCTAAAAGCTTTCCGTTTCAGCTTGAGTGGGCGAACGGTCTTGTTTTCCTAATAATTTTGCACTGGGGACATAATAGAATACTTTCATCTTTTGCCTCAAAAGGTGCAAGGACATTTCCCTCGGGCTCCACATGCACTGTTGTTAAAAAGTGGCTCACTGTGTCCTAAAAAGCAATGGGAATCTTCCAGATGGGGAAAGTGGATGGCAGTGGGTCAGACGTCTCGGTGGTAAAGCTGATGGTGGAAAGAGGGGAAGAATAGGTGGGCACTCAACCACCCTAGGTAACACGGGGCATCCAAAGGGACATTAGCACAAATCTGAGTCCTTGAAGAAGAATGAATTTGTATGCCAACGTACTGCATGTGCATGTCAGAACTGTTCAAATGTAGATCCTGAACTCTGAGAGGGTGTGCTTGCTTGTCATGTCACCTGTGTGCTGTGAGGAATAAAGGAATGGCACTTTCTGCACCACATTGGTGTTAGTTTTCTTCCTGGATTTCAAGTGACAATGCTAATAATTGCTGAGGGCCTAAACTCTCAGGTCTCTGGGGATTTTTTTAGAAACCATTTCTGCCAGCCTTCTTGCTGATGCAAGCAGAATTTTATTTTTCTGTTGCATTTGAAAAAATGTCAGATTCTGCAAAACTTGAGAAAGAAATAGGCCAGAAATGTTTGTGGCAGAGATGGGAATGGTAGTGTGGCTACTCTGAGTTCTGGTTTCTGCCACATGTGACCCAGACTGCTTCATGCCCTGAGAACCTGTGCTATTTCACAAACAATCTGAATACAGGAGGGGAGGAAGAAGAGGAAGAACAACTTGCTGGGCTTCCATGGACAAGGTAGGGATCTGAACAAACTGCAGATCCAGCTGTACCAGGTCTCCTTCCCAGTGGGACCAGGAATCAAGGACATTGGGTGCACACCCAAGGGGATCTGCGTGCTGCTGCTTTGAGGAACTTGTAGTAGGGCTGGCTGCAGTTACGTGGGGAAGGAGAGCACCCTTGGGAAGTGAAGTGAATGGGTGTGTGTCCCCACATAGGGTCAGGACTTAAAGGCTTTGTGTAGCACCATTGTCTGAATTACAGCAGAGGAAGCTGCTTTGCCTCTATGGTAGTGCTTGATTCCGGTGTACAAGTTCACCAGGTTTCTAACCTGAGAGCTGGCAGAGGTGCAGTATTTTGTATTTCCTAAAGAATAACTTGAGCAGTTCAGACTCATTTCCTGCAGGAAATGCTTGGTGGTACCCCTGGTGCTGCCTGAAGCGCTCTCCAGTCTCACTTCCAGTCTTGCACTTCTTGAAGCCTTGATCCTCAGGCTTCTTTTGGGATGAGGAAAGCCCAGAAAACCCAGTTGCTTCTCTTCTCTGAAGTGGCTGGGGCTGCTGAAAATGTGACTTGGGAGGACAGTTTGTCTTCAGAGTTTATTTTTGCTGACTGCTGTGCACATTGTGTGTTTTTGGCCACCTCCCCAAGGGGAACTGCTCTGGCCTCAGATGCCATCGCTGGTGAGGCTAGCTGGAGATGAGTCTTTTGCAGAGGGAGGTTTTGTGCCCTTGCTGAAGCTGGATGCAGCCCAGGAACGTTTCCCAGGCCTGACAGAGTTGCGCCGTAAGTGCAAGGATGTGAGTCATGTTGCTCCTCCTGGTTTGAGTGTGAAGTAGAGTTTGGAAGGAGGTTCTGCTTTACATAACCAAGGGAACTGAAAGGATCAGGAACACATCTCATTTTAAGTAGGATGCCTCTCTCAGTGGGGGAAGAAGGAAAGCTCGCATGCTGGTGTAATGATAAAACACAATCAAAAATAATGTTGCTTGTTTTGGAACGTAAAAAGCAAATGCTGTATCCATGGTGAATGCTGTCCTGTCCCACAAGATGACGGGCTGTCATCTTCTCTTCAGTGCTGTTTTCAGAGCATACTCAGGATGGCAGGACTTGGGCTGGGTAAAAGCCACTGCACCAAGCAGTCTGTGGGAAAGAGTAAGGGAGCAAAGAGGCTGAATATCAGCCCCTTACTGCTGGCCTTGCCACCTCAGGTCTAGATCCCACCAGTCCCATGTACCCTGGTTCTGGAGAAGCGGAACTTGAGGTCACCTCATTGGGAGCTCAGCCTCTGGGCAGGGTGAGGACAGCCATGGAGTGCTGCTGCAGCCAGTACCTCATTGCTGGGGGCATTTGGCTGACATTCTTTCTGGCACCCTTAACATTATGCATGGGCATCTGGCAGGTCACATCACAATTGTGTTTTCACTGGGAGCAGGGGAGAAATGCAGCAGTGGTTTGCTAGCTCCCAGACCCTTTCAGTGAAAAAGGGTAACAGGCAATTTACAAGTAATGCTGGGCAATTTTAAACAAGCAAATGAAAAAAACCGACAGCCAGAAAACCCACTCAGCCTTCTGTGTTTGGATGCAAACTTTGAATTTCTTCAGGGGACTTATTCTGCTCCTGTAGGTGTTTGCTTATTTTTGCTGCTGTTGACCAACTGGGGCTGAAATTAACACATCTGTTGTTATTTAACTTCAATTTATACTGTACCCAAAATATTTGCCAAAATATTGTGTTTCGAGCAGCAGTAGCTTCACTGTTACTTATCACCCGAGTTCTGGGAATGCTGCATAATGCTATGTGCTGTTTTTTAATAGCTCTTACCAGAAGGGGACTTGGTGCTTCACTGCAGCTTTGTGAAGAGGGAACAGATGCCAGTGTTGCAGAACTCTCTGTTACAGTGCAGTGTAGCGCAGGTGCAGTTTTATGTCTGATATTTTTGCTCACAGCTGAGTCCTTGAAGCAGCGTGATTGCCTGGAACTGTTTAAAAATGCCTGCAAAGGGCCATGTTTGCACACTCTTCATTGTGCTGTCCAAAGTGAGACTCTGGAAGAAGCCTTTAGCCCAGCCCCATACCTATGCTGGGCTTGTTTCTGAATGCCTAGAAATGATAAATTGGGATTGTATGTGTTTTGGGGCTATATATGCTTTTAGTGTAAAGACTGGGACAGCAGTCCTTTATAAAAACAACAACAAAAAAACCTAAAAGCCCAACCCATAACTGTTTAGAAATGAAGTTTTGTGGAAGTAACTGTGACATGCAGGCAGAATCTTGAGGGTCACCAGGGATAGTATAAAACTTGCTGCAGTGGGCAAAAATACGTTGCTGTTTTTTCAATCTGCTTATTTTTAAGGTGTAGTGATCAGAGGGAAGGAAAACACATTCTCATTAAAAGGAATAATTATCAAGCTTACAATGTGTAAACTTACCTCAGCTAAGGTAAGTGGCTTTGATAATCCTTTTTTCCCCATGAACAAAGTTTCAAAGGCAGCACTTGTTAAATTACATGTAGAATGGGCTGGAGGGAGAGGGGGACCTGTGCCCTTCTGACTTAATGGAAAAATAATTCAAATGGATCTGCAGTCTGGCTTTGATTTCAGAGGTACTTGCAATCTAAATAAAAATAAAGACTACCTGGGGACAGCCTGCACTGTTAATTAACTAACCAAATGCTGCCTCCCGGCTAAGAGCAGCTCTCCAGGGAGTTTCCACCAGCATTGGCACTTGGTGTTGTAACTGAAATTTGCCAAATACCACTTGGCAGCTTCCAGCGCCAAAAAAAAAAAAAAAAAAAGTTAAAAGCACCCTTGTGATGGGGTGAGGAAGGATGCTTGGAATGAAAATGTGTGTAATATGCAGCGCTGTTCTGCACAGCACTGGGCTTGATGCAGACTAGCTGTGCCCTACACACAATTGAAAAAGGAGTGCCCTCCCTGGGGTGGGGACCGATGAGCTGGTCTTGTTCCTGTCACCTTCCCAGGTTGGAGCTGCATGCCTTGTGGCACAAGGAGGCTGGAACCTCGGCAGTGCTTACAGGCAGCTCTTTCCAGACAGAGAGCTGCCCATCCCTGCACTACCCCACATTGCTGTGGCTGCAGGCACTCGGTGCTCGGTCCTCCTGCTGGCGAAGAGCTTGGGCTCTTGCCAAGAAAACAGCTTTTGTGTTTCCTTAAATGTTCTGCTGCTGTTTAGGGAGAAAAAAATAAATATTAGAATTGCTGTTATTACTAGAATTGGCCAGCTGGCTGAAATTTTTTTCATTAACAAATCCCACTTGGCACTGTTTTCCTAATGAAGTAATGAGCATGTTTTCAGACAAGGGGACGTGTCTCTACAGCACCGCTGCTTTTGAAAGCTGCCAGTGCTCAAACAGCCAGGGTCTGCACAAAACACAGGGAGAAAGAAGCTTCCAGTCCCAGCAGCTACTCACACACCTGCTGGGATGCAGTTTTGCTATCACATTTTGACCTCCTTGATCCGTCCTTGCTTCCTTGGCAGTGAAATCGCAGGGATTTGCAGTGCTGGTTGGGGATAGCGGGATGTTGGCTGTGGTGGATGTGCAGCTACAGCAGGAGGCGGGTGCTGTGTGCACATCTTGGCCTGGATCTCTGCTGCTGTACACAGCATTAATCCTGGCTGGAGCAGAAGTCAGGCACATGAAGGCAGGTAGCCTTCAGGGAAGGCAAGTAGCAGGCTGCTGGCACTCAGCTGTCCTTTGGCTGCAGAGGGGCCTGAGGGCTGCAGCCCCAAGGTTTAGACAACTTAGTGGGAAGGGAAGACTCCAAGGAGTCCCAGAGCCCAGTAAATCACAGGGGAGAGGGCAGCTGATGGCAGCTTATCTAAGTCAGTTGTTTTAGCATCTACTTTGATGTCTCAGCAAATGAAATTATGAAATTTATCCTTTAAATGAGTAGATGAGCTTTGTAAATAACTGGTCACTTCTAGGTATGGTTTTATTTCTTACTTCTTAGGTCCATCAATTGCACTAACATGTTTTTTTGTGGGACAAAAGGCAATGAAAACAACAGCTGGATTCGATGTGTCCTTCAGGAACTCAAACTCAACGTGTTTTTCTGAAATGGTCTCCCCACCCCATCAGGCTGCTTCTGATCTTCCTGCACTGAGATTGTTAAGTGCTGATCCGGCTTTTGTTTAAATAATCATGCAAGATTTGAAGCTTCAGAAAAGTCATCAGTGAAATGTTTTCAGAGTTCTATTGAATTCATTTATCCAATTTCTTTGAATTTTGTTTGAAGGGGATTTTTTTTTTCTCCTTCTGAGGCATGAGAATAGCCAAAGTTGAGAGAAGCAGTGTTTGGGGAGCTTATTCCTCTATTAGCATTCCTGTAGCAGTATTTACAGGATGCTTCAGGAGAAAAGTTGACTAAACCTTTATTTTTAAACACTAAAGATAAGATAAAACTTTATAGTATCTGCAGTGCATCTCCAGTAAAAACTTCTGACTTTTTTTTTCCCTTGGTATTGGAAATCAGTGAGCAATAGCTGTTTTTGAGATACTGAAATTAGTACGGAGTGTGTGTTAGCCTTTTTCTGAGCCACAGACCTGTGCTTTTCGGGCCGTTCCCTGACCTCCTGCTGCCTGCCACATGCTGTCTGGGCAGACATGGAGGACAGGCCTGCTGCTCATGGTAGCTATGTCAAGAAGCCATTCCTTCAATCCTTGTGTGCCCACAGTGTGTTACTCATCTTCCTGGTTCTATTGATCTGCATATTTTCAGATTGAAACTTGCTTTTTTGCTTCCACTTCTGGAATCTGTAGGTCCTCCAAATCTGTCCTCACTGGTTTATTGGATTTATCTTGGTTTGGCAGTCATGCAGTCCTGCTGCTCATGCAGTCTCAACAAGGAAATAACGCCTAACTGAGATCTGTGGCAGCTTGTCTCACTGCGTGGACGCCTGGGGAATGATCAGAAGTATGGCCAGCTTTCAGGAGATGCCAGCTGCTCAGGCCTGGTTACTGTGAGAATGCAAACAAGAGCGAGAGTTCTGTTGAAAAGCCTTTCTCAAAGATAACTAGCTGGCCTAAGGAAACAGGGCCTGTGCTGCTGCTTCTGCTAATCTGTCTTTATGATGAGTCCAACAGAGAGCTGGTGTGCAGAACCAGTCCTCATCTGGCTCACATCTCCCTTTTTCTCTAGGTTTGGAAGAAAAAACGCTTCTTTCAAAAAAAGAAAAAATGAAGCTGAGGAAAGAAAGATGGCTACAGAGTAAGTACCCAAAGCACTGCTGTATGGGGGGCATCTCAGAGGGTGACTGCTGGATTCCCCTGTATGCAGGTGAAAGTGTTGGGCTGAGCCAGGACAACGGCTGGGCCGGCGGGGCTGAATGCTTCTCAAAAGCCTTCAAGCCTGCTCCCCAGCAAGTGGGGAAAAAAGTCCCTGGTGTTTTTTTCTCTTGTATTCAAAGGGCATTTAACACTAAGTTTGACTCTTTACCCAAACCTGTTTTTGTTATTCCTCCACATGCAGTGTCACTACTTAAAACCCTTCATTTATCCAGGAAAGATATTGTACCAGTGTAGGTCTGAAAAGGTTTCTTTGAACCTTTTCAGGCTCCTGTACAGTTATGATCAGCTGTGCAGTCACAGCATGGGCTAATAGCATCCTGTGGATGTGGGACAGCTTGGAGCTGAGCCCCACCAGCTAATCCCAGGCCTTTGAGAAAAGTAGTGGAGCTCTGCAGTGGGACTTTCTGCTTTTCCACAAGGGATGTCTCTGGAAGCTGCTGGCTGTGTTACTGTCCCACATGCCCCGATGAACCTACTCACCAGACTGACTTGCATTTTTAGAGGCTGTGAAATAAGAGCCAAACAAACCCAGCCCATGGCAGAAATGTTGCTATTTGATGTGGGAGGAGTGTCTGTGTTTTTTGCTGCATAGGAAAACCTTCTTGGCAAGGTGTGCTGACTCCACTTAGTTATCTGCAATGTGCTTGATGTCCTGAGTAATCTTTAAAGGTCAAGTCTAAAGTCTTTAGACTTGTGCTTTCTCTGTGCAGCTCTGAGTGGGACTCACTTGCAGGTGCTAGTGGGAGTCAAGTCAAGGAGCCTCATCCTGCAAGGCAGTCAGAGGTGTACGAGAGGCTTGCTGTTGCTTCCTCGTAGAGCAGGGAACATCATCCCCAACCTGGCTAGCACGTCTGCACTGTCAGCAGAAGCAGCCTGTGCGTGTCAGCTTCTGAGATGCTGCTGAGGCATGGGGAGTGGCAGAGGATTCCTTATGCCACCTGGAGCTGTTCTTGAGATTGTTTTCCCCTCGCACCTTTCTATCCAACAGAATTGGTGGCAGATTGTGTTGGGGATTGAGCAGTGTGGCTTTCTGTGGCACCATATGCTCTCTGCTCCTGAGCTCTCACTGCACTTTGAGCTCAAGTCCATCAACCTCTGATTGCACAAGTCACAGTGAAGATGTCTCTGGCTGGAAATTTAACACCCTGAGTGCTAAGGAAACTTCATTGTCATCAGCCAACAACTTCCAAATTCTGTTGACATCTGCAGTCAGGATCCCCATTGAGCAGAACTTATCTCTCGTAGTCCTTATAGCTGGCCTGGAACTTGCAGATTCAGTGCTCATGAAAGTTTTTCCTTGTCTGTGTGTCTGATACTGTTGAGGGAACATTGGAAAAGATTGCTGGAGCGCAGTTGAGATATTTCTGGCTGGGTATCCTGTGTCTAACTGTGACTGGTACCAGAAGCTGTAGAGGAAGATAAGCACTCAGCAGCTTTCTGTGATACAGGATCAACAATAAAAGGACTACATGGGACTCATGTATGTCTTATGTAAGAAAGAGGACATGCTCCTGGAGGTAGGTGACAGCACTGCTCCCAAAGCCATGGTCAGTTGCTTTGGAGGTGAAAGCCTAGGAGCAGGCTTCCTATGCTCTTTCTGATCACTCCCTCTTGTAGGTATGCCTTTGTAGAATCAATTTTACTCTAGATTAGGTATGTTGTTTTGGCCCTAAAATGGCCTCTTTTCTCCTCTCAGCTCTAAAGCTACAAACTGGGTGGAAAATAAATAAAATGTGTCAGCTTTTCTTCAGTAAGGACACCAAGACAGAAAATTTCAGGTCAAACTACTTCTGTCCGAGAAGATAGTTATTACCATTAAATCTGTGCTTTCCTAAGTACTCCCAAGAGTTTGTTGTTTTTTTCTTATCCCAGGACTGTTTTCTTGACACTGGATGCCAAGACCCTGAGAACTACAGTTCAGCCCAGTAGTGCAAATGCAAAACTTGGAGATTTCTTCAGTTCCAATAAATCACTGTAGGAGAGACTAGAGAAGGGGAAAAAAATTATACAATGATTCAAACATTAGAAGTATGCACATTTCAAAATACATACATCGCATGGCTCCTCAGACACCAGAGACTTCGTTGGAAAAGAATGTGGGATGTTTGTGCAGAATCAGGTGTCAGAAAATTTTGAGCACATACTGTTTATGAAAGCACTGAAGTAGTAGTTTCATAAAGCCAGACCATAAAAAGAAGTGATGTAGAATGGAAAGCTGTGTTCTTGGCAGGGATTGCTGTGCAGAGAAGCTTTTACAATCCAGATTGTCAAAAAACACCCATGTGCAGTAAATATTACAGTTTATCAGAAACCATTGCTCTTTGACTGAAACAGCTTAGTTAGGGGGTGAACAAGACAAAAATACTAAAGGAGCAAGCAGCTAGCTATTAAGTTTCAGTTCAGCTTTATTGAACGTGATCAGCTGGATTAGACTGAGAATCCCAGGTGGCATCTTGCCGGTGCTCTGTAGTCTGGCTGCTTTCATATTTCCACCAAAAGTACTGCAGATTTAGTCGTGCTTCTGTGGCCTTGTGTTGGGAGCCCGCAGCCTTCCTGTCTCAGTGCTTTTGGCTATGCAGCTGCTGTTGCTGTGCTCTATCATGTCCAACCTCTCCAGTTCTGCGATGTCGTGACAAGCAGAGGCCTTGGGAGCTGCAGCTTCCCTTGGGTGCATGGAGAGGAAATAGGATTTCCCCACCCCAACTGCTTGAATGTCAAGGCATTGTTGCAGGTTTCCAGGCCCATCTGACAGGAGAAAGAGGTGCTTGCACATGCTGCTGGGCTGATTTGGTGGTACTGTCAAGGGATGTCTGGGACAGGTGGGGTATCCAGCTAGGCATCTGTGGGCTGGTGTGGAAGAGAATGTGTTTTGCTGGGGCTTCTGGTTCCATAAGGCTTGAGCAGCTGCACTTCTGCACCAGAGAGCCTTAAGGACTG
The DNA here is from genome assembly GCF_987193195.1 of Phasianus colchicus. Lineage (NCBI taxonomy): Eukaryota > Metazoa > Chordata > Aves > Galliformes > Phasianidae > Phasianus > Phasianus colchicus. The sequence continues at coordinate 36,780,964 of NC_143442.1, forward strand.
CACAGCAGACTGCAGCTTTCTGTTCACACCTCCCACTGACTTGTCCAATTCTGAGTGAAAAGCTGAAATTAAGTTCATCTCCGTTGTCCACTGCATGCCTCCGCTAGGAGACTGTTGTTTGAAAAACATTTCTACCTACCCAAATAAATTATTGTTTCTCATTCAGAAATAGAAAGTGTGAAGCTAGCCAAGCAGAAGCAAAAAGCTGAAGCAAAGCGAAAGGCAACACCTGTTGTGGGAGACATGCAGCCACTGATGGAAGCCCTGCCTGAGCTCTCTGATCTGACCGCTGGTATCAAGGGCAGGAAGCCATCCAAGAGGTATGTGTCTCCTAGTAATGGGCTGTGTTATTTCCCTTCTTCCTACAGGTTAAAGCACCCTCCAGCTCAGATTGTAGCTACAGGCAATACAGGCTTGGGGCCCACACTTAGGAGAACAGGACCTCACCTACATTTCACTTTTTTTCTGTTACTCTTGCTGCAAGAAGCTTAAATATGCCTTCTGAATCCACATTTACGAGAACTGTATTGCATAGAGGAGACTTGGCATGAGACAGACAGGGAGAGAGAGGATATTCTGAGTGGAAGGACTGATACACAAGTGTCCAGAGTGTAATGCTGCTGAGCTCACCTGTGAATCTGCACTTGAGATGTGTTTTATAATGAAGGTTGTTCTCATTGTTTTCAGGAAATGGTGTTTGTTGCAATAAGAGAAATCTTATATTTTATAGGAGGATCTACCTGTAGTATTTAAAGGGGACTAATTATTGTTTTGCAGGTGGCAAATATGGGGTTGATGGCTTTCCCGAATTCACCTAACTGTGGTGTGACAGAGGGAAGCAGATATGGAGAGCTGGGATTCAAAGCATGGTACTGCCTGCTAGGATTGTTTGCTCTCTTCCTGCATGAGCTGCTGACCATGATGCGGCCTGGTGTTCTGTCCTTCCAGACCTTCAGGCTTCCTCCCAAAGCAGTTCAAACCCTTAGAACAGAGATTTACTGTCTAGCCATACTCTATGTTCACCCTGCTGGCTTGGAATATGATTTTGGATGAGAGTACAAGATGGATTTTCTTTTCCCTTTATTGTACTGAAAGAGAAGAGCTATTTCTGATCCTCTGACACTCACGCTTCAGCCATCCCAGCCAGCCTTAGGGTGTGTTCTGATTGTCCTTGTGTTTTCTCCTTTTCAGTGCAGCACTCTGCCTGGCTGCTCAGTCAGTGCTGCAGATGCTTTTGCATCTCCCAGTGCAGAATAAAAGAGCTCTGCGTAGTGAACAAATGCTCACACCTCCACTTACTCAGTAGGGGTTGGAACTGCAAACTTATTTTGATCATATTAAGCAAGTATTTGGATTAGAAGATAGCCAAATATAAGGCTGCCTTGCAGAGCACCCTTTTCTTTGCTTGAATATCAAGGCTGGAACAACCGTGGAACCTCTTGTGAGTTGTGGGGTGCCCCAGAAAAAAACTCTGACCCAACCACTACAGGGTGTGACTGAGTTGGCAGTGTGCTGTTCTTCTGGAAAGTCACCCTTCTAACAAACAGCAACTACATATCTTGTATCTAAGCCTGGGAAAATATTTCCTTTCTGAACTTGGCTCATAATTCTTTGAATAACAATTTTTTTTTAATTGGCTGTTCAGTCAGTCTGTCCTCTCAGTGGAATGAGCAGCAAAAGTACAGAAGAGTTCTGCAAGGGAGTGGGAGTTGGTTGAGTGGAGTGCTAGACCAGGGCTTAACCTGAGCAGAAACAGTTGGTTTTGCCTTCTTTCTGCAATCACGTGCCAACCATATGTGGCATCTGACTCCAGGTTGTGTTCAGGAGTGGTTCTCCCTCCTTATTCTCCACCTTGGAGGTTAAGCCATGGCTGTGTGGAGGGAATGGTTTGCAGAAAGCATGAACAGGTGGAGAGAGAACAGGCTGACTGCTTCTTTTGGGCATTGCTTTCCCCTGTAGAAATTCAGTGTCAGCACAGATTGCAATTGTGGACCACCTAAAAAGATAGAGTAGAACTTGAAAGGAAGATGGTGAAGATTCTGGCCCAGCTTCTGCACAAGAGGTCACTTAGTGATCTGAGGAGTCCTCAGCCTGGACAGGAGTTGAAGACAGAGAAGCTTGGAAATATAATAGTCTATATTAGGTAAGTGTAGTGTAGTTAGGAAATAGTTCATCTCCATTGTGAGACATAGAGGACATCAAAAAAGTTAGGAAGTTGCAGATTCATGCAAACAGGAAGCTTTCTGTGCTGCACTGCTCCTTGCTATGGAATATTGTGGCTCCTGGTTTAGGTGTGACCTACAAAGCCAGTGAGGAGAGAGCTTCATGGGAGAGTTGCTTCATGTTTATGAACTGCAATCAGCTCAAAGTCCATGAGCTGTAAATGCTGGCATGGTTGTGACCATACACTTTCCTTGTTTAGTGGACTGGTGCACCCTGAAGCATCCCCAGAGGCTGCAAGCCCCTGCTCTGATGAGGATGGATTGCTGTCCAACTTGTGAAGAGCTTTCTTTGTGATGCCATAAGCAGCCCAGGCAAATGAGGATGATGATCAGGAAACCATCCCCATACCAAGTAGTTAATGAATGCAAAGAATGTCTGTTTTGTCACTATCTTGCTATACCACTGGATGCAGCAGCGTGACGGGAACTGCTCAAACCCTGTGGCTGTTTGCCTGCTCTTGCTGATTGCTGTTCCTCATCTGCTGTCGGATCTGTTGCATAATGCTGGCTGTGCTAGGGTGACCTCAAAAGGGCCTTGAGAGTATGTGAGCAGTGTGATGGCATCGATTGCCTGGATTCTGGTCCCCATGTGGGCTGGGTGCTGGCTGATGTACATCCGCCTTGTTGGGGTGTGTCTGGTTTGGTGGGCAGCTTTGGCAGTATCCTCTGCTGGAGGGGAATCAAATAGTAGGAGAGCAGCCTACAGCAGCTTGTGTCCACCAGGATCCTCTGAGGAAAAATAAAATGGTACAGGATGGGCAGAGGGAGAGATGAGAAGAAGGTGATCAAGTGGAGAGAGATGGTGAAACCATGTAGGGTGAAGGGGCGTGGGGCAGGTGGGAAAGAGAAAAGAGAAAATGGAAAAATTGAAGAATGAAAGGATTCAGAGTCAGAGAGGAAAATAGGTTTTTTTCCAATATGCACTCTGAGAAGCAGGGAGAGTAACGCAGTCCTGCTCTGGCTGTGCTGGGAGCCTAAGGCATAGGTTTAGCAGAGGATCAGACTCCTGCCCTTCTTCTTAGTTTTGCTGTGTTGCCCAAGGCTCTGTGTCCTTTCATAGGAGCAGCTGTAGGCACTGATATTGGAGTAATCAATGCCTTGTGCTGTCCTTTACTAGTGTACATCTTCAGGCAAAGCCTTCCTTCTCCCCCAGAGTCTTATTCTTCTCTGAACTTAGAGCTTCTTCAGGCAGAAGCTTTATCCACCAGCTGCCATCATGCCATTGATGTTCTAGTTCAGTAGCTTTTTTTCCTGCTGTCCAGTTTTCCAATAATTTTCCTTTTTAGTGCACTTCAAGTCCCAAAAGCAGCCACTGCCATTTATGCACATCCCTTGGCTTTGTTGTAGATTTCTGTTGCTGCTTGGCATTAGGCATCATGTGCTTTCAACACCTGAGCAGGATGGGGTTACATCTCCTCAGACTTTGCAATAAAAAATGGGTGCAGAGAGTGCACATCTGTGCTTGCTGCTGTGCCTTAGCTGCACATGGTAGCTAACTTAAACTCACATCACATACCTTTGATGAGGATGTATGTTCCCAAGGAGAAAGGAATGCTACCGTTTTTAAAATACATGTGCAGTCTTAAACACTGACAGTCCTGCAGCATGACTGGCAGCTCTCTTTCAATGCCTGTAATGACTCATGCAAATGCTGAAGCTCTGCAGTGTTAACAAGGAACATGAGATGTGCAGGGGTGATACATGACCTGTGGGGAAGTTCAGTGGTATCTTTTCTCTAAGCAGTGGTATAGTTTTGAGCTAGAAGTTAGAGAGAAGCAGCAGATGATTCAAGAATGATCATCTGAAGATCATTCTAGGACTAAATGATACAATTTTATTTATATAAATAGTGCATTTACCTCCTGTCCATTTGGTCATGACTCCAGAGTTGTCATCAATGTATGATGGAAGGAGTCTGCATCTCCATTACAGTCTGGCTATTGAAATAATTGCATTAAAAAAGAGGTGGCCAGCAGGGAAAGAGAGGTGATTGTCCTCTTCTACTCAGCTCTTGGGAGGCCCCATCTGCAGTACTGCATCCAGGCCTGGGGCCTCCAGTACAAGAAGGACACAGAACGAGTCCAGAGGAGGGCACTAAGATGATCAGAGGGCTGGAGCCCCTCTCCTACAAAAAAAAGTTGAGGGAACAGGTCTTGTTTAGCTTGGAGAAAAGAAGGCTCCGGGGAGATCTCATTGTGGCCTTCCAGTACTTGAAAGGAGCATATAAACAGGAGGGGGAATGACTGTTCACATGTGTTGATAGTGATAGGACTAGGGGGAATGGTTTTAAACTGAGACAGGGGAGGTTTAGGTTGGATATTAGAAGGAAGTTTTTCACACAGAGTGGTGATGTGCTGGAACAGGTTGCCCAAGGAAGTTGTGGATGCCCCATCCCTGGAGACATTCAAGGCCAGGCTGGATGTGGCTCTGGGCAGCCTGGTCTGCTGGTTGGCGACCCTGCACATAGCAGAGGGGTTGGAACCAGATGAGCATTGTGGTCCTTTTCAACCCAGGCCATTGTAGGATTCTATGATTTCAGGACAATTACCTATACTTCCTGGGAAGGCAGATGAAGAGCCACTGAAAATCTCAACAGCAATTACTAAGTTACCTCTCCTCTGTTTTGTTTCTTCTCTCTGCAGGCATGTAAAAGCAAAGGCAGAACCAGCAGACTTCTGTATGATGAAACAAGCTCAGAAACACAGGATCCTGTAAGTTCCTGGCTATCAGATGTTGGATGTTCTCGCTCAAAATGACAGAATGGTTGGGGTTGGAAATGACCTCTGGAGATCATCTGATCCACCACTCTGCTCAGACAGAGTCACCTGGAGCTATTTGCTCGGCTGGCTTTTCAATATCTCCAAGGATGAAGATCATGCAACCTCTTTGTGCAGCCAGTTCCCTTTACTTGATGCAGGACATTGCAGGTGTTCTGTTCAGAACCCTACTAAACTCAGTCAGTTCTGGATGGATTCAGTCCACTTTTACTTCTGTCTCATATAACATGTAAGAGAGCACAAGGAAGCTGCACTTACTCCTTAAAGAGTTTGCTTTTCCTGTCTCATTGAAAAGAATCCTAGCTTTGGCCTCCTGGGTTTGATCTCTGGGATTTCAAAACAAACCCACACCAAACATTCCTACTTGATTTAAGCCAAGTGAGTGTGCACAGCCAGGCTGGTGTGCCCTTTGCCTCAGCTTTCTGATTTGGAATTGCAGCACTCACCTGTGGCTCAGTCTCCTAAGGCCCATGCACCTCTAGCTGATATGCTTCTGGAAAGCCTCCAGTGGTTGTGTAGGTGAGAATCTCTTCAATCTCTGCATAGCATGAGGTGCTACAGCTGCTCTGCTGAGGTACCTTTGGGATGTTAAATAATAATCCTTGCATCCCTTATGGGGTCAGCTCTGCATTGACATCTGCCAAACCTTTTCTTTTGTTTCACTATAAAGTGAAACAGTAAGTACTTTTGAATAATTCTTGGAATTTCACAAAAAGTCTAGCAACTCCTTGTTCCTTAGTATAATCTGTTTGATATTTTATACGACCACAAGGCATCGGGAACTTCATTTCCCCTCAGTGCAACTCTTTTGGAGCTAGGCTTTGTGACTGGGCAGTGTTTGCTTTCTGTGATCACTGCTTCTGGGGTGTCCCTGTCAGTTCTATGAAATAGGAAGGGAAGAACTAGCTGCCTGCTGCAAGCTGAAGAGTGCTCTGCTAATCTGATCTACAACAACATGGGGGGAAGGAAATGTGTGTCTGGCAGGGGTATGGGGAGCTGAGTCTGCATGAGTGAGGAGAGACCATGGTCAAGGTGACTTACATGAAAGCTCATTTTTTTAATTTTTACACTCCTTGAGCTTTGTTCTTGTTCCTCCCTGCTTGCTTGCTTTTTAGAGAAGATTTCCACAGCAACCTGCTCTGACCAAGTGTACAGAGGTAATTCTGTCATGCCCCTACCATGGTGTCTAACTAGTGTTGCACATAGGAAGCCTCTATGTTTGAGCAATAAACAAGAGTCAGTAGATGTGCTTGCAAGTACAGAATCTGTATTTTTGTTCTCGTGTGGTCTGAAGTAGTCTTCATTCTGAGCACATTTACCAAATACTCCTGATCTTTCTTGTTTTACCAGGGGAACGCTCTAAAAAATGCCAAGTGATAGTTGACACTGGCATGATTGTTTCTGTCTGTGGCATGAGATCAAGCTGCTGGCTTCCACAGATCTGACAGCAATTTGAGCATTGCCCTTGGTAAACGAGGTCCATTTCTTGCACTGTTTCTTTCTGAGGTTTACACTGAAGATAATCCTGTCTGTACAGAAGCCTGTTGCTTTATGAGCTTTTTTCTTATCTGCTCAGTTTCTTTTGCATGAATCAATTGAGTGTGGGTTTTTTTTCTCTCCTCAGAGAAGAGGAACTGGCCCAGTTTAATGAGGTCATCGCAGATCCCAGATACAAAGCCCACCCCCTCTTGGTCATCAGTGAGCATCTCTCCAAGAGGCTACGGCAGGAAGAAGGCAAACCCCTCTAGGCTGGGACCAAGTGTGCACCATGAAGCTGGTGCACAGGCTCCAGGCCACAAACAAGCACATCGTGAACGTGACCTCTCAGCCACTTCAGTCCTTGGAAAAAGTCCAGCATATTATTCAACCCAACAGTCCTGTTTTCTGTCTACAGGAATAACGCAGTTTCCTCTTGACGGTGCTGGCTGCTCCTTGGCAAACAGCCTGCAGAGAGCAGGATGTTCTTTATGCACACACCAACCTTCTTATGAAAAGTCTTGACACCTTTTCTCTTTTTGTGGCACAATTCCGTAAATTGTGCCAGAGGTGATGTTTTTGTTCCCTCCTCCAATCCTTGCTGACTACTATGAAAAGAAGTTCTGTTGTGAATGTTGAAGACCCCAAGCCCTGGAGCCCAGGAGGCTGTTGTAGATCTGTATAAGGACTGATGCTGCTATTCAGAGCCATTGTTTTGTGTGAAGAATTTAGCTTTGGAATAAATGCACCTTCGTATAGTACTGAGTTTGTCTGGCTCTTGTTTCGATAAATACCAACTGAAAAATGAGCTTATTCCCATCAATGGAAAAATGACTTAAGAGAACATTTTTTTCTCCTGTATTGTGCGCAGTGAACAGCCAGACCGCTGCTGCAGCATGCGACGAGAGGCACCTATAATAATTACAGATTGTCTAAATCACAAGCTTGCCTTCTTCCTGCCCTGGAAGCGTGTGCTTTCAGTAGGTGATGCAGATCCCTTTTAGCCTGTTTTGTATTTCTTGCTTGGCCTGCCCTACAATAATCGTAGAATCACTCAGGTTGGAAAAGACCTTAAAGATCATTGAGTCCAACCACAACCTGACCATACTACTGTAACTCTTAACAACCCTCTGCTAAATCATGTCCCTGAGCACCACATCCAAATGTTTCTTAAACACATCCAGGGATGGTGACTTAACCATCTCCCTGGGGAGCCTATTCCAGTGCTTAACAACCCTTTCTGTAAACAAGTGTCTCCTGATATCCAACCTAAACTTACCCTAGTGCAACTTAAGGCCATTTCCCCTCGTCCTGTCACCAGTGAGAAAAGACCAGCCCCGCTCCTGCTGTAAGCACCTTTCAGGTATTTGAAGAGAGCAATCAGGTCCCTCCTCAACCTCCTCTTCCTCAGACTAAACAGCCCCAGTTCCTTCAGTCTCTTCTCATAGGCCGTATACTCCAAGCCCTTCCCCAGCCTTGTTGCCCTTCTTTGGACCTGCTCCGGCACCTCAGTGTCTTTCCTGTACTGAGGTGCCCAAAACTGAACACAGTACTCAAGGTGAGGCCTCACCAGTGCTGAGTACAGGGCAGGATGACTTCCCTAGTCCTGCTCACCACACCATTCCTGATCCAAGCCAGGATGCCATTGGCCTTCTTGGCCACCCAGGCACGCTGCTGGCTCATGTTCAGCCGACTATCTATCAGAACACCAAGGTCCCTTCCCATCAAGCAGCTTTCCAGCAACTCCTCCCCAAGCCTGTAGGGTTGCCTGGGGTTGCTGTGACCAAAACGCAGGACCCGACACTTGGCCCTATTGAAACTCATAAAGTTTGCCTTGGCCCATTGATCCAGTCTCTCCAGGTCCCTCTTAGTGCCTTTCTCCTCTCAGGCAGATCAACAGTCCCTCCCAATTTGGTGTCGTCTGCAAACTTACTGAGGGCGCACTCAATCCCCTCATCACGATCGTTAATAAAGATGCTAAATAGAAGCAGCCCCAGTAGCGAGCCCTGGGGGACACAGCTCGTGACTGGGCACCAACTGGATTTAACTCCACTGACCACAACTCTTTGGGGCCGGCCAACCAGCCGGTGTTTCACCCAGTGGAGTGTATGCTCTTCCAAACCATGGGCAGCCATCTTCCCCACAAGAATGTTGGGGACAGTGTCAAAGTCTTTACTCAAGTCCAGGTACACCACATCGACAGCCACTAAGCGGGTCACCTTGTCACAGAATGAAATCAGGTTTGTCAAACAGGATCTACCATTCACAAACCTATGCTGACTGGGCCTGATCCCCTGGCTGACCTTTAATTGGTCCATGATGGCTCCTGAGATTACCTGTTCCATGATCTTCCTGGGCACCGAGGTGAGACTGACAGGTCTGTAGCTACCAGGATCATCTTTCTGGCCCTTTTTGAAGACGGGTGTCACATTTGTCAGTCAAATCATCCAATAACATTTGCCAGTCAAATCATCTGAAAACATCCAGATGGAGACAGTAAAGTGGTGGAAATGGTTAACAAACTCAAACTCTGCTGCCGTATTTAGCCATGTTTAGTTGGCACTAGAAACAGAGTGGGTTTGCCAGATACTAGGGCTAGAATTCCTGTTTGAATTGCTGGTACCTCAAGTATTGCCTAGCTGCAGCTGGGCAGAAGGCTGGCCATCGCCTTTGTGGTTTTTGACCTGTTTGTGCTTCTCAAACACCCTCAGCCTTTGTATTCTCTCCTCTTGACTCTCCTCTTGAGTGAGATATTTGGCACAACTGTGTGGGAATCAAATGTTGTTTCTGCATTAGAATTGGATAATATTTTTATTTCATGAACTCTGTTGTCATAGTTCCTTTTGGGAGTCCTTCTACTTAACTTGGGGAAGAACTCTGATAGCTTACATCGCTTATCTTCTAGACAAACCTTCCCAGGAATGCACGCTCTGTATATAGGTGTATATATGTATATTTTGTCACACACATTGCAAGAAGATCCTGCACGAGATCAAACCAGAGAACAAAGCATGGTATGCCGAGGAAGCCCTGAAGAGACATCTGAAGGCCTGGCATCATCCCCCCCCGGTGCTCTTTGTTTAACGAAGACTTCGGAGACAATCACCATATCAATACAAGAAGAGCACCGAGACATCTTGGAAACAACAGGATGGCTACACCAGATAACACACGAATCAACAAACGTAAACTGATAAGATTGTGAACCTGGAGTACCCAGCCAATGGGGAAACAGGGCAGGGGGATGGATAAAGGGAAAAACAGGGTATAAAGACTGTCATCTTGTGTCCATAGGCGCGCTCCTGCTTGCGGGACGCCCGCCATTGCAATCGCGAATAAAATCTGCTTTATCAGAGATACCGTCCTGACAAAAATTATTTGGATGTTTCCAACAATTTGGGGGCTCGTCCGGGATTATTATCGCCTCTTTGGAGGTCTCCCTACTGCCCTGGACAGGATAGGTGCACCCCGCTGATTTCAGCGGTCCTGTCTGGGTAGTGAGGTGACTCCTTGGGATGGCCGATAAGAAACCGAGACTGTTACATACAGGACGGGCTCTGTGAAAGCCAAGGGGCAGGTAGGCACGGGTATTGACCCCTGGGGACCCGGTAACTTCGTGCACGGACCAAGGTAAGGGAGTTTGATTCTTACCTTGGGGGGTCGGTGGAGACTCGAGTGAGTGTGTGTGACTGAGACGCACTTTTAGTGCGAAGCGAGTGCTGAGTCCCGATTTGCGGTTCTGTTGTCCCGCGAGGGGCACGGCCAGAGACGGACGAAGTGGCTGTGTTGGTAAAAGGAAGAGTCTCGGGAGGGAGCTGTTGGTGTGCGGTACCCTGGACACTTGACGAAGTGCCAGCAGTACACCCCTATTAATCCGAGAATCGGAGCGAGGTGCTCCGGAGGGATTGGCCCTAAATCCGAGAATCGGAGTGTGGTAACCTGTGGGCTAGGTAGTTCACAGTAGCATTCCGGAGGGATGGGGAATAGGAGCTCCCAAGGACAGGGGAAAAAGGTTTCCAAAGTCGTGCCTAAAGATAGCCCCTTGGGAAAAATGTTTCAGAATTGGAAAATGATCCCAAGACCAGGGACATGGATAAGAGAAAATAAATAAATAAATAAATAAAAATGCTTAAATATTGTATACAAACATAGCCTAGAGAGCCAATACAGGGAAAATCAATATTCTGGCCAGAATATGGATCTGACGAAGATTTGGTGTGTCAGATTCTGAATTCATATGTAAAGAATAAAACCCCCTTTTCAAAGGAGGAATCAGACTACGCTGCTTGCTGGATTCAAGAAGCCAGTCTGTTACTAGTAAGGAAAGGTCCGGACCAGGGAGGGGAAGAACTAGAAAAGAGAACTAATCAATGGGATCCTTTAAAGAATCTACCTCCCCCATATAACCCCAATGTAGCACCAGGGGCAATAGTTGTAGGCTCAGAAGGAGAAAATGGGGAAGCAAATGGGGTTACTCTACAGGAAGGAAGGCATGCTGGGCTCAGGAAAGAATTAGAACAATGTAAAAGAGATACTGAAAATTTCCCCTTCCCTAAAACTAACCATACTAATGCCCTCATGTATCCCTTACGGGAGGTTCCACTGGGACAAGGGGAAATAGGCTATGTAAATTCCCCACTCACTAGCGGAGAAGTAAGGAATTTTTAAGAAGGAAAAGAAATTCTTAACTGAGGATCTTATAGGAGTAGCAGAGCAATTAGATCAATTTCTGGAGCCAAATTTCTACTCATGGATGGAAATGATGTCTATTATTGGGTATGTTGTTTACTGGAAAGGAAAGAGGTATGATTGGGTGGGCACCTATGCAAGTGTGGAAAATGAATACAGAGGGCAGGTTGGGCCCTGGAAGGAGGCGGAGAGAGGAAGGATCCTGAGGATAAATTGTACTTATTATTGTCATTGTCTTTGTGATTGTTAAATGTTTATGTTGTGAAAGTGTTGTGTTGTGCTGTGCTATGCTGTGCTATGCTATGTCATATACGAGGCTGTTGTGGAACAAAGGGTGTCTAAAGTGATACTGGGAAGACCCCCTGGGTTGTATTTTTTGCTCACTGGAGAAACACTGCTGGTGAGCCAGGGGGAATATTGAATAAGAAATCAGGAACATAAATGGAGTAATGGGACCAATTTTATAATTGAGTGCCCTAATCACAAGACCAAGTGCTGGGTGTTTGTGGAAGTTGAAGAACTGTATTGTTTGATTTGTGGATTTGGAAGGCAGTGGGAGAAACTGTCTTGATGATATATGGAAGTGCAATTGTTAATGGTGCAATTGGTAATGGTATATGGATATGCAATTGGTAATGGTATATGGATATGCAATTGAGGGTGTACAAATAGTGGAATTGTGGAAAAGCAAACAAACAAAAAAAAACAACGGCAAAAAGGTTAAGGAAAAACAGTGAGTTTGAGATATTAGAGTTTGGGTCTTTGAGAACACATCCCCCGCACTACTCCCCCCACCGCGGCTTGTAAGAACACCTCGGAGTGAGAGAGAGAGCTGGGGGCCGGAGCCTCCCGCTGTAACTGCAGGGTGTGTGACTTGTGAGTGGGGATGGGACGGGACATTGAATGTGAGAATAGCTGTCATCTGCAGAGATCTCGGGAAACCCGATATCCCAGTGTAAGCACTGTAAGCCTGGGGAGGGGAGGATGTGAAACAGAAATTACTAACATTATATTTCAGTAATGATGAAAGTATGAAAAGTGGAAAGGGTTTGGAAAACACAGGCTGAGGAAGGCAAAGTTGAGCAAGGTGTAACAGGGATGTCCTTACCTAGAAGAAGAGGTAAGGGGGAGCCTGGAAGGGCTCGGGGAGAGTTCCACCCCCGCTGGACCGAAAGCAGCTGGGGAAGCAGGGTAAAGGGTTTATTTTCTGATACGGATGCCTCTTACTCTGTGCTACATCAAGAATTATTACCCGTAGATGATTTTTGTAATAGTTGTAGGAACTCTGGCAAGAGAAGTTTACTTTTTGGGGACCAATTAAATACAAGTTAGGAGAACAAGTAGGAATATATAAACTCTTGTACATGCCAGGTTCTCCAAAACCGTTACTCGGGCATGATGTATTAGAACAGTTGAATGTAGAGATTAAATTCAGTAGAGAAAATTGGAGCTAAGTGTCAAGCAAGACCAATTGACAGAAAATTTTAAGTCTGGCTTTAACACAAACTGGGAAAAGCAATGTTGTACCCCCAGCAGTTAGATAAATCCTAAATCAGGTATACACAGGATTGCAGGCATCAGGAATGCCTGGCAGAGCCAAAAATGCAGCCCTATAAAAGTTAAGTTAAAGACGGGAGCCAGCCCAACCAGGGTAAAGCAGTGCCCTTTAAGGACACAAGACTGTAGGAGGATAAAAGAAATAAATAACTTTTTGAATTTTGGATTATTAATTGGATAGAAACCTAAATAGAACACCCTGATCTTGAAAATGAAAAATTGGATGGCAAGAACTATAGTTTGGTACAAGATTTGAGGGCAATTGTTAGAAATGTTGAATATATACAGCCCATGGTGTATATCTTTATTAACCAAGTTAAGGAATAAGTAGGTGGGGTTTACCGTTCTGGAATTGAAGTACACCTCTTTTTTTTTTTTCTGCCTGGTTTTGCCAAAGAAAGTCTAAAATTATTTGCCTTTGAATAGGAAAACTCCAATAAGGGAAGAAGGAAAAAAAAAAAATAATAATTAAAACAAAATAATAGTAAATAAATAAGGAAAAAAAAAAAAACAAAAACAAACCTCAGCTAACCCGGACAGTGTTACACAGGGTTGTGAGAACAGCCCAGTGATTTTTGAGAACTGGTCAACTTGTGAGCCTGAGATTTGGGTTCCTCCATCTCACAGTGGAACTTTACTGCAGTATATGGATACTACAGTAACCAAGGAGGACTGTGTACAGTGGACTGTGAGTTTGCTGAATTTCTTGATTTAAATGGCTATCAAGTTTCTCAACAGAAAGCAGAACTGATCAAAGAGAAGGAAGCAGTTTGCTGAACACCCAGAACACCAACGCAGAGCTACCTCCAAGTCAGCAGTGTGCACTGCATGGAGACTGTTTGTGCCAGTTGGTCGGACCTACAGGAGGAACCATTGGACAACGCTGAGGATTCCTGGATTCACTGACGGAAGCAGCTTTGTGAGACAAGGAAACTGTAAGGCAGGACATGCAGTAACTGCTACTGACAAGGTAAATGAAGCCAAACCATTACCTGTGGGGACTTCTGCTCAGAAGGCTGAAAGAACTGCCTTGACAAGAACCTTAAATATATGGACAGATGCTAAATATGCTTTTGGGGTGGTACCCACTCATGGTACCATCTGGAAAGAGCGAGGTTTTCTTACACACATGGAGAACAAATTCACATGATGTAAATCTACCAAAGAGCAGCATGGCTGTTATACATTGTAAAAGACATCAGAAGAGTGACACTGTACAGGAAACTGGGAATATGATGGTGGATCAGGTGGCAAAACAGGCAGCTGAAGGAAAAGATATTGGTGAACTGGCTTTAATTCCAGACGGTAAACTTAAAATATCTGAACCTTAATCAGAACCTATAAGATATTGTAGGGAGGATAGGAATTTGGTGATTTAAAAGGGAAGAGAGCAAGCTGACAGGTGGGTACATACCCAGATGGACACATTGTTGTGCCCTTTATTACTTTACAGAAATTGGTTCTAAGAGAACATAATAAAACATATGGGGGTACAGACATCAGAAAGTAACTGTACAATCCTAGTACCAGGAACAGGGTACAAGTGGGGCTTGTTGGGAAAGGGAATCTTTTAGGACAACAATTGCAAATTGATTTTTTTTCAGAACTGCCTGGAAAAAGGAGGGTTTTGGTATATGCTAGTTCTAACAAATACCCTTTTCAGGGTGGCCAGAAGCATTCCCTTGCAGGACCAATCAAGCCAAAGTAATAACCACGGTATTGCTGCAGGAGATTACACCAAGGTTTGGGGGTCCTGCAGCAATACCCTTCAACAAGGGAACTCACTTTATTGCAGAGATTGTCCAACAGATCAGTAAGCATTGGGAATAAATTGGCAATTGCACATATCACACAGACCACAGGCAAGTGGTCAAGTGAAAAAGATGAACTATCTAATTAAATCACAGGTTGTAAAACTGGGCCAGGAAGCTGGACTGTCCTGGCCAAAGTTGTTGCCTTTGGCTCTCCTTAGGAGCAGAATGAAACCTAGAGCCAAAGTGGGGTTAAGTCTTTCAAAATATTGTACAAAAGGCCTTATGTTGTACAAACAGGACCTCTACCCAGGTAGGGATGAAATACTGAATGTGGTAAGTTTACAAGAACAGCTTCAGGAAATAGAGAAACTGGTTCTAGGAACTAGAGCCCAAGGCCTTGACGGCTTGATACATAATATTTTAACAAGAGATTATATGTATATAGCAGATGTCTTTCACATTCGCCCCTGGAATCAAGGTGGATAAGTCTGTTCCAGGTGCTGCTAACATCCCGCACAGCAGTAAAAATTAAAGAACAAGCATTGTGTATACATCATACTAGAGTTAAGAAGGTCCGTCAAATACAATGGGAACTGAAGTCAGCTGGACCCTTAAAACTGTGAATCCAAAGACAGTAATATGGACTCTTATAATTGTTAGAAATGTTAATTTGATTAAGTGCAGCATTTGATATAAATGCTTTTATATCTCTTGTGAAAAACATCATTGCAAAGTATACTTATATCAGTAATTGTTTGGTATGTGGGCAAGCTAAGGATTTAAACTTTTCACTTTTTGTTGTCCTGATGATTTTAAGGCGAGAAATCAAATTCTTGCAGGGTTTGAGTCACTGTCCTGATGGGTGATGATCAACAAGAATGTAGATTGGATTAACTACATTTGTTATAACCAGTGGAGATTTACAAATTATACAAAAGAGTGCAATAAAGGGAATTGCAGAACAGTTAGATGCCATAAGTAGGATGGCCTGGAAAAATAGGATCTCCTAAGATAAAGAAAGTGGAGAAGAGGGAGATGTCTATAAAAGTGAAACTTAAAAAAAAAAAAATTTTGCAGAAATCAACAGTGTATGAAAAAAGAAAAAGGGGGGAATTGTGGGAATCAAATGTTGTTTCTGCATTAGAATTGGATAATATTTTTATTTCATGAACTCTGTTGTCATAGTTCCTTTTGGGAGTCCTTCTACTTAACTTGGGGAAGAACTCTGATAGCTTACATCGCTTATCTTCTAGACAAACCTTCCCAGGAATGCACGCTCTGTATATAGGTGTATATATGTATATTTTGTCACACACATTGCAAGAAGATCCTGCACGAGATCAAACCAGAGAACAAAGCATGGTATGCCGAGGAAGCCCTGAAGAGACATCTGAAGGCCTGGCATCATCCCCCCCCGGTGCTCTTTGTTTAACGAAGACTTCGGAGACAATCACCATATCAATACAAGAAGAGCACCGAGACATCTTGGAAACAATAGGATGGCTACACCAGATAACACACGAATCAACAAACGTAAACTGATAAGATTGTGAACCTGGAGTACCCAGCCAATGGGGAAACAGGGCAGGGGGATGGATAAAGGGAAAAACAGGGTATAAAGACTGTCATCTTGTGTCCATAGGCGCGCTCCTGCTTGCGGGACGCCCGCCATTGCAATCGCGAATAAAATCTGCTTTATCAGAGATACCGTCCTGACAAAAATTATTTGGATGTTTCCAACAACTGTACATCCACCCTGTGCCCCAGAACGTCCTCCTGTTCTTGGGCAGGAAAGCTGAGGTTGGCTCAGCTTTCCAAGATGATCTACCTGCTGTGCCGTGGCTTGTAGTGGGCAGGCTGCCTTCAGCTACATAGAAGAAAGAAGATGTGAATAGCTAGGAAGGCTTGCCTCAGCCCATGGTCACACGGGTAGAGAGACAGCAGTGGGAGGAATGAGGACAATGAGTATGGTCTGGCACTTGGTGAGAGGTGAGCCTCTGGGCCAGTGGTGGTGAGGGTAGCTGCCAGACTTCCCTGGGCAGGAGACGCTGCGAGGAAGGGGGTTCCTTCATGTCTTGGGCCTTTGGTTGGGTTCTTAATGGAACATCCTCATCTCAAAGAAAGGCTGGTCCTAATCTGGGGTTGGGACTGTGAGAACCTGTTTCAACAAGCAGTTGGGAACACTTCCAAACAAAGGCTTTCTCATGTAGATCCTTCTCCAAAGTCCTTCAGCTTTTTCTCCATGCCTCCTTAAGTTTGACATTGCCTGTGTTCTCCATTTCAGTCCCATTCCAGCCTCTAACTTCTCTCTTTCTCCTCTCCTCTCCCCAGGGCAAAGTGTCTGTGTTTAGAAGTATCAGGCAAGAGCTGTGAGCACCGAGCTTTGCTGGCCTCGTGGCTGCCTGCCTCCTAAGCAAAGCAACACAGAGGAAACACAAGCTGCCTCTTCTCTGCATGCCTCTGTCTGTGCCTTCGTCCAAGCCTGGGAGCATTTGGGAAACGGAAGGGGCTGGAAGAGGTTGCTTGGTGGGGGGAGTCTATGGGTGTGCAGGCACCCCAAACGAAGGGGGAGCGCGTGAGGATGTGCTCTTTGCAGGCAGCATGGGTTTGTTTCCGTCAGTTACCTAGGAGCAACAGAGCTAAGGAAAACTAGCTCCTCTAACTCCTCTATTCCTGGTGCCTGCGATTTATGCTGCAGAAGTCCTGAAGCTCATCCCAATATAAAACTCCCAAATGGCACTGCCTTTTGAAACCTACAGAACGTTTTCCACTGTTTCTTAACCTAGAAAACCAGCCTTCCTATTTCAGATCAACTTCTGAGTAAGATCTGTAACATTTAAGAAAGCAGCATGGGAGCTGCAGCTGATTCCTATCCAAGTTAGTGCCTAAAACAGCTAAAATGGGAACTGGCAGGCATCTTTAATTATACATGTCTAGTATGCTTTTTTTGATTCCTCTGGGCTGGCTCCTTTTAACAAAGGCAGTAATGCCTGCCTCTTAACCCTGGCCATGCAGACCTTACTGCTGATGCTGCTTGTTAGAATGCCACTGTGCCACCTTTTCTCCTGCCAAGGTCTGGCAGAAAAGTCCTGGCAGGGGCCACGGGCAGGTGCTGGTCATGTCCCATCCTCCACCTCGTTACTCTGGGGCTGAGGGAGGTCTGGCTGTGTTCTCTTCTCCTCTGCCAAATATCTGCTCCTGTGTCAGTGCCGTGAGGTTTGTGCTGTGGGCTCTGTGGGCCTCAGGCTGCACACAGCAGCATCTGTAAGGGCTGTGGTGGTGTCAGAGCTCAAAATGTCTTTCCACCTTCTAGTCGGTTCCCACCTGCACTCTTTCCAGTCTCTCATTGTTTCTGTTCGTTTCTGATTCTGATATGGATCAGACTTTGAGCTCTGAGAACCAGACTGGGCAGCATAGGAGATGGCCCTGGGACAGGGATGCTGTATGCTAACAGCCACTCTGCCCCCAGCTGACTCCAGCTCCAAAGTGCTGGCCTGAAGCTGCTGGTGTGCTTTGTGGCTCCCGATAGCCCAAAGCATGTGTAAGACATGGTGTTTGTTTTGGCTGTAAGCTTTCTGTTTATCTTAGAACTAGCTGGAGCCTGAGAAAGGAGGGATCTCCGTGCTTGAATGGAGGGTGAGAGAAGGTGAAGACAATGGATGTACGAAGGTAGATGAAGATTGTCCCTCATGTTCTTGTCCTCCTGTTACTACAATTGAATAGGGCATTCAGTGTGCCTGGAGGCCAGGGGGCAAGAAAGAAGGCTTTTGTGACACGCTTCTATTGCTTTTCTTCTGTGCTGTGCAGGAGTTCTGCAGCTTTCTTTTTGTCTTGTGTTTTTACATAATACATGACACATAAAGGAGTCGCATCCTTGCAGGACCAGCTCATACAGCAGCTGACCTATGCTGTTGTTGGAAACATCCAAATAATTTTTGCCAGGACGGTATCTCTGATAAAAGCAGATTTTATTCGCGATTGCAATGGCGGGTGTCCCACAAGCAGGAGTGCACCTATGGATACAACATGACCGTCTTTATACCCTGTCTTCTCCCCTTTGCCTCCCCCCTCTCCCCTGTTTCCCCACTGGCTGGGTACTCCAGATTCACAATCTTATCAGGAGGTTTTACATTTATTAATGAATTGTTTGTTTGTTATCTGGTGTTAGTCCTGTTGTCTCCAATATGTCTGTTCCTATTGATATGGTGATTGTCTCCGAAGTCTTCGTTAAACAAAGAGCACCGGGGGGGGGGGGGGGGGGGGGGGATGATGATGCCAGGCCTTCAGATGTCTCTTCAGGCGCTTCCTCGGGCATACCATGACTTGTTCTCTGGTTTGATTTCGTGCAGGATCTTCTTGCAATGTGTGTGACAAAATATACATATATACACCTATACACAGAGCATGCACAAGGTTTGTCTAGAGGATAAGTGATGTAAACTATCAGAGATCTTCCCCAAGTTAAGTAAAAAGATTCCCAAAAAGAACTATGACAACAGAGTTCATGAAATAAAAAAATATTAGCCAATTCTAATGCAGAAACAACATTTGATTCCCACACTGTCACACTTCTCTTTGCAGCACTGGTGATGTGCTGCTCTGCACTCTCATGGAACAGTGAGATAGTTAGGAGAGAAGCCATAGGCAGGCGTGGAAAATTCCATCCTGGGTTGTGTGCTGTGGGTATCTCTCCCCTCTGAGGTGCAGACTGTGCTTTTCAGAAATCCAGTAGGAGCAGTGATTTTGTTTGGGAAACACCAGTTTCCTGGGCATTGTCAATTTTGCATAGTGCTTGACTGGCAGAACCATCCTTTTAAGGCCTCTCATGGGTTATTTGGACATCCAGACCAGTATCCTCCTTGTGAACTTCTCCCTGGGGCAAAAACAAATTGAAATGGTATTAATTCCTGTCTGCCCAGACACTTTTCTTTTCACAGGCAGTTCCAAGCAATTTCGTGTTGAATCAATGCTTGGATGGTCTGAATTGCAGTGTTAGGGCAGATCATTAGCTGGCAGAAGTGCTGGGTCCTGGGGTAGATGTTGCTGTGGGTCGTGTGCCAAGGGACTGCTTTTTTCTTTCTCTGAAGAAATAAATCCCAACAGGAGTACATCCTATTTCAACCCATGCAGTTTTTGTTAGAAGAAGCCCAGCAGTTTGGGTATGGAGTGGAAAAGGGATTTCTGTTTGCAAAACCAGATCCGAGCACTTGAGATCCTCAAAAAGCATCTCTAGGGCACAGGGCTTTGTGGTTTGTGTGGCTCTCCCAGGCCAGTATCAAAGCAGGGACTGTCCTTGCATCTCAGCCTTCAGGCTCAATGTGTCACTTGGCTGTATGTCTGGTACTTGCTTGGTGTTTGAACATGTAGATCCCTGAGTATTTATGAGCAATTAAGCATGACTGTTTGAAACTGTGGGTTCACAGCCTACTGTTTGCAGGCGACTCCTGTTCCCACCATCTTTGCAGTTGAGCAAAGGACTTAAAATATGCCAGGAAAAAGGCATCTGAGACACAGAATTGCCTATCGCCCTCGCATTTGGCATGTTTTCAAGATGATAAAAGCTTTCATGCTACTGTGGGGGTTTTTGTTTTGTTTTGTTTTGTTCTAAGATAGCATGGTGGGAAAAATTAGCACCCAAGCTGTAAAAGGTCACTATGCTGGAGGGAAGGGTGGGGGCCTGACCTGGCAGCTCAAGACTTCACAATAAGTGAGTAAACAGCATATGCTTTGCAAACTCAGGGCTGGAAATTTTTTGGACTGCTTTTTGCAGTTCTCTTTTTTGTTGCTGATTTGCTCTTAAAGGCAGCTCACAGAACTGTCAGTGAAAACAAAAACTTGAATTTCCTGCCCATCTGGTGATGCGGGTGGATATTTTCTGCTACACACAAAACATCCAATACAGTGGGAAGAAGGGGATCCTCCTTTGCCCCCAGCTTATGAGCAGTGTCCTTGGTTCATAGATTGCAAAGCGTTGTTTGTTTTTTTTAATAGCAGTTGTTGCAACACTCATTTTTCTCCTGGCACCAGCAATGGCACCTTATGTGCTGTTTCTGCTGAGCTGGGGCTTTCATGGACCACGTGCATGTATGACGAAAGTGAGGTGAGCCACAGGGCCTGGCTCCAACCCATTGTCTAACCCAAGCAAGTCCGTAGTGAGCATATTCAAACTCCCTCCTCCTCCCATCCACTTGTAGGCTTGTCTGCCCAGAAAGCTTTCCTTGCAGACCTTGTACAAGGGGTCCCCTGGTCCCCTTCCCCTATAGAAAATATTGTTTATGTCAAGTAGTGCATGCTCCAATTGGAGCTATGAACTGCACTAGCTCCTTTTAGTCAACACATTAAATGATGCTATAAAATGTTTGGGGATGGTGTGTTGGAGTGTTGTGGAGAGATATGGGGCAACATCAGCACTGCAGTACCTAGGAAGGACAGCATTTGTTGATATGGGGGGTACCTTTCTTGGACAACAAGGTGGTTGCTGTTGGTGCTTCTTATTTCATAACAGCACCAAATTGTATAGGAGAAGAATGGAACACAACAGATTAACTTGCTTTCCCATAAGTCTTGCTGAGTCAGCTGAGACCCCATGACCCTGGCAGGGAGCTCTGGCTATATGATCCATACTTGTATCACAAAATGGGTCAACATTCTGCCGTTCATCTGTGCAGTGGAATCACCTGTCATGGGGATGAAACCCTCTTTTACTGTGGGTGAAGAGAAACCACTATTCAGTGGAATTGTGAGGGATGCTGCTTCCCAGCCATGCAGAGCTGTTTCAGCCTGTGCTTCCCTAAGCTTGACTGCAACCTCTTGATGGAGGAAGCAGGATAAGGGACTGCCATGGGCTCCTTGTGATGGTTCCCAGGTTTCTCCTCCCTGCCCCTGGCAGCAGTACCCGAGTTACACCTTGGTATGTTGATTGCACTCCTCAACAATGGCAGCCAATGCAGGGTACTGGTAATACTGGGAGCACTGGGGCTCTGCTTCAGGGTGGTTGCTCTTCTCTATTCCCTGGCTGCGGTGTTCCCAGGGCTGGCTCCCTTCCTGTGACAGCTGGAGTCAGCCCACCCCCATGAAGATATCAACTGCCTTCAACTTTTGCGGTCTGTAGTTTTGCTACTGGGGTTGCAGACACATCTCCCAGCTTACAGAAAATACCTCAGCTCCTCACCCAACCATCCCTGGGATGGGCTGTGAGTGGGACAGCCACTGTGGGTTTCCTTGGCAGTCATAGTGCAGAGTGCATGGCCAGCCCAGCCCTCAGGGGATCTGCGGTGTTCAAGCTACAGTGAGCCTTTCTTTTTTCACCCAAGAAAGAATGGGACAGAATCTGAATGTGCCTGGCAGAATTAGTGACCTTCTTTGTACACTCCAGCACAAGTAGCAAATTCTTTCCATGTATGGTATGATTCCTCCCTCTAGATGCACTTTTTTTCCTAGTGGATCTTTGCGTTTCATGGAGTTTATGAAGCCTCTTGTGTACTCAATAGGTGTGTCTTCTGTTCTTTATCTATAGTGCAAGTACATCTGAAGCCAACTCAAAATGAGTTCCTTGCAGATGTAGCAGGAGCAGCAGTGGGGAACCCAGTGAAATATAGATATGTGTAATACTGAGCTGCCAGATTGTTTTGGAAGCTGGTGAGATTGGCACCATCACCTCCTCCTTTCATCTGCATATTGCACAAGAGACGGGAGAGGTGAATTACCTGACCATAGTTTGCTAGTGAGCAAAAGTGGCATCTCCCTGCCCTGAAGCATGGATTTCACCATAGTTCTTTGCAGCATCCTTTATCTGTTGCTTCTTCTGCCCTTGATTGCTGTCTCAATGAGACGTGTCACATTGCCTTGTCCCGCATTTTTCCATGTTGCCCAAGGAGATGCAGAACAAGCCAGACTCACAGGGATTCCTTCTCTGAGAGATGACATCCTTCCTGCTCCTGCTTCTGACTTCCTAACCTTTAACCAGTTTCTAATCCCAGGAGGTCTCTACCTCATCTTGCAGAAGCTCAGTTTCTTGAAAAGCTTTTGGGCATTCTTCAAGAGCTTAAGAGCATTGCCACATGCTGTTTGGAAATCCACATAAAGCCCTGTTAATTGGATCTCCGTTATCTCAGTGCTTACTTTCTCTGGCGAGGGAAAAATTATACCCTGTGATGCTAACTCTTCCCCAACATGATAATTACACGAGCATCTGCTGATTCTGCTTTTAGCTGCTGCTTGGTTCATTGCAAGGTATGAATGTGGTACTTGGCTTTGTGCATTCATTTTGACAAATAGACCAAGCCAGCCATTTTCTTTCTGAACAACAGCATTTCTTCCGGGCAGTGGGTGAACTGAGTTTCAGGATGGAAGCAGACCTGTAGCTGGGTGGGATCTGGGCAGTGTGCATCTGGCCTGTAGCATTGTATCTAGCCTGCAAACCCCAGCTCCTCTGGTTTCTTGGGGAAAAAAAAATAATGAAAATTGTTGAAATGTGTTTCAGTTTCCAAGCACAAAGTTATGTAACAAGGTTAGACATGTGGTTTAAAAACAAAACAAAACAAAAAACACCTAAATATTTGAGGGTGATAAGATACACAGCCAGAAGAAAAATGCATTAGATGCTAAAGTGTTTCCAAACCCATGCAACATAAATGGCTGTCTTCAGCTCCCATGGGGCCAGGCCCTCACTGTTGCCTGAGGTGCAGGTGCAGCAGGTGACTTCTCAGCCTGATCCAGAAGCCCCAGTGGGTGGGGGACCTCCAGCAACACGAATTGACTCCAGTGTTGAGACTGACACTCCCAACTGAGCTCTGTCAGACAGTGGGGCGAGGATTTGTGCAGTGACTTTTTTTTTCCTTAACAAAGTCGGTTTGCTTCCTTATGGAGAAGTTGTTAAATAGCAAAAACAAAACACAGAGCTTTGCCAGAAGTGTCATTAAGATTTAGACCTTTGCATCCAAACACTCTGGGATTTTCCAGATCACTTGGTTTCACTTGCATAAAAATAAAATCTAAGTGTTTTCTCTGCTTTAATGATCAATGTTTGGTGCCAGCAGCAGAGTGCCTCTGCTCTGGGATGGTGTCAGTTGTCACCCCGCTTGAACTTGCTGTGAGTTGCACTTGAAATGCTCCTGTGGCTGTGCAGGTCTGTATGCATCAGGTCTGGCTAGCTTGTTGTCCCTGTGCAGTGGTGAGGCTACTTCTGTCCCCTGGTGTCATATAGGGGTTTGCTTTGCTGCCATGGGCAGCGTAGTCCAGACCTCTCATCATCAACTTTAGTAAAATGAGGATTTCTATGTTTTAATCTAATTCTTGCTCTCTTTGCAATTCAGCAAGGCATGGCTGGGAGACAAGAAGTCAGACAAGACATCCTGGAGGGCTGTCATCGCCACTGGGAAACTCAGATGTGCAGCAGTACAGGGACCTGGGGGGCTCAGTGACATCCAGGAGGCTGCAGGAGACAGACAGCATGGGTACAACCAGCATTAGGAAGCCACTGGCACACTTGGTGATGCTTGGGATGCAGTTTACTCTGTGTTGAAGAATTCTGAAGGGATCAGGAGCGCAAGTTGTTCTCCTCTGTCCAGTTGGTGACTGGGATCTGCATAAAAGGAGGAGGGTGGACACACTGAATGAATGGCTTTGTGAATAGTGTTGCACTCGGCTTTGGGTACTATGGCTTGGGATGCAGCCTTGAGACAGAGGGAATGCTGACGGCAGGCAGGAGCCTACTGACTAAAAGTATTCTTGGGAACAAGCTGGCTGGGCTGGTTAGCAGGGCTTTAAACCAGATATGATGGAGGAAGGGGGTGTATTGGGTGACAGAGAAGTGTATGGAAACACTGTCACCTTGGGAGGCAGTAAGGGAAAACCCTGACTTGTCCTGGAAGTACTAGGGAGGGCTCTTCTGAGAAGGCAAAGAGGCTGAATATTTAAGCTGAAGTACCTCTGTACCAATGCATGCAGCATGGGAAATAAACAGAAGGAGCTAGAAACCATGGCACAATTGGGAAAGTATGACCTTATTACTATCACGGAAACATGGTGGGATGAATTCCATGATTGGAATACCCTGATTGAGGACCACAGGCTTTTCAGAAGGGATAGACAGGGTAGGAGGGGTGGTGGAGTTCCCCTCTGTGTTACGAAGTGGATCGATTGCCAAGAGCTGTGTCTAAGGAACAGCCACGATCAGGTCGAGAGCTTGTGGGTCAAATCAAGGATCGGTCTGGTAAAGGGCACCTAGTGGCTGGGGTCTGCTACAGGCCACCTGATCAGGAGGAGGCTGTTGACGAGACCTTCTTGCTTCAGCTGCAGGAGGTGTTGTGCTCACAGGCTCTTGTCCTGATGGGGGATTTCAGCCACCCAGATACCTGCTGGGAGAGTGGCACAGCGGGTGGCAGACAATCCAGGAGATTCCTGGAGTCTGTCAAGGATAACCTCCTGGTCCAGGAAATAGATGGACCAACCCGAGGTGAAGCCTTACTGGACCTGGTGCTCATTAATGCAGAGGAGAGCGTTAGGTTAAGACTGGAGGCAGCCTGGGCTGTAGTGACCATGTGAAGCTTGCAATCTTGAAGAATGTGGGCCTGGCAAAAAGCAGAGCCAGGACCCTGTGCTTTAGGAGAGCAAACTTCTGGCTGCTCGAGGAACTGCTGAGTGGGATCTCCTGGGAAACTGTCCTTAAGGGCATAGGCACAGAACAAAACTGGCAGCTCTTTAAGGACACCCTTATGAGAGCACAACGGCTCTCCATCCCCCAGCAGAAGAAATTGAGCAGAGGAGGCAGGCGACTGTCGTGGCTGTGCAAGGACCTGCAGCTTAAACTGAGAGGAAAGAGGGAAATGTACAGAAAGTGGAAGCAGGGTTGTGTATCCTGGGAGGAATACAGGGCTGTTGTCTGTGTGTGTAGAGATAGGATTAGGAAAGTCAGTTTGCAGATGGAGCTGAACTTGGTGAGGGATGTGAAAGATAACAAGAAGGGGTTCTACAGACACATAGACAGGAGGAGACAGATCAAGGAGAGTGTTCCCCCTCTGATGAAAGGATATGAGGAGCTGACTTCCTCAGACATATAAAAAGCTGAAGTACTCAATGAGTGCTTTCCTTCAGTCTTCACAGGTGGTCAGACTTCCCGTGTCTGACAGGATCGTGAGCCTCTAGGTGAGGGTGTGGGGAGTGGTTTCTCTCCCACTGTAACAGTAGAACAAGTCCGAGTCCTCCTCATGAAATTGAAAGTGCATAAGTCCATGGGGCTGGATGATATTCATCCCAGGGTTCTGAAAGAGATGGCTGATGTGGTTGCCAAGCCACTCTCCATCATATTTGAAAAATCATGGCTGTCTAGTAAAGTCTCCAGTGACTGGAAAAAGGGAAACATTACTCCCATTTTTAAGAAAGGGAGAAAGAAAGACCTGGGGAACTACAGGTTGGTAAGCCTCACCTCTGTGCCTGGGAAGATCATGGAGCAGATCCTCCTAGAAGCTTTGTTAAGGCACATATGAGATAAAGAGGTGATCTGAGACAGCCAGCATGGCTTCATCAAGGGCAGATCTTGCTTGACCAATCTGGTGGCCTTCTATGATTGAGTGATGGCATCAGTGGACAGGGGAAGAATGGTGGATGTCATCTACCTGGACTTCTGCAAAGCCTTTGACATGGTCCCTCACCACATCCTTCTCTCTAAATTGGAGAGGTGTGGATTTGAAGGATGGACTGTTGGATGGATTAGGAATTGGCTGGCTGGATGCAGCCAAAGGGCTGTGATCAACGGTTCTGTATCAGGGTGGAGGCCGATCACAAGTGGTGTCCCTCAGGGGTCGGTCTTGAGACCAGTGCTCTTCAACACATTCATCAATGACGCAGATGATGGCATCGAGTGCACCCTCAGCAAGTTTGCAAGTGGCACCAAGCTGAGTGGTGCAGTTGATACACTGGAAGGAAGGAAAGGCTTTCCCAGGGGGTTGGCTGCTCAGACCCAGCACATCCCAACAGGGTCCACTTTCTGCAGCTCCTGGCCTCAGCTTTTCCTATTTTGTCACTGATTTGTGATGTCCAGGGGAGGCCATTACGTGCTCTCAGGCACGGAGACTCCACTGGATTTGCTGATTGATGGTCTGGCTTCCTTCTTTGGGAGTTAGGCTTCAAGAGTTTGGCAAAAAGCCTTGGGGAATGCCTGTGCCAAACTCTACAATGCTATAGCTGAAAGAGGAGGAACTGTGCTCTGACATTGCTAAGCTGCCAAATGACTGCTCTGGGGGTTCATCTCACTCAAGTGTGATGCATTTCTTTCTCTTGGTTAGTGGCAAGGAGATTCAGCTCTTGCACTGACAGCGAAGCCATGGCCCAGAGATGCAGCTGGCAGCTTGGCTCTGGAAGTGGTGTTGGTATACTGGGACAACAAGATGTGCCTGTGCTTACAGCTATTTTGGATATGTTTAATCTGAGTGTGTTTACAGCTGTCCTGGATATGTTTAAATCACTGCTCACCAATGCAAAGGTTAATCTAAACACCTTCCACTTCACTAAGTTAAACAACCACTGCCTGACTCATGAACTCATCTGTTGGCTGCATGGGAGCCAGGTGGTATTACTATGGGAGAAGTGGTTAACTGCTGCAGAGCTGCTGATGTTGAGAATGTCCTCTGTCTAAAGCACAGCAAGTGATGACTGAAGGTGCCCTCTGCGACTCTGGGCAGAGCTCTGGTTAGAAATTCTTCCTGCAGTTCTTCATATTTGGTCTTGCTTTACAACCTTGATGAATGTACCAGGAACAATCTCTTGTCATCCTGCTGCTCTCTCCCTCTCTATGTTGTTGAAGATTGTGATGTTCATGTCAGATCCCTGTGGGTCTCCCCTAAGAAATCTGTTGCTTGCGCTCCCTATTTGCTGTCTTTGCAATGAGCAATTACACCCGCAAAGGATTTTTCCCTTATCCTGCTGGAACTTGGCACCCTTAGACCAGTTGGTGGGTGCGAGGTGCTGCAAGTATACTGCCATGGAGCTGACAGGCTGTGCTGATTCATGCTCTGCCCTTGGAAACTCATGCTACAAATTGCATAGAAAGAAGAGTTACTGTGTGTCTTGACATCTGCAAGGGTGTAAAATCCATCACCCACAAAAAAAGGTGGTAGGAATACAGGCACACACATATTAAGAAGTAGGAGCTTGGTTTTATGCTGTCCCTTGCACAGCACAGCCACTTTGCACAGTGCTGGCTTCTTTACTGCAAACTGCCTTTGGATTTTCCACAAGTCTGTCTTTACAGCCAACACCAATTTCACAAAAAAACCCACACTTGATATCTCAGTTGTATGGAAATATCAGCCAGTGAGCTTGAGAAGTGGGGCACACATGCTGAATAACTGAGGTGTCAATGATTTTTAGGAGAGTTAAATTACATGCTCTATAGTGGCCTCTGCTCAGAAATACAGGTGATCCTAACATTTCTGTGTGCTCTCCTTTTCCTTCTAAAGTTGACTAGTGGGCATGCTGCAGCTGGGGCAGAAGCAGGCAGGAAAATGTGGTGGGATGTTGTCACACAGTGTGACCACTACAGCCTGTGGGTGAGGATGAGAGCTCTGGAAGCAGGTCTGGATTGAACAGGCATGCTGGGCATAAGGTGCAGCTCCAACGTGGTGGGTGTGGAATGGATGCTCAGCATTACCTGCCCACCAGGAGTGACATACTGCGATAGCAGGACACTGCATGCCCCAAAAACTGTTGGGATGCCGAAGTGTGCACCCTTCCCCTTGGGCTCCTCTCTGTAGGTCAGAACTTGCAGGCAAGCAGGCACTAGCACTCAGTGCAGAGAGAGACATTAAAAAGTAGCCAGAGGTTTCAGCCTCTTATAGAGCCTGTGATTAGACACAAAGAGTGAGGGAAATTTTCAAAGAGCAATTCCCCGAAATCACAGGCACAAACACTTTTGGGAAGAGCTGGTCATTTCTTAAACGCATGGCTCTGGCAAGCTTACAGTCATGTCAGATCTTGAAATGCCACATACCAGAGACTCTGAAAGCTCACAGGACTCACCACTGGCATCACTCTGGCTGGCAAACTGGCCACAGCCACAGCAGGATAGTGGACAGCAGGATCAGCCCATAAAGAAGTCCTGCACTGGGCAGCTTTATGCCAAGTGAGACTCGAAATGTATCCTGAGACATCAAGGCCCCAAGGATTGAGATCAGCATGCAAGTTGAGCTGACCTGAGCTGGAAAACCCTTTCAGAGTATGCAAACACTCATGCTGCTTCTGGCTTACGGCATTTGTGAAGTGCTACACAGTTTTACAAGCAACAGCCTAATCTTCCTCGTGTCCCAAGAGTTTGACAAAAGCTTGTTAAAAATCCATTTCTTTATTAAAGCAAGCTTACAAATAACAAATGAAGCAGAGAAAAAAAAAGAAAAGAAGGTTTAAACAGAAGATTTGGATAAAAACTAGGAATGAAGGGAGGAAATGGTTCAGAAAAATGTGATGGTTCCTAAACACCAGCAACTGTTTTACATCAGCACAGCTCTGCAAGGCCAGTGCTTTGCAGGGAAGGCATGCCTTTCATCCTAGCAATAAGCAGGGAACTGAGTGACAGTGGTTGGGTTGGACCAGTACTTGAGCAGGGTAAGAACCTGGGGAGGATGCCATGCCTCCCACCCCATACTCATTTCTGTACCAGTCCACAGAGGAGAAATGGAGTCTTACTGCTGATCCTGAAAATAAATAAATAAATAAAAATCCTCAAATAGGAGCTAGTGTTAAATTTCTTCAGCTGAAAATAAAATACAGTAAGAAAGGTGAAGGTTTCTTGGAGGTGAAGGTTTCCCCAACCAAGAGCTGCCTGCTCTACAGCCTGCAGGTGATGCTGCTCCCAGGCAGGGCAGGGAGGAGGAGAACATCCTCTGAAGGAGGATGTACAAAAATAGGTTGTTGTTTCCAGCCCAGCCTTTTGTGCTGGTCTGCTTCATCCTCCCCATAAATCTGCGCACAAGTCCTTACCCTGCCAGGAGCAAACGGGGTGAGGGAACAAGCCAAGCGCAAGCAGACCAGCTGCTTGGTGCTGTGTGTGCATGGAACAACTAAGGAGGAAGCTTGATGCAATGCAGTAACAGCACCTTAGCGCTCTAGAGAAATGGGTGAGAAAGCAGAGTAAGCACTTAGTGTGAAGTCTTAATAATACTGAGCTGTTTGATGCAGCACTACAAATCATTTTTATCTGAAAGATGTATATAAAACACTTCTTTGATAGCTAGGTGGTCATGCTTCTCCCTGACACAGGGCATGTAGCTTGTGGCCCAGGTGCATGCTGCAGTAAGATTACTGTCAATTTTCCTTTGCTATTCCTTATGTGAGCACTTGCCAGTTTGTCAGATGAGTAGACAAAGTATAAAACGACAGGGCTCAAAAACCATAGAAAACCACAATTAAAAGCATATGGTATAATCAGATTTTGTTCTTCAAATATTTGCTCTTTTTTTATCCTCATTACCTTAATGAACGGTTTATCGTTCCGGTAGCTGGGTATTGCTGGCAGGGCTGTGGGCACTCTCATGCCCACATACATGGAAGATGTATGTGAGGAGTGGTGGTTCCAGAAGGACCTCTCACCCTATAGCATTTTGGTTTCAGGTGCTGGCTATTGCATTTTTGGATACTCTCTCCTTTGCTGTAACATTCTGTGGCTCCTAGGTTTTGCTTACGTCTTGGCATCAACAGCAGCTCAGATATCACTGGGTGAGAAAACTATTTCCTGTGGTCAGCACAGCATCTGTGGTGGCTGTATGTGCAGGACAGCTCTGCTGTGGAGAGCAGGCAGGCTGCAAAGCTCTGCAGCCACTTCTCCACTCCATCTGTCTAGTACCTCCTGTGGTTTGGGTCTATTTGACCCTTTTCAGAGAGCCCTGATGCTGGTGCACGTGACGTGACGGACACATGTCCCTCTGCTCGCCTGGTAGAAGCGTCTTCTGAATATATTTCCAGCATATATTCTGCATTTCACTGAATTCACACCTAACATCTTTTCTCTAGAAATACTGGCATGTAGAACAGCTATTACTTTTTTACAGTGTTGAGGACAGTGTTAACTCCTGGACTTCCTACAAATGGATGTACACAGTGTTTTTCCTTCCTTCCTCAAATCTGCCAGCTCTCAGCTTCTGGGCACAGAGCTGCTGCTTTTGCAGATGGGTCCACCTTCATCCCGAGCTCTCTGTGAATACATGCAGCTGAGGCTGGGCTCTCCACGGGCTCCTCATGTACTGGACGCCTTCCCCAAGACTTGGGGGGCAGTCTGGCCTGCAGAAGGGTGCTGTGTTGGGCAGCTTGGTGACTCCCAGGCTCTGAAGCAGCACACCAAGCAAAAAGGCTGCATTTGGTAGTGTTTAATGTGGCTTCTTGGATGAAAAAATATTATCTGAGGGCAAATTAAATAAGCTCATAGCTTATTTAATAAATTTTGATGTTCATTCAGTAACCTCAAAGAGATAAAAAGCTGGAAAATTAAGATTTCTGCCTGGTCAATCAATGTCTGTGGTCAGCTGTGGCTGGGGATGAGATGATGGGGCCTGATGAAGTGCTCAGATAGATGGGAGGAAAGAAGCAGTACTGGCCTTTGGGGTTGAGAAACAGCAAAATTTGGAAGAGTGAGGCCAAAGTAGAATTGGAGCTGCACCACTACTTTCTGTTGTGTCCTGTTAGGCTTGTTTTGAGATCTGCAAATGCTGACAGCAAAACAGAAGTCACAGTTCAGAAACCTCGCTTCTCCAGATGAAGACACGCTTCCCTTACAAGCCTGCTTTTGCAGGTAGACTGTTTAAGAACCCATTTTTGACATAATTATTTAAACCCTTTCCAATTCCATTCAGGTTGAACATGTGAGCAACAATTTGCATAGCAAGCCATGAAATGCTCACTAGAAGTGCAGATGAAATTTGCTACTGCCTGTGTGGAGGTACTTTGACAGAAAACACTGCCCTGTGCGGCTGGATCCACTTATGTGCTTCTAAGCTGGTTTTGAAAACAAAGAGGTTCAGTCCTCCTGATGCTGCTGACTGTGCAGTCAGTCACAGCCCCAGGGACTAAGGTGGGAGAGTGTGAGCGGTTTGCAGCCTTTCTTTCCTTATTTGATGTAGAACTGGTATTTCTGTGGCTTTCAACAAAAGAAGTGACCGTGCTGAAAAATAAAATCGAGGCTTTCAGAGGCATTATAAAAGGTAAAAGAAGCCATGATCTCCTTCTGGCCTACAGATGCTTGAGGACTGAGAAAGGCTCAGGTCTCTTGGCACTTCTGTTAACTGCAGGGGCTGATGCAAGCCAGGCATCCGATGCGGAATAAGCAGGGTCCCTGTAGGATTATTGCAGCATTAAACTGTAAAGTCACTTTCCACCTGCTAAAAGCACCTTCCTGAATCCGAGGTGTGTTTTGTTTCTCGCCTTCCTCTGAAGACTGCTTTCAGACATTTCACTTGCGGCCATCCCCGCACTTGGGCTCCCATCGGCTTCTTTGTCCGCTGCTTGGATGTGGTGCTCAGGGCCACGATCTAGCGGAGGGCTGTTAGGGTGGTACGGTCGGGTCGTGGTTGGACTCGATGATCTCTAAGGTCTTTTCCAACCTGAGCGATTCTATGATTCTATGCTTCCTCCTGCCGCCCGCCTGGGATTTCTGCCGGGCGGCACGGAAGGCAAATAGAGCAGACGCCGGCTGAGCCAGCGGATCGGGCAGGCGGACGCTTACCTTAGCAAAACGGCCGGGCACGCCACGCTCTGCCCTGCCCCGCCCAGGCTCCCACTGGAAGATGACTTCTCACTTTCCCGCGTCACCCAGCCCAGGCCCGGCGCGGTGCCAACACACACTACCCTGCGGCAGCACCAGGCCCGCACTCGCTCCGCGCCACCTCCCGCAGCGCAGCGCAGCGCAGCGCAGCCCCGCCGGCCCGGCCCCGCCCCGCCGCAGCGCCGCAGCGCGCCCCGCCCCGCCGCCTCCAGCCAATCTGCGCCGCTTTCCGCGCGCGGGGTTCGCGCCGCCGCCAGGCCGGGCGCGGTTTTGCACGTCGGCAGCGGCGGGTGCGCGCTCGGCCGCTCGTCCCGGTCGCGCGCAGGCACGCACGGATCCCGGCGGAGGCGGCGGCGCAGCGGCGGCCGTGGCGGTGCTCGGCGGGGGCCGCGCACGGCGGAGCGGCGGCGCGGCTCTGAGAGAGGTGAGGCGGTACGGGAGGCGGCGACGGGAGCGCCCTGCGGGACCCGTTCGGGTCCGAGCGCGGCGGCAGGTGCCGGGGCCGAGCGCGGCGGACCCTCACCTGTGGAGCGCGGCGCGGCGGGCGCAGTGCGGCGCGGCCGGCGCGTGGGGGGGGTGCAGGCGGCCCTGCCCGGCGAGGGGCCGCGGCGGTGGCGAAGCCATTTTGAGGGGGAGGCGGCGCGGCGGCAGCTCCGGCCCCGGAGCCCCCTGGTGCGGCCGGGCTCGCAGCCCCCCCTCTCGGGCAGCCGAGGCTCGGCCGCCCGGCGTCGCTGCCCGCGGCCCCTTCGAAGCGGCGGAGCTCGTGGTCCGGAGGGGCGGCCGCGGCGTCGGGAGGGCAGGAGCCGTGATGAGGGCAGGAGCCGTGCTGAGGGCCGGCTCAGCCTGCGCGCCGCCAGGCGCTTCCCCGGGCTACGCGGCCGAGAACCGGGCTGCTCCGTGGAGGCGGGCGCGGCCGGCCGGCGCTTTTCCTCGGCCCTCGGAGCGGGCACGTCTGCGTGCGGGCGCCTCGCCCCTTCCATTTCCCGCAGGTTCTTTCAGGCGGAACCCGGCGATGTTTCCGCGCTGCGCCGCCCGAACGCGATCCGCCTGCACCGCCGCGGCACGGGGCTCTGCAGTAGCGCTTGGGGCGCTTTTATTCCTCGGAAATCCTTGCGGTGATCGATTACAACTTGCTGGTTCCGCAGCACAACCAAGAACGTGGCCTTGTGTCTTGGTGCGTGTGTGCTGTGGCAGCAGCCCCGGCTGCCTCTGCTTTTGCCAGCTGTCTGTCACGGAGGCTGCAGCACCGCAGGAGCAGCAGCGAGGCAGTCCGCAGGGAACTGGAGGTGTTTACAATAATTCGTGATGGAACGCCTTTTTAGAATAATTATTTGGGTTTATCTACCACTCAATTGTAGTGATATCTATCTCTAAAAGTAGGCAAGCCTCCCGTGTAATGAGTCTTGTAGTGTAAACAGTCGTGTCTTGAATGAGTGTTGTTACTTTTAGGATGTCTGTGATATTTCTTTGAGGGGTTTGCCAAATCTTCTGTCTGCTTCATTTTCTTCCTACAGTGA
This sequence comes from Phasianus colchicus, assembly GCF_987193195.1. NCBI lineage: Eukaryota > Metazoa > Chordata > Aves > Galliformes > Phasianidae > Phasianus > Phasianus colchicus. The sequence goes on from NC_143442.1 coordinate 36,814,702, forward strand.
GTAATGTACTCTTGGCCACTCGTACACTTGCGATGATCAGAGGAAAAGCTTAGTAATGCCTGCAGCTGAGGTGGCACAATGGCATGGAAAAATCCTTACCGGCCATCTAGAAGCCCATCTTCCCCACTGACTGCATACTGCCGTCTTTGCTGGAATTCAGCTTGGAGGCACTGCCCTCAGCTGAAGGGAGGTCTGCAGGCTGCTTGCTGGCCTGTCCTGCAGCTCCCTGCACCTTGTGTAGAGAACTGCCTGGAGGCAGCCTGTGCTCAGGGTCCGTTGTCGCAGTGTCAGTTTTTGTCAGGCAGACCTTCTGCGATGGTTTCCCACTGCTGTGCATGTGCACAACCTTGGATTTCAGGAATTAAGGAAAAGGGGGAAAAGGCTTGTGTGAGGTGATTTCACATTTCACCACACAGTTTATCAGGACATGACAGACAAGTCGTGACCCTGGCACATAAGTGCTCTTTCCAAGTTTCTTTTTCAGTGTCCTTGCCAAAGCTGCTCCCTGTGGCTCCTATGCCGAAGCAGCAGCTCCTCAGCTCCAGGGAGTGCAGCACAACTGTGCCAACTCTGTGCTTGTTTTGTGCTCTTGCAAGAGGCTTGGCTTATGTGGTCACATTCAATAGGAGAATTTGATTTCTGAAAACACCTGAGTTCTGAGAAGGTCCCGAGGATGTTGTTCTTGGTGTTTGAAGAGGAATGTGTTTCATAGCTCACAAGCACAGCTACATTCTTCCAGCCACTTTTCTATTTCCCACTGGCTTATTCTGAATTATCTGCTCTAGTGAAAGCTCTGTGCCCTGTCTGTGCTATCTGGTTTGTGAACAGAATACGGAGCCACAGGTTCTGATGGTAGGCCTCTCTTGCTATAAGCACATAAGGCTTCCATAGTGTGTTTAACTTACCGTGATAAAGTGGGAGTTGTTTTTCTTTTTTTCTCCCTTAAAAGTGAAGTCTGTTTTGACTGAAGCTGGTAAAATCTTCTAAGTGGCTGGGTTTAATAGCTCAGACCTGGCATCATCACAGCATGGTGGCACTGGAATCAGTTTGGGCACTACTGCTTTTGGGCAAACTCATCTCTGCACAAAGTATGCCCTTTGCTGAGCCCTGGGTTGCTTGTAATCTGGTCAGACATCCTCCCTTGAAATGACAGGCTTCTGTTAGGTAAGGGGCAGCAAGCATTTATATTAGGGAACCATCTAAGAAGCTTGCACTGATGTTTTTGGGATATGATCTGTGTCTTCAGAAGTTTGGGGCTTGGCAGTGACAGATACACCCTCAAAGAGACATGTTGAATCAGGTGGATTGGTGGTTGGTGCTTCTGTGTGCCACTGTGTTTTGATGGAAGCAGACTAGCAGTGGGTGCTGACAGTGGGTGTTGCTTCTCAGGATAGTACCATCCATCAGATGTTGGAACATGGGAGGACGTGGTCTGAACAATGCATGCTGTTTCTGCAGCTTCTGAAACCAGTAAATGCTTGGCACTCTGGCCATCCAGCTGCCATGTTGTGGATTTCAGTTTCAGTACCAAAGATTAACTGTTTTTGAATTGTATTTATTTGTAGAGGCTTATTTTTTGCTTATGTACCTTAGTTTTAAAGGAAATGCCTTTATAATACAAATGCTGCAAGGCAAAAAAGAACAAAAAAAAAACAAAAAACCAAACCTTTGTGTTGTCACACAAAGCACAATAATGTGTGACAAATTGATTATGCAAGCAAACAAAGTTATACTCTTTAGCAAGCTTCTCTCCTATTTGCACACAATGTGGTTTATTTTTTTTTGTCTTTCCTGCAATCTAACAACGGAATGATTTTTTTTTTCCTGTTCTTTTAATGAATCTTGGTTGCATGATAGGTGTGAGAAACACTTGTTTTTGCAGTCTGAATTGTTGCAGAGGCCATCAATAGTCTTACGAATCTCATGGAATTGACTGAGCGTAGAGGTCTGTAGGTGAGCAGCACATATGAACATTGGGAAAAAACAACCAGCCAGTTAAACAATAGGAACACAAATAAATAAAAACAACAAAAAACCCAGCAAACCATAGAGGTAAGAGATATGAAATTGCTTGGGAACGGAGCTTGACTGAGACCACATCCTCTGAAGGGCATCTGGCTGCAGAAGGAATTAGGATCTTTCTGCTTTCCCTGTGGTTGGACATTTTCCATGCAAAGGGAGCTTGGTGCTATGACTGGAGAGGTTACCTTGAGCTGTGCACTGGAGCCCTGTGTTGGTGGCTGTGGGGGTTAGTTGGGGCTGGCTGCCAGCACGGTGACTCAGTGCTGTCACCTCGGCTGCATGTCCAGCCTCTGCCAATGAGCTGAGAGAAGAAGCTGGCTGCAGGGGCATCCCCTGGTTGTCTGCTGGCTGCAGATGTTGGGCTGCTTTCAGCATGTGAACTGTCTGTTGGTGGGACTGTAAGCACTAATTTTTTGTATATGTGATACAGAGCATCTGCAGAAGCACTAGGAAGTGCAGAGACTGCAAGCTTCTTTCCTTTGTACATGATGACTTTGCTTAGAGTTTTGTATCTTTGTGACTCGTGATTTTTTTTTTTATTAACTTATTTCATTTTAAAATTTATTTATATGCCTGAAGTGGAGTGGTGATAAGTTAACCGTGTGTGGGAACAAATTTACTCCCTAATGTGGTAGGGTTAGGTCTCTTTATGTTTCTACTTCACACTGAGGATACTGCCTGTGCTTTTAAAGCAGAATTGTCTCTGTGAACAAATGCTTTTCTTTCCCCGTCACCCCCATATGTTTCTTAGATTGATTTCCCACTGCATAAAGCATCATGCTATCAATATCCCTGAAGGAAATTGGTCAACACACTGAGGAGGTGATGATGTCTGATAGGAGGGTAGAGATGTCAAAGGTAAGTGCCAAGGCTTTGTGTGGGGACAAACGTCTGAGCGGAGGAAACTATCTGATTATTGCTCCAATGAGAGGAAGAGCTGTTGGCTGAGTGGAAGGATACTGTTAGACATCAGAGGATCTTGATGGTAAAAGGCAAACAGGAAAACACGTTTTGCAAGGTGATCTAGGAGGAGCCGAGTTTCCTTATTTTCTTTCATGGGGACAGGGAGGAGCAGCCTGCCAGCAGTCTTCCCATAGGTTATGAGGAAACAGGTCGGCTCTGGCCACCTTCTCTTTCCTTTTGACCCTGGGGGGTGAAGGCAGAGGGGATGGGATCAAGCCTGCTTGTGAGTGGGAAAAGAGGGAAAATTTAAAATATCACTGTGAAGACTTCTACAGTTGTCCAGGAAAGTGCTCTTCTGTAGGTGTCATGTAACCCTGTGGATTAGTTTTTCTGTGTGGAGTGCTTTTGGCAAAGATGCAAAAGGAAAGTTTGTTCTGGGGATTGAAGAGGATTGTTCCTTTCCTATTTTCACCAGCACAGATTTAAGATGTTTATCTGGGTGTTCTTTTCCAGTTTGATTTCTGAAGCTTTTCTCTATTGAGGTATACTGGAACAAGAAATCCAACTTTTGCATTTAGTTGTCTTTTTCTTTTTAAGAGATTCTAGCACAATGGAGCTTTTGGTCCCCTATTTTGAGCCTTATGGCTAAGATGCTGAATGTCTGAAGTATTCTCATTTTGAGAAAGTGAACGAGGAATATACTAGATCTTTAATTTAAAGAAAAGTAGAAGACGTCCTCATTTGGTGAGAAGCTTGAATTTGCAGCTACGTGTCCAGATGTACTGTCTAATCAATTGCTTTGCTGTTACTTTTGTTGTTATAATACTGTCAGTTTTATGAAGGGGACTTTGCTAGTGCCAGGCGTCAGGCCTATACCAGTGCCAACTTATAATTGTTCCAAACTGCGTGTACCAGCTTTCTTGATTTCCCAGTGACTCTCTTACTTTCTTCTGCTGTTAAATTTGTCATATCAGCCCTGGGAAGAGATGAACTTTTTAAAACTTGATCAAAAAGATTTGTTAACTGTAGCATGTGAAAGTGAAGTTTTTACGTAAGGTTTTTGAGGCAACCTCAGCTAAAAGTTGAGGTTCCTGATTTGTCTGTTTAAGTTTGACAAAATTATTGCCTGCCTCTTTCATTCAGAAAGGCTTCTACTATTCAGTAGTACAATATGTCTAAAATTAGGTTGATTTTTATTTAGGTTATTAGGTTTATTCAGATTGTCATCTTTATTAACAAGTGGATCTTTAAATTTGAATGTTCACTACTTTTTTTTTTTTTTCCTAGCTTAATTATACTGTAATGTTTGGTCATAGTTTGGGAATCAAACTATTAGAGGGGGAAATTTATCTTTGACTTCTTTAGATGCAAATTTTTATAAAAAAAACTTGCTTGCAAAGTCCAAACTCTGAATTAAAATGAGTTTTAATTTTTTCAGCTCAAATGTTGAATGTACTTAATTAAATAGAAAATCTTTATGTGAATCCTAGTTAGGGCATAGTAGGATCTAGGATTCAAAGGCATTAACAATCCTGTCTTTTTATTAATACAGTTTTACACACACGTGCAGATTACGTGCAACATAAATGTGGATGGTCTGGTAGAAGAATCCAGATGGGGGCAATGCGAACACCAAGGTATAGACGATAAATTAGGAGGTTTGTGAAGCAGCTATTGCTGTGAAGTGGGAAGGGAAGTATCTCTGCAGAATTGCCCTATTCCTTGAGAAGCAAAAGTGTAGCCCTCCCCAACAGGCTGGAGGTGGCCTGGCTTGCTGTAAGTGCTGTTACAAGAACAGTAAGGGAAAAACATATGCCGATGGAGAACAGACTAAAATAACACATTTCAACACTGCTTTTGTTCTTAGACTTGCTATATTTGAGTATCTGAAAAAATGGGACTTAAGAGCGCAAGCAGTAAAAGCTAGCTTGGTGGGGGAGCCTGATTTATAACCTTCCTCTGCTGCCCAGGCTTTCTAGCTTGTTCCTGATACATATAGATGTAGTTCATGATGGGAAACTGGAGGAGGAGGAGAAATTCTGTTTTGTTAAGTATTTGCCTTTTTGTTTAGTCCCGGTAGTCTTGAATCGAGTTTAAAGAAATTTGCAGCGTATATGTGTTTCATGTTTTTTCAGTGATTCTGCATGAGGGAATTTAGCAATCTGCCAGAAGAGATTGTGTTTGTGGTGGTTTTAATCTGTATGAGAAATAGCATTTTTTTTTTCTTACTCAAATTTTAGTAGCATTTTTAATTTATGCTTCAGACCTGGTTGAACATCCCATTTTGGACACTGATCCTTGGAGGTTTTCAGCCCTTTGAACCTATCGTGTCTGTGATCTGCACAAAATGTATGTGCTCTGTGGGAAGTGTGGAGGCACAGACAGGATGGGAGGCTGTGTGTCTGCTCTGAATTACGATCATATTCCACAGTAAACCAAAGAGTAATCCTTTCCAGGTAGGCTAAAATGCATTCCCTTTTATTTTATTTTATTTTGTTAAATTTATTTTTTCTCGTCACAAAGGTTTTCAGAATAGCCCTCTGGCACTACACTTCCATTTCCCCAGAAGAGCTGGCTTTGTTGTCTGCTCTTGAAATGCAGCCTGTCTCTTGGTTAGAAGCAGTCTTACATTCAGTGAAGTCGTTGCTCAGGTGCAGAGAACAGATGAGCTATCCTCTTATTTAAGGTGTGTTATACTGACATTCCTATATTACAATTTTTACAGATGCTGTCTATCCAGGGGAATTAGAACTTGATGATGCTTGGGGTCCCTCCGACCCACCCATTCTATGATTCTGCCACTGACCGATGCCAAGCAATATTCTGGAGTTCAATATAGAGTGATACAGTGTTTTGATAACAAGGAGGAGCTGGAAACTAGAAACAGTGATTCTGGCAGTAATATTTTGAGTGTGCACATTAGCATTTTAGTTGGAATCAGGAGTGTACTGTCTTAAGTCAATCTCCTGGTTGTCTCTGCTCTGTGCTTTGTCTCACATGTCTGGGAGCATGTTTGGACTCACTTTGGGTGCCAGCAAGCACAAAGGTGAGCTCTGGGGGCTACGTCTGCCATCTGTGAGTTTGTGATAGGCTTGTACCACCATCACTAATGAGCCTTTGAGTAATCAGAAACTAATTTGTGACTGTTTGCTGAGTTTGCAGCTCTGAAGAGTGTGAAACAGGAAGATGCAACTGAGTCAAGTGGGGGCATGGAGGTCTAGTTGGAGAGCTAGGAAGAGCTTTTAATAAAGTACAGGTGAAGGGACAAAATCACCCAGGCTAAAGAGCTTCCAAGAAATTGCAGAAAATCCAATTTTGACACTGTAGCCTACCCTTATGTGCTTGGTTCAGGAGCAATGTTGTAGTGGCAAGAACTGTGTGTAGTCAGCTTTTCCAGTGTGTTTGAGTCTCCTTGCAAAAAATCTGGGAAGTTTTGCAAAACCCAGCTCTGTTTTTCTACAGTGACAAAAAGTTGGAAAGAAGTCTTAGAATGTTTACTGCTATGCCTGTGCAAAGTGATTGTTAGCCTGAAAGCCTTTGGGTAGTTTATCTTTTTGTATCAAAATTGATTTCCGTAGATTCCAGCACTCATGAATGCAAGTAATAAGAGACAGTGAATACTACTGTAGCTGTGTGGTTTTTTTCTGGTGCAACCTAGTTTTTCTTATCCCTAAAAGCTATTATTAGTAACGGAGTGGGGTTTTGTTGCCTTTTTTTTTTTCCTTTTTTGGATTGGATGTATAATCAGAATTTCATTCACTGTCCTTACATATGCTTAAATATAGCATTAACATAATCTTCTTATAGACTTTTTCTCCTGCTTCTGAGTTTACAAAAGAACCAAGCTCACTGCTAGTAAGAGCTATACATAAACTTGTTGGAAGTAAAATAATTCTTCTGGGCTTCAGCTCATATTTATTGCCAAGATGATAGTTTGTTTATATTTTTGAAAGATAGTGTAATAGTACTTGCATAAAATGTTTTCTGATAATTAACTTTGCTATTTTTTTTTCTTTTGTGCTTCAAGAGCAATTTTTCTGTGGAAAAAATTTCCTTAGATAAAGTACGAAATATTTTTCATGACTTAAAGTTTGCCATGACGTTTGTTTGTCTTTCCCCTTTTCTATTTCCGGGAGGGTCGATTGACTTGGAAAGATCAGCGTGACGACTGACTTACACTTCTCACGTCTAAAACCGGTAGAGACGCTTCTCACGTCTAAAACCCTGCCGAGAGGTTCAGTAAGAGCTGTGGGGAGGAAGGATCGCTCCTCACTTGTACTGCCTGTGCAGTGTGGCAGGAGCTGCGCAGTGGGGCTGTGCTGCTGCGTGACTCGCGGGAGCGCGCCCCAGCCGCGGTCGCAGTTGGGATGGGTGCTCTCCGCGGTGCTGGAGGGGCGCACGGGGAGCGCGCCCTGTTGCCCGTGTTCCGGAGCCGTAGCTCTCCGTGGTGCTGAGCAGTCGCTGCGGGAGTTCTGCAAGGTGCTCAGCATTTTTCCCTGCCGTGTGTCGTCTAGTGCTAAACCCTCCCAAGGAGAACGGGAAGGAGTCTCTATTTCATATCAGGATTGATAGTTTCTTGGTAGTCTAGATAGTACTCAGCATTTTTAGACAATATTCTCAACTTTGATGTTCTTTTTCAGTTTCCTTTGACTTCCTTGTTTCTGTTGGCAAAGCAACCTGCATTTCATTTAGGGTACAATTTGTTTTAACGGTCAACATGCAAGATCTCAATTTTGAATGGACCATGATACTTCTAAGGCCTGTTTTGCTGTTACTGTTACAAATGTATTTGGCTTCCCTCAACATTAGTGTTTTTGCTGGCTCTTTGGGCATAAGCCCACTTCACCTTCAGAATTGTCTTTCAGTCTGTGTTTTCCACAGAAACTCATTTAAGAAATTTTCTTTAAAAGAAAGTAGGCTTTCTGATCTTAAGTAACCTTTCACAACATCTTTTGGAGCATTTTCTCAGTAGTTCTTGATTGCACTAAGTGAACGTGGAAGAGACTAGAAATACAATATTTGATTCTTGCAATAAAAGCTACATTGCCTTTGAGGAATTTGGCTATTGACTCTTATTCTTTTGCCAGAGTATCATCTGATTTATAGGACAGCATGGATGAAATAGGCTGCTTTGCATCATAAAGGAAAAAAAAAAAACAACTAACAAACGTAATATTTTGAACTCATAACTTTTGTAGTGTATTGGTAGGAAGCAAGGAAAATAATTGCTCTCCTGGTAGCCTGGGTATAGCTTTGGCCTTGACACTAATGTTTTGGCTTTGTTCTTGCCACTCCCCTTCTTGCAAACCTATCTTCTGGTGAAGTCTTGCCTATGTTCAATGCATGGATTTAGTCAAAATTGGGCATAAAGCAAAGCGTAACTATATTAATCAGGACAGGATAGTCCCCTATGCCTGGGAAAAGACAGAAAGCACTAAGAGCTCACCTTGGCACTGAAATCTCCTAGCAAAAGGTAAGTAAGTAATTTAAAATCTAGTACTCTGCTGCCACTGTAAAATATGTGCTGCTCTTGCTGTTGAGCCACAGTGATCTGGTATAAGTCTTAACTAAACCTGTAGTCATTTTTTTGCCTCCAAGATTTTGAGTCAAGCAGATGGTGGTTTGAGACTCGTATGGATCCTCGGATATGGAACTATGGTGGCTCTTATGTGAAACATACGAACAGTACAACTCTCTGAGCAATTTGAAAGCACCAGCATCCCCTAGGTGCACTCACAGGAAAGTGAAAATTTATGCATTTTTACATCCACTGATAGTTTCATTGCTTACAGATTCCTCATGTTCCAGCAGTTTGCTAGACTTGAGGTGTACATTGTTTATCACAGAATCATAGAATTCTCAGAGTTGGAATGGACCTCTGAGGGCCATCTAGTCCAACTCCCCTGCGGTGAACAGGGACACCACAGCTAGATCAGGTTGCTCAGGGCTTTGCCTTGAGAGGGCACAGGACATCAACCACGGAATCACAGAACTGTAGGAGTTGGAAGGGACCTCTAGAGATCATTGAGTCCAACCCCCCCTTGCCAAAGCAGGCTCTCTACAGCAGGCTGCACAGGTAGGCATCCAGATGGGTCTTGATTATCTCCAGAGAAGGAGAGTCCACAATCCCTCTGGGCAGCCTGGTCCAGTTCTCTATCACCCTCACCGTGAAGTAGTTCTTTCTCATATTGGTGTGGAACTTCCTGTGCTCCAGTTTCTGGCCATTTCCCCCACAGACCACTGAAAAGAGGTTGGCCATGTCCTTTTGTCTCCCACACTTATCGATGTTTACAAATATCTTAAGATCCCCTCTTAGTCTTCTTTTCTCAGGGCAGAACAGACCCTGGTCACCCAGCCTTTACTCATAGGGGAGATGCTCCAGTCCCTTTATCATCTTTGTGGCCCTCTGCTGGACTCCTTCCAGGAGATCCCTGTCTTTTCTGTACTGGGGAGCCCAGAACTGGATACAATACTCCAGTTGAGTCCTGACCAGGGCAGAGTAGAGGGGGAGAATCACCTCCCTTGACTTGCTGGCCATGCTCCCTCTAATACACCCCACATCTACCCGTTTGGTGCTGCCATCATAGAAGGCTATGAGGTTGGTCGAGCATGATTTCCCCTTAGTGAATCCATCCTGACTACTGTTGGTAACATTCTTCTCTTCCAATTGCTTGGAGATGGCATCCAAAACAAACTGTTCCATTACCTTTCCAGGGACAGAGGTGAACCTGACTGTAGTTTCCCAGATCCCTCGTCTTGCCATTTTTGAAGACCAGAGTGACGCTGGCTGTCTTCCAGTCTTCAGGCACTTCTCCTGTTCTCCAAGACCTGTAAAAGATGACAGAGAGTGGTTTGGCAGTCACCTTTGCCAGCTCCTTCAGCATGCATAGATGCATCCTATCAGGGCCCATGGATTTGTGCACACTGATCCACCCAGACACTCCTTGACCACCCTCACCTCAGCCAGAGCTCTCAATTTCCTGGATGTTCTCTCTCTTCCCGTCAGGGTCCAGGAGGCGCAAGGGGGAGTCTTTGAAGCAAAGAAGGCATTCAGCATCTCCACCTTCTTAGCATGCCCCATTACTAGAACACTCTCCTCGTTCAGCAGGGACCCACATTTTCCCTAGTCTTCCTTTTACTGTTGACATACTTCAACAACAACAACCAAAGAAACCAAAAACAAACAAACAAAATCCATAAAAACAAAACAAAAAACCCCGTCTTATTACTCTTTTATCTCCTTTGCTATCTTCAGGTAGGCTTTAGTCTTCCTCCATACAACCCTGCAGGCCCTGACAACACTCCTATACTCCTCTCAAAAGGACAGGCCCACTTCCTCCATTTCATAGACCTTCTTCCCTTCGACCTTATCTATGAGATCCTTGTTCATCCATACAGGTCTCCTGCCTCCCTTCCCCAAATTCCTACTCTTAGGGCTGCACCAATCCTGAGCTTGGAAGAAGTGCAGTTTAAATGTTGCCCAGCACTCACTGGCTCCCTTATCTTCTAGCACTCTAGCCTGTGAGACACCTCCTAGTTGGTCCTGGAAAAGGTCAAAGTTAGCTCTCTGATAGTCCATGGTAGCAATCCTGCTACCCACTTAAGATCTTGAATTCCACTATCTCGCGATCTTTGCATCCCAAGCTGCTCCCAACCTTCGTATCCTTAACAAGCCCATCCCTGTTGGTAAAAATGAGGTCCAGAAGCACCCCTTGCCTTCTTGGCTTCTCCTGAGTAGAAAACTATCTTCAGTGCATTGCAGGAACGAGCCCTTCCTAGGACATGCCACGTGCTGCCCAAGTCTTTAAACCTCCGCCTGGCTTTGCGGCCGAGAGAAAGCAGGAATGCGGCCCCGCTTGGGATTGCGAGGTATTTCCAGCTTCTTATAGCAGGCTTCATCCTCCTGATCTGGTGACCTAAGTATACCCCACAATGATGTCGCTCATACCACCCCACCCCTTCATTCTTACAGAATCACAGAATTGCCAGGGTTGGAAGGGACCTCAAGGATCATGAATCTCCAACCCTCCTGCCACATGCAGGGCCACCAACCATTCCACCTAATGCTAGACCAGACTGCCCAGGGCCCCATCCAATCTGGCTTTGAACACCTCCAGGGACGGGGCATCCACAACCTCCCTGGGCAGCCTGTTCCAGTACCTCACCACTCTCTCCGTAAAGAATTTCCCCCTGACGTCCAACCTAAATCTCCCTTCCCTCAGCTTAAAACCATTTCCCCTTGTCCTGCTGTCACTCACCCTTTCAAAGAGTTGATTCCCCTCCTGTTTGTAGGCTCCCTTTAGGTATTGAAAGGCTGCAATGAGGTCACCCCGCAGCCTTCTCTTCTCCAGGCTGAACAAGCCCAGCTCCCTCAGCCTGTCCTCATAGTGGAGGTGCTCCAGTCCCCTGATCATCTTCGTGGCCCTCCTCTGGACCCTCTCCAACAGCTCCCTGTCTTTCTTGTACTGGGGGCTCCAGACCTGGACGCAGTATTCCAGATGGGGCCTCACAAGAGCAGAGTAGAGGGGAACAATCACCTCTCTGTCCCTGCTGGCCACCCCTCTTCTGATGGAGCCCAGGATCCCATTTGCCTTCCGAGCCACAAGGGCACACTGCTGGCTCATGTTAAGTTTTTCGTCTACCAAGACCCCCAGGTCCTTCTCCACAGGGCTGCTCTCAAGGACCTCTCCTTCCAGTCTGTATGGATGCCTGGGATTCCTCCGGCCCAAGTGCAAAACTCTGCACTTTGCCATGTTGAACCTCATCAGGTTCACCCGGGCCCACCTTTCTAGCCTCTCGAGGTCCCTCTGAATGGCATCCCGTCCTTCAACCGTGTCAACCACACCACTCAGCTTGGTGTCATCAGCAAACTTGCTGAGGGTGCACTCAATTCCGTCATCAATGTCATTGATAAAGATGTTAAAGAGCACCGGTCCCAAGACAGACCCCTGGGGGACGCCACTCGTTACCAGCCTCCACCTGGACATGGAGCCATTGATGACCACCCTCTGTCTGCGGCCTTTCAACCAGTTTCTTATCCATCGAGTGGTCCACCCATCAAATCCACATCCCTCCAATTTGGAGATAGGGATGTGGTGGGGGACCATGTCACAGTCCTTGCTCAAGTCCAGGTAAATGACATTGGTCGCCTTTCCCTTGTCCACCGATGCCATCACTCCATCATAAAAGGCCACCAGATTGGTCAAGCATGACCTTCCTCTGGTGAAGCCGTGCTGGCTGTCATGGATCACACGCCCTTTCCTCATGTGATCAAGCATTCTTACCCCTCACCGTAAAAGGTTTTTTCTTTATGTATAATCTAAATTTACCCTTTTTAAGCTTGAAGCCATTTTCCCTTGTTCTGTCACCACAGACCCTGCTGAAGAATCTGTTCCTTCTTCCCCGTAGGTACTAACAGGACACTATCAGATCATCTCATAGGCTTCTCTTCTCCAGGCTGAAGAGCCCCAGCTCTCTCAGCCTGTCCTTGTTCTGTTCTGTGGATCATTTTTGTGGCCCTTCTCTGGACACACTCCAACAGGTCCATGTCACACAGCATTCTGGCTTTGTTGGTGGTGAATACTACTATGATATGTGTGGGGTGGGTAGTTTTGAACGGATGACTTCTGGACCTGCATTCGGAGTCTGCTGGCATCCTTAGTTGAGCTTTTTTTTTCCTCAGAGCTGAAGTCTTGGTTTCTTGGTTCACCGTATGCCCACATTGTTTTGGTCATTGTTCAGAGAGCAGCTAGCTGCCTAAATTTCTTAGTGAATGGCTTCCTCCCTACTTCAGAGAAAGAGCATGCAGTATATATATATATATATATACACACACACATATATATACATGAAATCATGCATTTGTAGAAGTTTTTAAGTTCAGTATTTGAATAAAAATTAGTCAGAAAAATAATTCAGATACGGTGAAATGTCTCCGAGGTATGTGCATAATCTTAAGTCCCACTTGATAAGCACAGTTTTTTCATATATGAATTGCTGTACTGCTTGTTTCATTGTTAGTCTTGGTTGCACTAACTTGCTCTGTTTTCCACTCTATACTTCTGTTGTTGTGAACTTGAATCAAATTTTATATCTTATTTGTTCACCTGTGAGCAATGGCAATGGGGAATTTCCTCAGTGATTCAGGAGCAGATGTAACATTGTCTACATAATATCTGTACAGGAAGCTGTGCTTGACTCTCTGTAAACCATTTGCTGTTCTCTAATTCTTGGGGGTTCATGGTTAAATCTGATATGTATTCATGTATGTCTGGAAAGTGGCAGAGGCAGAGGGGGGAAGATTGTAGTCATTTGTAAGTATATGTGCCCTGTTAGGTGGGGAGGATGGTTTAGGCACCATTACCCACTGCAGGCAGTCCAGACAGCACTGCAGTGCTTTGGCTTTGGACAGAGTGATGTGGACCTGCAATCAGGGATGGAAGGAGAGAGAGAAAACTCTAGAGAGTTTTCAGCAGAGTTGTGGGAGATGCTTCTCTGTGCTCTTGCTGCTCTCAGATTCTTTCTCTGGTGCACACTGGTGCACAGAGCAGGCTGGCCATACTTCTCCAAGCTGGCATGGTGGCTTAGCGCAGCAACCACCCAGCTGCTGCCTCTCATGCTACATGTGGGAAGCTTATGCCTCTCTACCTTTGGGACTGCTTGGAAATGCTTTCCAGAAGGCTGTGGGAAGATAAAAGAGCTCCTGGCTCATCCAATGTAATCCTTGCTGTGCCATCATCTTCTGCCCTTATCACTTCTGCCCGAAAAGCATTGCTTATTGCTTGCCTTTGTACAAAAAGCCTTGTTTAGCTCTGTATAGCTCTGCTATACAGAAGATAATCGCTTTTGTTTTTACTTCCCATCTGTATTTGGCATGGCCATTTGTTCTCTTAGACCGTACAGCTCTTGGGATGCTTTCCTGAAACTCCCTACACTGCATATCATCCTGTATTTGTTTCGTATTTGCATTGTCCTTTGAAATGATACCAATTTGACTGAGGTGGAAAGATGTGCAGGATCCTATGTAAGACTTTGCTATGCCTTATGCAGTAAGTTCCTGATAGCACTGTATCCAGTACTATGGCTTCCTTGCTGTGTCTGTATGATGACCTGCACACTAGAAGACAGCTGATTGGTACGCTAATGCTCTTTCCAGTTTACTCTGGTTCTGAGTCACTAGCTCACGACAAAGGTCTGGTCATGTATGTTCCAGTGCAACAACAGGAAACAGCTTTGGGAAAAACCTTTGGTGATCTTTCGTTCAACCTCCTGCTCAAAGCAGGAATAACATCAAAGTTGGATTAAGCTGCTCAGGACCTTCTACCGTTGGTTTTGGAAAATCTCTGCTCTGAGGATCTGCATTAATAAGTTTTCTCCAAACAGAAAATCCCCCTTGGCACAACTCTGTCCTCTCTAGCTCCTTCATTCTGGAAGTCAGCCTCCTGTCTGCAGAACTAGTTAATGATAATAAAGTTCTATCAGATACCATATTGATTTATTTTTATTGATGCAAGGTATTAATTTCAACTGTTACTTCCCCAGTTGACTGATAACAGCGACCATTTTGAAAGGTGTGTCATTTCTTGAGAGTGGAATGCTGACAAAGGCCATCTAGAAAAATCTAGATAGCTCCGTGTTACTTCTTCTAACTAATGCTTAACTGATACACCCAAAGTACCTAGTAGACTGATAATGCACAACTTTTTTTTTTTTTTTTTAGGAGATAATTTTTTTTTTTTTTGAGGAGATAATTTATTTTAATAGATTATGATCATGCAGGTTATCTTTCTGTACTTCCTGTTCAATGCATTTCCAGGTAAAGCTGGTAAACCTTTCCTCGAAGTGTGGAGAAAATGTCCAAAGAAAAAGCAATGGAGCGGGATAATTATTTATCAAATTTTATCTGTGTACAAAATGAAAAGACATCAGAAAATTAGTGCTAATTATTTACTATCTACTGCTGGATTAAAGAGAAAAAGGAGTTTGTAGATTGTATTTTTTCCTTTTCTATGTAAAATGAGTAGAAAAGATATGAAGTCACGAATCAAGCGGTGAATTGTGAAGTTGTGAAGATGTTGGTCAAGATCTCATTTAAAGTATTTAAAGATATTTAATATCGAGTAATGCAAAGAACTACCCTTTAAAAGGTAGTTTGAGTCAGTCTTGTCTTAGAGACATCCATCCCCTAGTGCCAGCTCCAGCTGCCAGATCCTGAAGAAAACTTCCAGAAGCTCAGAAGGGAGAAGGAAGCAGAGCATTCTCAAAAGTTAGCTTGAAATTCTTCACATCTACACATATTTTTATGGGGGAGGAGGGGCAGTAGATGTGTGGTTTAAGAAATCAAAGACAGCACTTCTTTATTCTTAGAAGTCCAGCAGCTGGTTCTTTCAGAAATATTGCAGTGATGAGATACACACAAATCCTGAATCTGCCAATATATGAGTAGATTCTGCCAACAACACTTTCATTTAGAGATGTTGAATATTTCAAGTTTGGATTGCTTAGCTGTGCATTCCCCCTGCATGCAGTGCTGGCCTGGTAACAGCCTCACAGGAGAGGAAAACCCATTTTAAAATTGGATGCTGGTTTCTGAGCGTGCAGCAGCCTTGAGGCAGTTCCTGCAATGCCCTTCTTCCCTTGTGCCTCTGCCTGATCTCATGTGGTGGGGCAGGCACAGTACCTGCTGGTAGGCTGGCTGGGGTCCCTCCTCTCACTGTCCCACTCCACTACTTGGACTGGGAAGACACTTGCAACCAGTCTGGGGGAACTGTTGTGGGCTGGTGTTTGGGTGCATGAGGGAAGAGAAGAAGTTGGGCTCAGCTGGCCCTGGGCTCAGCTTAGGCAAAAGGGACTGAGGCCTTGCTGATTTTCAGTTCCCCAGTAGCTCAGCTTGCCATCTTTCACTGCATCGGTCCCCACGACCCCTAGCTGCACTCAGAGCACAAAAGCAGTGTCTGCATAAGTAGGGAAGCAGAGGAAGAAAAATCTGACCTGGAAAGGTGATCTCTAGCTAATCACACCCCGGTCCTTTGTTCAGCAGAATAGTGTGATTCATTCACCTTTCTTTAGTGGTATTTTAGCTTCCTTGTGCAGTCTAGGGCTATTGTAATGTGTGTGCTAAAACCAAGACATTAAAGAGCTCTGAAACCTTCCCACATTAAAAGCATAACATTTATTTCAGGAAGAAATCTAAAAATAAAGCATACCACATGCCTTCAGTGACCGAGTGATGTCCTCTCTGTCTGCCTGCCTGAGCAGTTTGCTGTGACAGTGGAATGCTGACTGCTGTTGTTGGGTGCTTGGGCTTTCGGGATATGACTGCAATCCAGATTTTTTCTTTCAAGCTCTTAGCTTGTGCTTCCTTGCTTGTGTGCTTGTGTGCTCAATGGATGCAGTTTTTGTGCTGCTTCCCCCTTGGGAGGAAATGTTGTCTGACTGCAGACTGATGGAGGATGGTTAGCATCACTATTCGTATCAAAGGATACGTTCTGAATGTACAGATAGAGCATCTGTGGTAAACTGTTTCCAGCCTCTACATTTTATCTTGATATATTCCTTTTACTGAAGCTGCAGCATGCTCTTCTGCTGCTTTATCTTCATATGCACATTGTAAACTTCAATCAAGTTGCCTTCTAATCTTCTCACTGATAAAATGATTTAAGTTCTTGGGTTGGGCTATGTAAGAAGTCTTTCCTGCAGTTGTTTGAGGGGGAGGTACATTCGTACCCTTTGGATCTTGTCACTAGGCGGGGGTTTTTGATCTTCTCTGTTGTAGGTGGAGAACCCTGTACAAAGAGCTCTGCTTTTAAATCGGGCACTAAATGATGTTTGTTCCTGAAGCTACAGAAACATCCCAGGGGCTCCCAGCCAGTTGTGCCTCATGCTAGGTGCTGGCAGTTGACACGCTCCATCTGTCTGATCTCTGTGAGTCAGGGGCTGTCTTGGCTTCACCAGGAGCTGCCATTGCAGCCTACGTTTGCAAGTAGAAGCCTGTAACTGAGATGTTGCTCCAGCAGTTCCGATGCTCCAGGAGCACAGTGAAAAAGGAGAAATGCACCTTTATGAGTAGAAAACATTGTGGTAATAAACTTTATTTAGCTTCTGCAGGGACTGACTCCCTGTGGTTGGCTTTCTGCTCCCTGGAGGCAGAGGATAGAGGAGGCAGTTGTATATTCTAAGTGCAGGATGTAACCTGCTGCTTTTGAACGCTGTGTGTTAAATATTTTGCATCCCATTACTGAACTTGCATTTTTGAGCCATTTTTATGAAGCCTAATATTAGGGTGTAAAACATCCCTGTGGCTTACATGAATCATCTCTTCCTTAGAGGGGAAGTAAGAATGAAGGTAATGAGCCTGGCTTGTTCTGAAGACAGCTGTTGTTCAAACAAAGAATGATTTGCATTCCTCTACTGTGTGTTACAGATACACTAAACATATTCTGAAAGTTTTCTAGGTGTCTGTTGTGGGATGTTTTGAGCAGAACCCCTCAGTCACTCACTATAACAGGGACAGCCACTCCAGCAGCTTTCTTGGTAGGTGCAGGAACATTGGTGTCCTGATGGAGGATCTCCAACAGCAGAACTGGCTGGGACAAGTGGACTGTCCTCTCCCCATGGGTCCTCTAGCCTGTGTTGTCACCCACAGACTGTAGTAGACTAATTAGTAGACTAATTTATTTTTTGTAGCTCTTTTCTCCAAAGCACTGGTAAAGAAGAAGTAAATTATTTTCAAATTATTTTTTAAAATTCCCTTGTATTTCCAAAGTTGCTGCTTATTTTTGAGGTTGTACTGCTGTACTATTTCAATTTGGTTAGTGCCTAAAATAGCAAAATGAAAAAGTCAATGTTTAAACATCAGCTATAGTGAAATCAGAAAAAAAAAGTGAGATTAAAGCTGTTGAAGATGTTTTGCTAACATGAATAACTCTTGTCTTCAGTCACATTCTCTTCTGTAGTAGCTGTTCTTAGAAATGGGATGTTGTGATCCCATGGAAATAGGAAAGTTCCTTACTGTGAGTATACAAAACCATTTTTGGTGACAGAATGCTTGAAAAAATAATTGACATCTGTATTTGTTCCTGAATAGTTTAGTATCTGAATGTTCACTCCTATTTGACGACTGCAGTTAAAGCAGTCCTAGTTGGTAGCTTGGATATTTACAGAAAAGCATCCTTTTTTTTTTTTTCTTTTCTGCTTGTGGATGCTATCCCAATTCCTGTTGTTTAATAGTTGCACTTCCATAGTTGTACTGAACTTTTGGGTGCAAGCTGATACTTATTCTTGGACAGTCAATACATCAAAACACGTCACATCTTCAATTTGAGGCTAATGCTATAGTTTTATGGGGTCAGGAAGAAAATCTACCATGAAGGCATCTTTTTCCAGGGAACAGTGGGAGAAAGCATGGGGACCAAAGCCCAGGTAGCTGTTCACAGTTTGCATCGAACTGAAGGCAGGCTCTGTAACCTATTTCTTTGGAAACCGGTGGTGGGAAGAGTTCCTTCTTTATTCCTACTTGAAGGAGAAAATGATGTATAAAATGCCCAAAGGACAAATTATAGAAGTCAATGCAATCAAGAAAAAATCCCAGCCAGCTGCATTGGCTTAGCAGCTGGTGTGTGCTTGTATTTGCTTGTGTTCAAGCAGGGGAATGAACGTGTGAATAGTTCTTTTTGGCTGGGATGGAATTATTTTCTTTAGATTGCCTGGTATGATGCTGTGTTTCAGTTCTAAGAGAAAAGCAGTGTTGATTAGTTGCCTGCTAAGCAGCGCTGTACAGAGCCAAGACCATTTGCAGTGAAGGACCAAGGAGCTGGGAGGAAAAAGAATTAAGACAGCTAACTTAAACTGGAAGAAGGGATATTCTCTACCATATGACATCATGTGGAAGGAGTTTTGTGGGGGGTGGGAGTTAATCTTGCTCTCTTGCTGCTTGGGGGCTAGCTGGGCATCAGTTGGAGGGTGGCAAACAGTTACTGTACATCACTTCTTATGTTCTTTTTGCCTAATCAAAACTATTTTCTTTTTCTCTGCTTTAGTAAGTAATTTAATCTCAACTCATGAGTTTGACTTTGTTGTTTTTCTGTTTTTTTTTTTTAATTCTCCCCACCATCCCGCTTGTAAGAGGTGAGTGTGAGCGAATAGCTAAGGTGCTGAGCCATCTGCTAGGTTAAACAATAGTTAAGACAAGAATAAAGGTTTATTTTGGTTGTTTGCTTTAACTGAGTGTTGAAAGGCTTGTGTAAATCTATTTTAATTAATAAAAGGTAGCCCCTGTGGTGCTAAGAAGGATGTAGATCAGTGGAAAAACTTGTATCAGCATGAAAAATAACCATTTTTCGAGCTTGTTGTTTGATCTCTCTGAGAAACTTTTTGAAATAATTTGGGTCAAAATGTAAGCTGGGCAAAAATGGACTGAGTGGTTCATTTTTGGATGGAACTTTCTGCCTCTCAGCTGTATTATTTCCTGAACGAACAGGTGATGGTAGATTTAACATACTTGTGAGATGCCTATGCTTACCTGTACTTTTCAAATAAGAGGGTAAATACTTAAAGACAGGAACTGTCATTTTTGTCCTATTCACATGGCTTGTGGTGTGTCCAAGGCACTCACCTGGCATTTGTGTAGTTCTTGCAGATAGTTTCATTTCTAGATGTAGGAGTCTCCTGCCTTTGTGTGTGGGTCTGTGTAATTGGACTTCCTTTTTCTTCCAGAAAATGCTTCTTCCAACAAGTGCCAAGAGGCAGGATTGTTTTTTTTTCTTTATTTTTCTTAAATGGTATCCAGCATGGTTATGGGTACTGACATAATGTTCACTAATAGGCAGAACCATGTTTCACAGCACTGAAAGCTCTGAGTGCATCCTCCTGGTGTTCTCCGCTTACCATTCAGCTGAGCCGACAGAGTACAGCTCCGTGAAAGCCAGCAGTACTGAAACTTAATGCTGATGTAAGAATGAGGTTTCACCTTGCAGCAAATGAGCCAGGAAAGTGGCACTAATAGCTGTTAACTATAGTGCTGGGATCACAGGAACACTGACTCCTGCTCAGCCAGGAAATCCTTAATTGCGTTCAAAGAAGGAGATCTGTGTTGCTTAAGGAGAGTACCAAATCTTTCTCTTTTCTCAAAGATGTTAGGACTCAACTAACCTTAGCAGCGTATGCTTCTTTGTATCTCCCTCCTGTGAAAGTTTTAAATTGGAGATACTGTTCGTAGATGTGAGATGCAGTATATGGAGTGAAGTTAGAGTTCTCAGACCACTGATTCAGTTCTTACCATATGGTTAAAGGCTTGAAATGTTTTCTGCCGAGCTGTGAGATGTCCTAAATCCCCTTCTTCAAACGGGTTTCAAGTATCCTTTGCCACACTGTATATGTCTCTTAATTCTTCTGTGAATAAATGACTAGCTGTTGTTTGTTTTAGACATGAAGCTGTTTGGAAGTCTCTTGATTTCCATCTTCTTGTACAGTTTTCAGTGACTGGAGTGTTTGGCGCTGATGACTAAAGTTGAAGTTGACTGAGTGGAGGAGGTGATGGGGAGGCAGACTGGATAAAGCACTTTTCCCAGTTTTTATATCTGTGTGGTTTCTCTGAAAACCTGTTCGTTTGGAAGAAGCTGAACAAATCTGTTTGATAGCCAAACAGAGCAGTGGTGAGTGCTGCCTAGCTGCTATCCCCAGCCTTGTTTGCTTTTGCTATTCTTTGCTTGCGATTGCTTTGCCTTTTAGTTGTTGTTCTAGCCATGTGGTGAAAAAGAGCTCTTCTTTGGCTTCTGTTTTCAAGTCTGTTTTACTGCTCTGTCACAGTAGGTATGAAAATGGCAATCATATTTCCATTAAGAAAGCAAGTGCCAACATCTGCCTTCAGGGCATTTCCTGCCATTCTTCGGGGACTAGGAATTTGTTTACTGCTTTTTTGGAAGTAGCAATGTGGAGCTGCTGCTTGGAGGAGTCCTGGCAAACTGACACCAGGCCCTGCCTGCAAAAGATGGTAGAGAAGCACATCATGGCTGGAGCAAACCCTGGAGTGTGCAGCTGCTACCAGGCAGAGCCAGGTAGGAAGTGTGGAACGTGAGAGGTTTGCTTTTATAACCAAAGAGTGTTTTCCTGTCTTTCCTATTCAGAGTGTTCACAGCTTTGAGATGGTAGAAGTCTTATTTTTCCTTCCAACTCTCTTTACATCTTACATTCCTACAGCGAAAAATCTTTGCCTCACCAAGCCCAGCTCTTGCAGCGGAGATGGATTTGTACAAGGCTTCGGGATTAGTGCTGGAGGCTGAACTTCACATGCTTATTTGTGCTGCTGGCTTTGGTGTGGGAGCCATAACATCTCAAAACAGAGCCATCCCTTGTGAGAGAATGCACCCAGAGCCTGAACTGGTGTCTGAACATGTGGCTTTTCTAGGAGAATATTAAAGGAAAGCTGAGAGAGCTGAGGCTCTTCATTCTGAAGAGTAGGCTCCAGGGGGACCTTATAGCAGCTTCCCAGTACCTGAAGGGGGCCTAAAGGAAAGCTGGGGGGGGACTTTTTATAAGGGCAGGTAGTGACGGGATGAGGGGAAACGGTTTTAAACTGGAAGAGGGGAGATTTAGACTAGATATTGGGAAGAAATTATTTACTGTGAGGATGGTGAGACGCTGGAACAGGTTGCCCAGCAAGACTGTGGAGCCCTCCTCCCTGGAAGCATTCAAGACCAAGCTGGTAGGGGATTTGAGCAACCTGGAATAGAGGAAGATGTCCCTGCCTGTAGCAATTGAAACTAGATGATCTTAAGGGTCCTTCCAACCTAAACCATTCTAAGATTCTATGAAATGTAGATGCAGTATTCAAAGAATGTTGTTTTACAATTTGGTGTGCTCATTGCTATAGACCTTGACTTTTTTTTTTTTTTTTTTTTTTTTTTAAAGCAAAACAGAATAGACATTTTCTTCAGCATCCAGCTTGCCCAATCCTGTGTACTGGTGTGGTCTGCAATAGCAGAGCAGGCGACAGAGCCCACCCCAGCTATCCTTTCCTAGACTTGGGCTGTTGCCTTTAGCCACAGAGCTATGGTAAACTTTGGAATTATTTTGCATTTGTTGGGCTCTTAAATAATATAAGTACTGTGTAATTGCTCTGTATGTGTCATGCCTTTGCGATTATTCTTACATTGTAAAATTGTCTTCAGCTGTCAATATATACACAGATTTTTTGCACTTAGTTGTAAACCCATTTGAAGTCCAGTTCTCATGAATTATGCTTGTTTAGCTTATTTGAAACTCATATATCACTCAGCTGGGGTGATATATCATATAAGGAATATGATTTGTGGAACAACTCCAGTTCATGTTAATGTGAAAACTGGAAAATTACTAACAGTTTTATCTAGAGATGAATAATAAGTTTATTTAAATAAATGCTTATGTAATAAGATTTGACAGAATCTTTTAAAAATACATATTTCAGTGGATGATGCCAGAAAAAATACAGCAATTTCATGTTGCTTATAGCTCATATTCTTAGCGTTACTAGTGAAGGAGTTTTTGTAGGTATGGGGCTAGTAATTTGAGGGAATATGAAAGGGGATATAAAGGCAGCATTGACAGTATGTTGATTTATAGTTCAGTGTGATTGAATATAGCCTATTGCAGTGTGGAAAATGCACACTGCATTCAGCTTTTGAATGTTTGTTAGTACTTCATGGTATGACCAAAATGTTATTGCTTTGTTTTTCTAGGTAATCGTTATTACTGCCATGCAGCATTGGGAAATTGAAATGCTGCACTATTTAAGCTGTATCACTTGGATCTAGTTTGCTTACTGAAAGATGTTGCAGTGTGCCAGCACCCTCTTGTGGGCTGTGGAATAGTGTGGAATTTCGACTTGCAATGTGGAAATAGCAGAATCTCTTACAGCAGTGGCTGTGTATTGTCCCCTGCCCTAAATAACTGCTGGACTGCACACGTGTTTACACAAAACATTGCCACTTGACTGAAACTCTGTATTGCTTTGAAAATGACTGTTGTAGAAGTGTGCATCTTCACACTGATAAATTCACATGAATGCTTTTTTTGTACCTAGGAGTTCATCTGTAATAGCAAAATCATTCTGCTCCTGATTAAGCAAGAATGCGATTTAAAGTGCATGTGTGTGGAAATAAAATAGATTTTTTGCATTCTGTTACCCTGTATGTTTCTTTCCCAAAGTCTGCCTTTTGTTTCCCTTCCCAGTGCTGGTAGCTGAGGGATTTTCCAGTCTTGCAGGGGCTTCTGGAGAATGCAAGATAGTGTCTATATTATCAAGAGACTGATATTTTTCAAAAAGGATGTGTAATGCGAAATGTTGTTTATATGGGTTAGAATCAGCCACTGTAAATAAAATTTAATATTGAAATTAGAATGTAAAATAAAATCACAGCTTCTTGTACCCCTGGGGTGCTTTCCTTGGCCCAAATGCTGAGCAACTTGAGTCTTATTTTTTTTTTTTTTCCCCTGACCAGGAATATCCAGAATGGTGTTCCTTCTGCTCTCTTTGCTGGTGTTATAAGGGGATTTGCTCTGAGTCTGTTGTACTGCTTGTGCAGTTTGCTTATGTGCAGATTTTTACTGTTTATTCTCACAAATCAGAAATTTGTCCCTTTTAAGGTCAGGAGTTGCCATCTGTGAAAGATAAAATTGCTGTATGTTCTTTTTTTTTGCAGGTTGCAGACTCAGCATGTGTCCCTAATAGTTAAAAAGGTAAGCAGACCATACTTATAAATATATAGCATGGTGCTTTGTATTTTAATTGATGCATGCGTATCACGATAGGGAGGAGATATTTTATCTTAATGTATTGACATAGTTGTTCAATACTGAAAAAGTTGGCGCACTAAACGATTTCAAGAATAACCAATAAAAACACTTTGAAAATATAGAAAATAAAGAAATACACAAATATATCAAGTTGATGCTCATCTTACATAAACGTTCTTACCCATTTAACCAAAAATTTGTACTCAGTCTATATTAATAAAATAAATATGTAAAGATAACATAGAATAATAGAACTATTAAGGTTTGAAAAAGACAACTGAGATCATCTAGTCCAATCATCAACCCAGCACCCATGCCCACTAAACTGTGTCTCTCAAATAAAGTACAAAAGAAAAGAGTGAACTGCATAACTGAGAACCGGTGTGTTTTTTGTTCAGCACTGCTGCTATTTTATCTTCATTCTTGCTTTTTTAAAACCCACACATCTCCAGGGAAGACATTCTCTCTGCTTTTTGCCACGCCAGGCACATTTTTGTTGATGCAGGATCACAAGTAATAACAAATGCAGTCAGCTCGATGCTTAGCATCATGCAATGCAATGCACCGCAATGCAAAAAAAAAAATTAAAAAAAAAAAAATTGCTTAATTGCTGCAAAATCCATTTATCCTATGTCTGAACACCCAACAGCTGTGAAGCCCTGGTTCCTGTGCCTGGCCAAGAGATGATGTAGTACTGTATGTGGCTCTAGAAAAATCATAGACTCACGGAGGTTGGAAGGGAGCTCTGGGGATCACCAAGTCGAACCCCCTGCTGAAGCAGGTTCCCTAAAGTAGGTTGTATGTAAGACTTGAGATTTTTTTTTTGAGTGTTTGAGCTTAATCACTGAGCGTAATGGGGAAGGAGGAAATTAGTTCAGTTTCTAAGTCTCTTTCCTGAAGCCAACTATTGCCCTATCTGACTGACTTCTTTAATAGTTTCAGTGTATTTGGGACTTTCTAAACCTGCTTTAAAAGCATTTCAGATTTATTTTCCAATTAACTATTGGGTTAATTCAGCAGCTGCAACTATAATCTTTTAAATTATGACAAAATTATGAATGCTACTTAATCAGAAGTCTAGATTGCTCAGTTCTATTCTCTGAATGACTATAACTTTTTCAGAGGAAACACGTCTTCAGTATGTTTCTGACAATCATGGATATTTAAGGAATCCTTCAGAAATAATGTATGTTAAAAATTAAAAAATTAGCCCTTGTAGAAGGCTCTTAAGAAGGATGGTGGATGGTAGCTAAAACAAAACTTCTTAATAAATATATGTTCAGAAATAGTTTACTGTAAAACAATTCTGCATCATAAGCTTTATCTTATTTTGAGCTGGGCTACAGGCTTTCTTAGTCAAGGGAACATTAAATGTAAAACCAGTTATTTGCATAGAGTAACAGTAGAGGGTGCTGTTAGAGCAGATTTGATCACCAGAGGTGCAAGCTCTGAGGTATATCAGAGCTGCTTGGAATGTCCAATGTGCAGGCAGCAGCATTGTGTTGGATGAGTTTGCTGTACAGAGCAAATGTTCAGACTATCATTAGCCTACAGCAAATTCTGTTACTGCTAGTTTATATTTATTCTCGCTGCAGTACTGAACTGAAAGAAAGTAGCAGTATCTAAAG